>NW_020954590.1:103965592-104274202 GCF_900497805.2 Vombatus ursinus
GAGAGAGAGAGAGAGAGAGAGAGAGAGAGAGGGAGAGAGAGGGAGAGAGAGAACCTATTTGTTTAAATATTGTCTCCCTCATTCTAACGAGAATAGTTTGAGGGCAGGGTCTGTGTTTTTACCTTTATTGCCCCAGTGTTTAGCACAGTGCCTGGCACATAGTAACTCGTAATAAAAACTTGCTGAATGGTTGGTTTCTAGCATGTTTAAAATACATTCAACGTCATTTTCTGTGACATTATTCAATGCTCACCTATATAACACATCAAGATTCTTTTCTCTAAGAAAATGCTCACAATGCGTAGGCATCAGTTTTCATCAGATTCTCTAAAATCTAGAAGTCTTCGGCCATCCTTATTCCTTATACCTGAAGCATATTGTCTGACATAATTTTCACTACCCTCATTTATTTATGCTTACCTTTGCATTGAACTTTGCATTGGATATTAAAATATATATTGATCTAATTGTAAGGATTTCACTGAATTCTTGGCCACATTTCTCTACCTTTTAATCCTTTGCAACAGATGTGGTTACAAAACGTGCAATTACTTTCAAAGTGATCTTTTTTAAAATATTTATCATGAACACTGCCTGGCACCAAATGTCCAATGAAATGAAGTTTCTTGTTGCCTTTGGATGCCTGATAAAACCAACTCTGCAAATTATTTGGTTTAAATTTATGTAATAACGATGACACAGGAAAAACAAACAACTCTGAAAGCTGAAAGAACTCTGATGAATATCACCAACCATGGTTCCATAGTACCAATAATGACACATGCTATCCACCTCCTGACAGAGAGGTGTGCATAATGGCTGCGTGTGCAGAATAAAATGTATAGTTTTTGAAAAGGCCAATACTGGAATTTGTTTTGCTTGACTATACGTATTCGTTACAAGGTTTCTTTTCTTTTCTTCTCTTTCTTTCTTTGTTTATTTTCTTACAACAGTGAGGGCGGTTGTGAAGAGTGAAAGACAACTGATTTTTTCCAATTAAAGACAATTTAATTATAAAAAATAACAAATTATTTTGTTCATCCTTCTCCAAGGAAAACCTGTGAGGTATCCTTGCATTTAGGTGCAACTTCTTTCAATTTTTTGGTTCAGTTTCTACAGAAGTGATGTCAAAATTGATATGCTTTAGTTCCTGTAGAAGTATGTCCATTTGTTCATCACTGGGAAAGAATTCCCACATTTAGAGTGAAAACAGCTAAGCTCATAGACAATCTAAAAACTGCTTCTTCATACTCTCTGTTCCCTTTCCTGAGGACTCATAATGCATATGGATCTTGGGTTTTATTAGAGGTATGAAAAAGAATAAAGCTACCTTTTTGGAGCTCCTCAAAAGGAAACAAATATGTTCTGTTATCTCTCAAGAGAGATAAAACAGACTACCAAATCATTCAAGTTATTGAGACCTAAATAACAAAATTATTACTAATTATCATTGCTATTAATAATAATAGCTAGCATTTATATAGTGCTTTAAAGTTTGCCGAGTGCTGTTCATATATTATGTCATGTCATCCTCACAACAACCCTGGCAGGTAAGTGCTATTATAACCCCATTTTACAGATGAGGAAACTGAGGCAAGCAAAGGTTAAATTACTTGCCCACTCATAGAGCTAATAGGTGTCTAGGGTGGTTTTTCACTCAGGTTTTCCTGCCTCCAGGTTCAGTGCTCTATCCACTGTGGCATTTAGCTGCCCTCTGGTCTGTGTGGTATGTATACATAAATACACACATACATACATACATACATAGAAGTATAGCATATTTGACTTTCCATATTAGAAGAACCATTTTCTATTTTCCCATTGATTTATATGATTATTTCAAGTATTCTCTATACCTCAACTGGCAATGCCTCTTTAAACCTGATCCCTAAGTTTTGCTTTTGTGACACTGAGCAAAGATCTTTATCTCTCTGAGTCTCAATTCCCTTATCTATAAAATAACTGTCCTGGATTAGAAGATTTAAGGTCCTTTCTATTTCTGCTAGGATTCTCAAATACCTCAAGCACGAATCCCAAAATTAATGATCTTCTTTTTTAAAAGTGCACTAGGGCACTGCTATTTAAAGAAATGCTTTCATAAAGAAAATGAATTTTCTAATGTTAATAAAATTATGTAAAAATGAAATGTTTTAAATTCAGTGTCATGTAAATGAGGATACATAAAATTCATCATCATCTTGGCATTATAAGTTACCTATGTCAATATAAAAATTTGTTTGCCTTATCCTAACTTCATGAAGAGTCACTGGAACTCATGTATAGTCTCTTATCAATACAGTTGGAGAATGAATTTCATATGAATGAAAAACTGTTCCACACTACTCTGATGTGATAATCTCTTATCTATTTAGAAATTTATCATTATTATTTTTTAAGAATTAGGAGGTTTTTTATCTTTACACATCATGCATGGTTAATTTTTATGACAACTAGCTAATGGGTGGCTTTTTGTTTTTTCAACCAAAATAGAATATTTGAACTTAAAGCCTAGAGGCAGGTAGATGGCACACAGAACACTGTACTTGGAGTCAGGAAGACCCAAGTTAAAATTTGGCCTCTGACTGTTACTTACTATGTGACACTGTACAAGTCACTTAATAACTTCTATCTACCTCAATTTCCTCATCTGTAAAATGGGAATCTACCTCTCCCACGGTTATTGTGAGGATTAAATGAGATGATTTTTGTAAAGCATTTTCAAACATTAAAGTACTACATACATACTAACTATTATTATTAAAATACTAAGTTTACCAATCAAACTTGCTAAAAAGTTCCCTGACTACCAACACAGGTGTATTTGTTGCTTTAGATAACATCTGCTACCTGTGTTCCCAATGGCCCTTTTAAAACAAACTATAAACCCTTGTCATTCATCTTGGTCCAACAGTTAAAGCAACAGAACAAAGGAAACAGATCATAACTTGCAAAAGTTCTCTTTCGATGACCTCAAAATTCCACTAAGCAAGTGAGTCAAGCTGAGACAAAAATCACACTTTATACACCAGCCACTGGATTAAGACATGAATATATACAACCCTCACTTATTTAGAATGGTGTCTCTCCCAAGAAGGGGCCTTTTAAGGATGGCTCTGAATACAACAATCCCAAGGGTAGCACTGAAGTCTGTTAGGGAGGGAAATTAGAAGGGCCATTCTTTCCTTTCTAACTGGGACCACTGTAATTGTATTTGCATAATAAAACAATTAAGGGTCCAAGGCAAGGGTTCATTTAGATCAACTGAAATGACAGTTGTTCTTGAACACAGTTTCTGAAGTTCACAGTCTAGCCAAGACAGAACAAGAATTTTTTTTTTAATCAACTTTTTTTAAAATATAACTGGTGGAGGTCAGTAAGGACCTTAGGTACATATTCTAGAGAGAACACAACTTGTGATTCGGAGCTCTGCTTAAAATTAGGTGGGGGACAAAAGGAAACAGCCTCTCCAAGAATATAGATTATGGTTTGTTCTATATTTGTGCTTTTACTGCACAATAAATTGCTTTAAACCAACCTGGGGAGGGAAATTTGTGGCCAAAATATATTTGTAGATGAGGTCAAAACTTCTAAATAAGCAACAGTTATGCATATACACAAAAAGGAAAGACAAAATGGCTTAAGACACTCCTTCCTCAAAAAAAAAAATCTATTCCAAGAACCACCTAAATTTATCTTTTCAAAAAGCACCTGATGCAAAAGATAAGAAAATCTAGGCTAATGTTAACAACAATGAATCATACTTACGATTATGTATCTTGCAGCTTACAACTGAGTATCAGGATAACATCAGGGTTTGGGAAAGGAGGAAAGGGAGAAATCAACAGGAAAATGGGGAGAAGAGGGAGAGAAAGAGGAGAAGAAAAAGAAGGGAGGTGGGGAGCAAATATTAGGGCTGATAGTTTCTGCAAAAGAGGAGCAGCAGAGGAGTATAGGAAAGCTGCTCTAATGGCCCTGGACCAGGTCTAATGGTAGGTCTAATGGACCTACCAACAAAGCTCAGGAAAATGAATTGAATGATAGCAAACAAAAATTATTTTTAAATTGGGGCAATACCATATGATGCTTTGCACAATTCCTATGACATCTCAGATGAGCCACAGAAATTCCTCATGCAATGATGATAAAGACTACTGAAAGAGGGGCTTTCAAGGCCACTGGGACACCCAATCCTTAACCCAAAGAGCAAGCCACTCACCAATACCAGAGCCCAAAATTCCAGATTGAGGTCTTAAAACCAATGAGGCCAAAAAAATTGACTTCCAGATAATGCTGGAACTGCTACTTTCTCAAATCCCAAAAGCAAATTTAATGGTACTAGAGTTATTATTATTTTTTCCATCCTTTATTTTTTTTAATTTATTTATTTTTAGTTTTCAACATTCACTTCCGTAAGCTTTTGAGTTTTTAATTTTCTCCCCCTCCCCAAGATGGCACGCAATCTGATATAGGATCTACATATACATTCTTATTAAACATATTTTCACATTAGTCATGTTGTAAAGAAGAATTAGAACAAATGGAACCACAAAGAAAGAAGAAACAAAACAAAAGAGAGAGACAGAGAGAAAGCAAATAGTATGCTTCGATCTGCATTCAGACACCATAGGTCTTTCTCTGGATATGGATAGCATTTTCCATCATGAGTCTTTTGGAGATGTCTTAGATCCTTGTATTACTGGGAAGGGTTAAGTTTATCAGTATTAGTCATCTCACAACATGGCTGTTATCAGACCATACAAGTCTTTCCAGGTTTTTCGGAAGTCAGCCTGTTCATTTCTTATAGCACAATAGTATTCCATTACATTCATATACTACACCTTGTTCAGCCATTCCCCAATTGATGGGCATCTTCTCAATTTCCAATTCTTTGCCACCACAAAAAGAGTTGCTATGAATATTTTTGTACATGTGGGTCCTTTTCCCATTTGTATGATCTCTTTGGGATATAGCTATTGCTGGGTCAAAGGGTATGCACATTTTTATAGCCCTTTGGGTATAGTTTCAAATTGCTCTCCAAAATGGTTGGATCATTTCACAACTCCCCCAACAATGCATTAGTGTTCCAATTTTCCCACATCTTCTCCAGCATTTATAATTTTCCTGTTTTGTCATGTTAATCAATATGATAGGTGTGATGTGGTACCTCAGAATTGTTTTGATTTGCATTTCTCTAATCAATAGTGATTTAGAGCATTTTTTCATATGATTATAGAGAGCTTTAATTTCTTCACCTGAAAACTGCCTATTCATATGCTTTGACCATTTATCAATTGGGGAATGACTTGTATTCTTATAAATTTGATTCGGTTTAGAGCTATTAATTCTAATAGCTCCAACCAGGGTGAAAATCTCATTTCCTCTACCATTGCTACAAATAGTTCTATAACTGGTATTAGTGGTAGATCAGTACCCCTTTTTCCCCACTGGTTCATCTTCCAAAGTCTTGGTGGTTGGTTCCTGCACTGCCCTATCACTTAAAGCAGTAACCTTATTTCACCAAAAATGAACAGACATAAAATGTAAAGCTCACAGCATTAACAATGCAACAACCGTAAGATCCAGCATGATTTATATATGGACAAGTAAATACACCTTGACAAATCAGATTTAGATAAATGTATCATTCACTCCATCTTTCACTGAAACAGGTTTATAGTATGTTTACGTGGTTAATACTGTTCCCATTTTAGTATATCAATTGAAGTAGAAAAGCCTGAACTTACCATTAAAATATCATGGAAGCCTGATGGAATATAAGCTTTATTAATAAAGGAAAAATCTCAAGGATCTTCTAATGTCCACTCAATGACTTTAATTCTTTTAAATAAAAAGGCTTTCTGTCATGATTTTCCAACGTCCACAGGAAAGGCATTTAAGAAAACATGACTTATCATGACTTACCTGTCCATCAAGTTTTAATCAACTCTTTGCAAGACAGTTATGTGATAGAGTCTCTGAAACTCAGGTCAACTAATATCACTCTAAGAAGGCCTTCCAAAATAAAAGTTTTCAGTTGGCTGACATTAAAAACTCAAAAAGGAGCTCTGTTAGGTACTTAGGAACTACAAAATCCTAAAAAGACATGGTAGATAAGTAGGCCCTGGTTCTGTTTAAAATACTCCCATACAATTATTCCAGGAATCTCAGGGCTCACATGGCAAATATACCACAAGAACTCCTTCCCAACCAGTAACTAAAGTTTGACTACAAATTTCTGCCACCAGCAAGGGAACATCAGGCATGTTTCGATAATACTCCACCACCACATATGCTTAAAACCAAGTTTACTTCAATGTCAAGTATACGTGAAATCAGCTCTAAGATATAGATTTAAATAACCATGGTTATTTGTACATCTCAGTAAAACATTTACATATACAGAATCTGGAATAATCAGTATTAAAAGCACACACACCATAAATATTCTACATCTTCCTTTAGATTTAAGCAAATTGTTTAACCTTCCTTCCTTCCTTCCTTTCTCCTTCTCCTCCTCCTCTCCCTCGGTCCGCATGGGGAGTCATACCTTTACATGTGAGTGCTCTGTACAAAGGAATATAAATTTTGATCGCTTATACTTTGCAAGATATCTTGGGGTTTGAGAGCTAGATTTTCCCCCTATTTATTCTATCATTGTCCCCCATCTCCCCAAAAAACTAGGGCAATTAACCCTTTTGTTAGTTTACAAAATGTAGTTTTCATTTATGATTTCTTGAAATATAGCTCTGAAAAACCAGGCTTTGATAAAGCCCATTATGATTCAAATGGAGCTACTTGACTATGCATTTAAACCTAAATCACTCTGGCTCTCATGGATTGGCCAATAACAGGTCCCAGCCCAAGCCTCTCTTGCTCAATGTTTGGGTTTTGATGGCTCAGACAGAGTGTAAATAGTGATTGTTTCTGTTCTGGCCAGAAACCTTGAGGGTCTTCCCCTCCCAGACTGATTCTTTTGAGAAGGCAAACTAGGCCATCTTTTGCCTCAATTCTTATCTAGCCTTTAATCACCGACTGGGTATTTCCTCAGAAGGAAAGACCCGAATTTAAAAAGGCCAAAGTATCCCCCTGCACCCTGAGCCATGCCAGTTGTCTTGACCTATGTCTTGTCACTGGACTCTAAATGACTCTAGAGAAGAGTGAAGCGGATAACTTTGTACAGCTCTGCTTCACTCATATCCAATTCACTTGCAAGTCAAGATAGCATTCTCTAGATGTCATTAAGGACAAACAACAACATTGCTAATGTTGCCTAAAAATTATAACATATGAGGCCAGATGACAAAATAGTTTTCTTTTGAAGGCCAACTTTAAAAACATTAGTGCTACAAGCAAACAAAATAAAGCAAGTTGCCCTGAAACCAAACTGGGAACTAAAAAACCTACAGAAATTATCTCCCAAACTTTTGGCTAAAGACTAAAGATTTCTTGTTTCTGAATTTTCCCATTATGATAAATCTTCTATTTATTATTTACAGATTTTCCTCAAAGAGAGTTTTGTGAACTCTCATTATTGAATAGATATTAATCCTCACATTTGGGTTTATGCATTTGAGCTCTTGAATCCTGCCTTTCCAAGTAGGTCCTTCTTTATTTTAAAAGGGTCAGACAAAGCAATAGAGTTAACTCTAAGTGGAAAGATAGAAAAGGTCCCTTAAAAAACAAACAAAAAAAGCTCCAAGGATTTATTAAGTGCCTACAATGTGACAGGCACTGTGCTAAGCACTTTACAAATATTATCTCATTTGATTCTCAACAATCCTGGGAATTAGATGCTATTATGCTCATTTTACAGTTGAGGAAACTGAAGCAGATGGAAGTTAAACGATTTGCCCAAGGTCACACAGCAAGTTAAATGCCTAAAGGATCTAATTTGAATTCAGGTCTTCCTCAGTTCTGGTCCAGTGTTTCATCCACTGTACCACACCTTTATATGCTGGTGCTTTCTCCCTCCTCCCTTTGGGAAATGGGGCCCCAAGAGGAAGAAAAGAGGTCCACCCACTACCTATTCCCTTCCTTGCCCTCCCACAATTACTTTAAACTGGAAAGCCTGGAGTGACAAAGTGTCTAATGGCTTCAATCACCTTCAACACACATTCCACCAATGAGGAGTTGAACCTATTATTCATCCTTAGATTAATCATCCAAAGGGAGGTGAAGAAGGATCATAGGCTTATGTTGGAATCTGTAACATCTGAGGGACACAGGTCCCAAGCCAAGTGCTGTAGGGGAAGGGCTTCAGGCTATATCCTGGAGGCACTGGAGAACAGAAAGCCGGGAAGAGGGGACCAACAAAATCAAAGACAAACTTCCATCTTAGGGCAACTAGCTGGAAAAGTAGGCAGCAAGAAGGCTTGAGTACTTGAATACCAAGAATCAATCTGTACTTTATTTTGCAGACAATGAAAAGGCTAGAAAGGTTTTGAA
The DNA here is from genome assembly GCF_900497805.2 of Vombatus ursinus. Lineage (NCBI taxonomy): Eukaryota > Metazoa > Chordata > Mammalia > Diprotodontia > Vombatidae > Vombatus > Vombatus ursinus. The sequence goes on from NW_020954590.1 coordinate 103,974,038, forward strand.
GCAACAACGTAATATAGTCAGATGGAGCAGCTAGGAGGCACAGCGGATGAAGTGCTCGGCTTGAAGTCAGAAAGACTCATCTTCCTGAGTTCAAACCTGGCCTTGGACACTTATTAGCCATGGGACCCTGGGCAAGTCACTTAACCCTATTTGCCTCAGTTCCTGTAAAATGATCTACAGAAGGAAATGGAAACCACTCCAGTATCTTTGCCAAGAAAGCACCAAATTGGGTCCCAAAGAGTCTGACACAACTGAACAACAAATATGTATTACGGAAATTACTTTGGCCATTGTGTGGCAAATAGGTTGATGGAAGCAGTGTCGAGAGCAGGATTGCTTAAAACTTTTTTTTATATATTAGATCCTTTGTTAGTCTGGTGAAGCTTTTGGACCCCTTCTCATATATGTGGTTTTTGTTTCTGGTTTGTCTGCTTTTTTTTAATTCACAAAATGCACAGGTTTATAAAGGAAATTAATTATATCGAACACAGTCAAAATACTTTATAAAACAAGTTCACAGACCCCAGGTAAAGAAGTCCTGGTCTTTAGGCCAGGAGATGAGCTAGAAGAGTATTACAGTAATTTTCGGTGAAAGATAACAAAGGCCTGACGAAGATAGTTGCAGTGAAAGTGAAAAGAGATGCACCAAAGGCAAAAAAAAAAAAAAACCTCAGGGATAGAACAGACAGGTCTGATTAGATTAGGAGTGGGGAAGGAGTTAGAGAGGAAAGAAAGACTGAAGTTTTGAGTCCCAGCGCCTCGGAGAAATGGTGGTGCCTTCAGTAGGAAACGGAGAACTTAGGAGGATAAGCAGCCTGGAGGAGAGGAGAGGTGACTGAAAAGATCAGATCTGAATGTAGTTTGATATTCAATGGTAAATACATTAAGCATTGTTTTCTTTGGAGCAGATGTAAATTTACAGTAAGTTCTTAATGATCATTAACCAACCAGCCAACCTAGGTGAAAAAGATTTTACAAAATTAACTAATGGCTGAACCACTCTCTAAAACTTAGAAAATAAAAAAAGTTAGAATTCAGAAGCCTATTACAAACAAAGACATGATGCCAAGATCAAGTTCCTGCTCCTGGTCCTTCAAGACTCTTTTGCTTGGCAAGAATTCAGCTTAGACCAGCCCATTCCAGAAAGCTCTGTAGCTTTGTCCAGGTATGTCATTAAAAATAGCTGAGTTCTTGTCAGTTAACTAACTTCAAAAAAGAAAAGCAAAAAAATGAAGATGCCATGAATGACTTGGAAGTCTTAGGATAAAACTTAGAAGCTGGAAGGAACCTTAAAAATCATCCCGATTTCTTCAAGTAACTAAAGTAAACATCACTAATCATCTACATAGATGTGTTGATCAAAATGATGACAAGTTCTAAATTTAGATGAATCCTAAGAGGATTGAATCCAGATAGAAAGGGATTATTATCTTCTGGCTTCTGAATTTTGCAAAATGAAAAAAAAATTAGTTTAACCACAAAAAGATGCAGAAACATATCTATCTGAGAAACAACTTAGGGAAAGAAAAACATGGCAATTCAACAACAAAAATGTTTATTTAGCACCTGCTGTGTGCTAGATGTCAAAGAGGCAAAGATTTTATATCCAACAGCCTTCTGTCATCAAAAATCTTATATTCAACTGAGGAAGCATATAATATGCACATGCATAAGTAAACATAAGGTAATCTGAGGAAGGAAGTAGGAAACATTAAAAGCAAGGGGAATTAGGAAGGAATTCCTAAAAGAGATGATACCATTACTGAGCCTTGAAGAAACTAAGGATCTAAAAGGTAAAAAAGAAGAAAGAATATGTTAATAATGGCTAACATTTGTTTGTAAAGTGCTTTATAGATTGACAAAGTGCTTTACATATCTTATCCTTTTTGATCCTCACAACAAACCCGTGAGGTAGGTGCTACTGTGGTCCCCATTTTACAGATGAGGAAATTAAGGCTGAAAGAGATTAAGTGACTTGCCCAGAGTCACAGAGCTAGCCTAATTTGAACTCAGATCTGACTCCAAGTCCAGTGCTCTATCCTCTTGACCATTTAGCTGCAGTCCAGACTCTGGGAAGAGCATATATGCAAAGACACGGAGACAGGACATGGGATGTCCAGTTGGGGCAAGAAGGGGGTCACAAGTAGCTCCAGTGTAGCAAGAATGTAGGTTGCATAAATAATATCAAGTCTGTCTAGAGACCTTACGATCCCCATTATATATCTCCCAGGCACTTTTGTCTTTCAGAAAATGGAAAAGCAGAAAAGATCGATAATGTTTCCCTTTGTGGATTTCAGCTTGAGGACAAGCAGAGGGAGTCACATAACTCGATCTTTAGAAGGAGTGTATGGACACAAGTACATACTTCCCCCCAAATAAAAGTGGAACTCTTATCAGTGACTAATAACCACATTTACCTGGTCCTAGACAAAGTTTCTTTCTATCTGGTAAAAGATGGCCATTTCCCCATGTGCTGTCTCAAAAATCGACAGGGTAAGATCATTTCAATCATCCAGTATTTCATGGCTTACAATTATTCCCCAGTATGCAGAGAGAAAAAATAATTAGTATATTTCTTGAAGGCAAAAACCCAGCCAAAAGTTTACTAATGAAAGAAGATAAGACAGACATAAGGAATCTATCAGTACACATCCAATTGAAACACCTAAGCTAAGTGCTATGAGATGAATCTCACAGAAGGTATGGGGAACCTGCAGCCTCAAGGCCACATGTGGTCCTTTAGGTCCTGAAGTGTGGCCCTTTGACTGAATCCAAACTTCACAGAACAAATCCCCGTAATAAAAGGATTTATTCTGTAAAACTTGGACTCAGTCAAAAGGCCGAACCCAAGGACCTAGAAGACCTCAACGCCACAGGTTCCCCATCCCTGCTCTAGAGTCTCAGGAGAGATAGCCAACACAACCTGACAATTCAGTCCTTCAGAAAATAAAGTGAGGAGATGGGAAAGGATGATCTACAATGCTTTGTGAGTCTACAAATAAAAAATTTGTGGAGATAAAAATTAAATCCAATTTAATTTCAAATAAACCTTTATTATTGCTTGTCATACACACATATGTACAAAGCAATTGAGGGGGGGAGAGACCCAAGCAATAATAATAGGACTGAAAACTACTAATTAATAAAAAAAAAATCTGGATAGGAGATCTGAACTAGGCAATTTTGTTACTACTTTGCTAAATTTTCAATATTAAAAAATTACAAAAGGGTTCACAGCTTTATATAAAACTTTCTTTTTTGTTCTTTGTAGGTTGAAATGTTTGTTCATTATTTTTAAGTTCATATAAAAATACAATATCCAGAAAAATTTTTTAAAGTGCTATCCCCTCATAGTAAATGACTCCTCATGAATAAAGCATGTACTGAAAGACTTGTCCAGGACTGCATGCCCCACACATTTGTGCTGAACCATCCACAGACTGTCACCAAGTTCCTCTTATAACCAGTTAATGACACCACAAGATGGTCTAGTTCGTCTGCAGCTATAAAATTAGGGAGAACCTAAATTGAACACACAGTCACTAGACTCACAAACTCTGACCTTCTTTGCTATGATCTCTTCCTGACTAGTAACATATAGGTTTGTTATCTTATGGAATATACTTCCTGAAAAAAGAAGAAAAGAGATAACAATTCCTATAGACCGGTTTTTTGTTTGTTCTTGTAACACAGTTTCAGAATACAGTCACACCATCTGATCTTCAGAAGAGCCTTTGGAGGTCACCTGGGTGAAGCCCTTTCACAGAATTCTTGACAAGCAGCCATCCAGCCTCTGTTCAAACTCTTCACATGATGAGGTACATGCCTCTTCAAAAGACAATCTATCCCATCTTGGCTCTAATTTTTAGGAAATTCCCTTCTCAGGGAGAATATACTTTTATTTACACAGTCTAACACAGACCTCAGCCTGTGTTGATAAAAATCTACCTTTCATATGAAGGAAGCTATACTTCTAAGTCTCTATTGTGAGGCAGAGTTGGTATAGCAATTGTAGGGCTGGCCTCAGAGTCAGGAAGACCTGGGTTCAAGTCTCACTCTGCCATATACCAGCTGTGTGGCCCTGGTAAAGTCACTTAACCTATCAGTGAGTGCTCCAAACAACTCTCTCAGACTGCAAGTGGCAAAGAAGGCCCAGATCTGTAAGGGTAAGGAAGTCTCTTACTAGGTGTTTCCTATACCAATGAAACCAGACCTCTGGAGGGAGGGAGGAAGGAAGGAAGGAAGGAAAGAGAGAGAGAGAAAGAGAGAAAGAGAAAGAGAGAAAGGAAGAAAGGAAGGAAGGAAGGAAGGGAGGGAGGGAGAAGAAAGAAAGAAGGAAAGAAAAAAGAGGGAGAGGGGAGAGGAAGGGAGGGAGGGGGGAGAGACAGAGAAAGAGAAAGAGAGACAGAGAGCGAGGAAGGGAGATGGCAGCTTTTGGGGGGGCAGGCATAACACACCATTTATTTATGTTTAATTTATAGTCTACTAAAACCCTACTGCAAAATATCTGGTTACATGGTCACTTTTTCCATATGTAACCATCACTTCTACCTTGTCAACCAAGTCCTCCTTGTTGGACAAAACTAGTTTCTGGATAGGACTTTCCCTCATTTCTACCTTTACCGTCTTGATAGATGAAGTTGCCAGTAAGACAGGCCAAGAATTTATCAGACCTTCTGATTCGAGCAGATGAGACCTCCAGTTAATTTCCAGAAATATAAAATATCTTTTCACTATTATATCTTGCTTCTATGCCAATACTGTGATTCATCATCAGGGATCAGGAAGGTTATGGATGGTACATTTTCACATTACATCACTTCAGTTTCTCTCTCCCCTGGTCCCCACTTAAATGTTCTTTACTGGTTTCTTCCCTCCAAGTTCCACTCATCACATGCAAGGCTACTTGGACACATCTCACTTTCCATCAGATTTTTTTTTACTAACTTAAGTATACTCTTCCATTTTCCTATTCTGGTTTCAAATCCCATTCTACCTAGACTACATATGTCATATTTATCTTTTCCTTAAATTCTCAAGTCTGCATAGCATGGTGGAAAGAAAGCTGGTCAGAAGACCTGGATTCCAATTCCAGTTCTGAACTTACTATCTAGCATTTATTTGACTTTGGGCAAGTTGCTATTCTGGCTTTTTTTTTTTCGGCTAGGCAATGGGGTTAAGTGACTTGCCCACGGTCACACAGCTAGTGAGTGTTATGAATCTGAGTCCAAATTTGAACTCAGGTCCTCCAGACTTCAGGGCCAGTGCTCTATCCACTGTGCCACCTAGCTGCCCTATTCTGGCTTTAAAAAAAAAAAAAGGCAGACACATCTTTTTTGAAATTAGAAAATTGATCCTTAGATGGCCTTTTCATTGGGTACAAATTATAAGTGTCTTTCTGGCTCAGTAGTAGCTATGTTCTAGCTTGGGATCTGTTGGCTCTGAAAACCTTTCTGAAAACCTTGGGATTCCTTCATGCCAAAGAAGACTTAAGTGAAATATAAAAACTTTGTTTAAAGGCACAGAAATATGCACACACAAATAATTTTTATTATTATCAGATAATTTATCAGATTCATTTAAGAATTTTAATATGTTAGGGATAGGGATTGGACCTGTGATTTTGCTGGTATATGGAACTGACAAATGAGGAAACTCTGTTAATTATGCAGATCAGTACCTTCTTTTCAACCTCTAGTCTTGATGCCAGTGCTTGGACCCCAATTTCTTCCTGGCCTCAGAAACACCATCCCTGGCAGTTTCTCCCCAGCCCAAGAACACTATGCCTAGCAATTGAATTTGCTTTGATTTTGTACCTTGGTGAGGAAATTGTTTTTAATAGGAAAACGTCACTCAGTTTTATGATTAGTATTTTTCTTTTTCATTTTAGTGCCAGTCTTTACTGTTGAACAAATTTAAAGAAACAAACCCCAAACCCTGTCAAGTTTGACCAAAAAACATTTTTCCTTCCTAGAAAAAAGGTAAAGTAGTATAAATTTTCATTTAGCAATTACTTTCAGAGGAAGATATACTTTTTCTCAGTCATATAAAATGAAGCTTTCAGAACTAAGAACTAAGAAAAATCTGGCTAGACAAACAATAGGCACAAATGAACATGAAAGGATAAGACTCCTGCTTCCTATATAGGAAAAAAGGCCACATTATATTCTACTCAATTAAGAGATTATGGCCAACCAGACTTGGGATTTTCTCCAAATGTTTTCTATAACAAGCACTCCAAATAGTCTGGCGTTTACTCTTCCTAATGCAGACATTAATCCCTGTAAACACTTTCCCAAAGCTAATGAATGCCTTGTATAATAAGCAGTCGAAGCAAAGCACTCCATCCAAACTAATCCTCCCAAAACAGTAGGGACATACAGAAAATGTCATATCAATGTCCTCGGAGATTCAGTGAGTTGGTTTCTGAGCCTTCCTGCTGTGATCATGTTTTCTTAGCATAAAGTGCCTGAAATTAATTCTAAAACAGATCTGGCCCAGGACTATGCAAGCCTCTCTTTAACATGCTGCCCTTTTCAGTGTCCCCCTTTCTGGGAGGGAAAGCTGAACAATGGACTAGAACTTCAGTCTAAGGCTTTATCCCTCATGGCATTCATGTAACAAATATTTATCAAGTGCCTGCTGAGTTCCTATAAGCCAAGAAACAAAAGGAGGATAAAGATATAGTGCAAAGTTAAACAACAATAATCTTGAATTTCTGCAGCTCTTTACATTTTTCAAAGCAATTTTCTACATTATTTCATCTGATCTTCACAAACACCCACCCTCTCCAGATTGGCAGAGTATATATTAGCATTTCTTTTTTTTATTTCTTTTTGTTTCCTTTTTTTTTTTTGGTGGGAGTGGGGTAGGATGGGAATGAGACCTGTGATTTTTTTCATCAATACAGAAAAATTTTCCATGAACATCATTCCCATGACTTATTTGTAACTTAGTCTTAATGATCTGTTTTAGGGGATCAAGAGGTTAAATGCCTTAGGCATAATCACACAATTACTAAGTGGCAGGATTTGAACCCAGGTGTTTCTGACTCTAAGGCCAGGTTTATATCCACTATTCCACATTCATTCCAAATCATCCATTTGCAGATGTAGAAATTGATGTCTGGGGAGGCAGCTATGTGGCACAATGAATAAAGAAATAGCACTGGAGTCAGGAGGACCTGAGTTCAAATCTGGCCTCAAACACTACTAGCTATGTGACCCTGGGCAAGTCACTTAACCCTGATTGCGAAAGAAAGAAGGAAAGAAAAAAAGAAAGAAAAATTGATGTCAGAGTGTTATGATCTGACTAAGATCACTTGGCTAAGAACAAGCCTAGACCTAAGTTTTCTAACTCCTATTCTCCTACTTTCTCTCAATACATGATGATAAAATAAATGCCAAATAACTTAGTACAGACAATAAGTGCTCCATGAATTCAGAGTAGAGAGGAAGATCAGGAGAAATTACGAAGAATTAACATTTAAGTTGGATCTCAAAGGATGTGTATATTCTGGGCAAAATCCAAGAACAGGGAAGACATTCCACATGAAAGAAAAGAATTAGCAAAGGCATAGAGGTAGAAATGAACAAGATATGTTCTGAAGACAAGAAGTAGAACTGGAGAAGAAACACGGTATAATGTATTGGATTAGGAGTTGGAAGCCATGGGTTCAAATCCCAACTTACTCCTAGAAGGCATTATTTACATGAATATTCCAGAGGCAGATCACTTAACCTTTGTGGGCCTCAGTTTTCTTGTAAGTAAAATAAGGAGGTTTGAATAGATGACTTCTAAGGTCCCTGATAGCTCAAAATTTAAGTTGCTATATTGGAAATACAAAGAGAAGCATTTAGACATGTTCACCAAATCTCAGATTTGGAAAGGACTTCCCTCCCCTCAGCAACATATTTTAGAAGAGATTATCCAATCTCTGATTAAGGGCACCCTATGAGGAAGTATACAGTATTTCATGAGGCAGCAGTCCTTATACTTTTGGCCAGAAGTAATTGTTAAGAAGACGCTTTCTCCTACTTTAAGCTGAAATCTGTCACTTGGCAACTTCTAATCATAGCTCTAAATTCTCTTAGCAGAGAATATATCTAATCTCTCTTCTATATAACAGTTCTCCAAATAATTGGCAAGATGTCATGCTCCTCGGGTCCTTTCTTCTCCAAGAGAAATACGTCCAATTCTTTTAATCAGCATTCATGGAGGGTGTCCCAGTCTTAGTGCAGTTTTCAGCTTTTATGAGACTTCTGAGAAGTCATATAACACTTTTTGGAGCCCCTTTGCCTACTGTGTGCCAAGCACTGACTGGGTTATATATTAAAAGAGATTGAAAGATTGGCTAAGAGTGGGTTCCTATCTTCATGGAGCTTATATATGATTTAATATATTTAATATGCAAAAGAAAATACCATATGAGGTCCAGAGGTGGAAGGTCTTTATCAGGGTGTGGGCCATCAAGGGAAAACTTCCTGGAAGATGAGATATTTAATCTGTATTTTAAAGGTTAGTAGGAAAAGGGGGAAATCAAAGACTTTAAAGGTATAAGGAGCATCACGAACAAAGGCCCAAAGGTGGGAAAGTGAAGCATGTGTTCAGAAGACAGAGGAGAGTTCACTTTGGTTGAAATATCCTATTGTGGAGTGGAGTAAGATCAGATGGACCCACAAGGTGGTGGCACCAACAGTGGAGAGCTGCAGGGGCTAGGTAAGAAGAGAAAACTGTGGTCAGCAGGCAATCGAAAGCTACTAAAGATTTTTGAACAGAGGAATTGACTTAACCAAAACACTGCATAAAGATTACTTTGATAGTAGTAGGAAGAGTAATTGGAAAAAGCAAGTGAAAAGCTCTCTCCAAAAATCAATGTAGTAGCTCAGATGGGTGATAATATGGGCTTCTATAATGATAGTTGCAGTGGGAAAAGAGTGACACAACAGATTCAAGGGGTGCTGCAGAGGCTTAACTTATTGGATAGGAGAGGCAGAGTAAAACGAAGAGCCCAAAACAGCACCAAGGTTTCAGTGTTAGAGGAGACTGGGTAAAATATCTAGCACCACTTATAATAATAATAAAAAGTGCAAGAGCAATTTTGGGAGTTGGTGGGATTAAAAGTTTGGTTTTAGATATTTTGAATTTGAGATGCTGGGGAAACACCAGGTAGAGCTAACCTACAGGCAGTTGAAGATATGGGAATAAAATTTAGAAGAAAGGTCAGGGCTGGGGAAATAGATATTACAGACACTGAAGGAAGGATTCACAGGACTTTAGGATAGAATAGGACCGAGGCACCAGGAAGAGGTAAGAGGCAATTATTACTCAGAGGAAAGAGGACAAATTGTCCACAGAATCATAAACTTTTGGAGCAGTCATCTCATTCAATTACCTCATTTTATAAATGCATAAAATGTCTTAAAGAAGTGATCTTGTGGGGTGGTTTGGTACAATGGACAGAGTCTGAACTCAGTGTCTCAAAAACTTGGGCTAAAATCTTCAAAACCAGCAGCTTTGAGACCATATGCAAGTCACTTAATCTGGTTGTAATCTGGTCATCAGTTTCCTAATCTATATATAGCAGTAATACTTGTACTGGTAGTACCTGCCCTTATAGGGCAGTCGTAAGATTCAAATGAGAGAATATAGTTAAACATATTTTGTAATTTTTCAAGTGCTATAGAAAAGTTCAGGCGGGTAGCACCCAGTCCAGCAAAAAAGCTAGCAATAATATAAAACCCAATAATGGTCAAGAAATCCAAGGACAAACTTCAGTAGGTGATTTCATAGATCCCCAAGATGCATAAAAAGTCAATCAGAAGCTCAAAGTCAATAGAAAAGAGGGTCTGCAAGAAAAGCCAGCACACTAACACAGATAAACAAGACAGAAGTATCCCAGTGCGAGCAGAGCAAAGCCAGAGATATGTGCAGCCTCTAATGATTCTGTATCTGAAGCAGCATAAGGAGACTAATCCCATGAGAAAGCCCCAAAGTGGTCATAGATCCAAAGAATTGACCTTGGGAGAAAACCAAAGCAACAGTGACCAATCCAGTTACAGCTGAGCTTCAGACCAAGACAACTCACACCCAGAGGCTCTAAAGTCCCTAGCACTCTGAGACGCCACAGAGAATCCTTAAGATGCGAAACCTCAAAGATCCAAGGAGTCCTAAAATCTACTAGAATTCTTAGCATAAACACAGGCCAGGAGGTGGAAGGGGACCCACATGGAGTACCAACTAAGTCCCTACCCAAAAGTCCATTAGGGGTCTGGGCCTGATCCTGGCACAAAGCCTCAATTCAGGAACTAAGGCTGGAAAGATAAAAACAGAAAAAGACAAAAACTACAATAAACGATCTTTCTAGATCAGAGACATTAAAAAATCTAACCTAGAAGGAGGTAAGTCCATAACAATCATAAGGAATAACTTAAAGGGGGATCTTCCAAAAGGAATACAAGAATACCTAAAAGAAAGAAAGAGATCAAAAATAAAACAAAAACTCTAAAGGAGAAGATTTAGGAGGAAAATAAACAGCTTAGAAGGGAAAGTGGTCAATCTTATCCAAGCAATGAACTCCTTGAAAGTTAGAATAGATCAAACAGCAATAAATAACCCCAAGAGATAAGAAATATTAACACAAAATCAAACAACAGAAAAAAGCAGAAGAAAATGTAAAGTATCTGATATGGAAAACAGATCAAGAAGGAATAATTTAAGAATCAAAGGACTCCCAGAAAATTTATTTTTTTTCATAAAAGGCTAAATATTATATTTCAAGAAATCATAAATGAAACTGCCTAAATCTAAGGGAAAATACAAAGAATCCACTGATCACTGACTGAAAGAAATCCCAAAACAAAAATTTCCCGGAATCTCATAGCTAAAATCCAAAGCTTCCACATCAAAGAAAACTAATGCAAGGATCCAGAAAGAACGCATTCAGGTACAAAGGAACTATAGCCAAGACCACACAAGACACAGCAACTCCTACTACAAAGGAGATCTTAGAATATGATGTTTTGTTTTGAGAAAGCAATCAGGGTTAAGGGACTTGCCAGGGTCATACAGCTGATAAGTGTCAAGTGTCCGAGGCTGGATTTGAACTCAGGTACTCCTGACTTCAGGGTCAGTGCTCTATCCTCTGCACCACCTAACTGCCCCATGATATAATATTTTGGAAAAAAAAATATGTAAGCTTACAACTAAGAATAACTTACTCTGCAAAGCTAGTATAATCCTGGGGGATGGGAAGGGTAGGGGTGAAGAATATAACAGAGGACTTACAAGTATTCCTGATGAAAAAATTGGAACTGAGTAGGAACTTTGAAATGCAAACACAAAGAAAGTTCAGAGGAAAGCACAGAAAAACTTACAAAGGTGAATTTAGTTGAGCAATTGGAAGAAGTTATATCATAATGAATGATTCTCCCCTATATTAACAGGGGAGAAGAAAACAAGTATCTCTTCAGAACTTTAATGTCTTCAAAGGGTACTGAAGGAGTTAAATCAGAACAACACTGTATTCCCCAAATCTAGTTAGCAACTACTAGAGGTAGGTATAATTGTGTAGCAGATAAAGTGCTGAACCTAGAGTTAATAAGACTCAAGTTCAAAACCAGACTCAGACATATTAAGTGCAGGCAAGTCATTTAACCTTGACTGGCCTCTGTTTCCTCATCTGTAAAATGGACATAATAATAGCACCTACTTCCCAGGGTTCTGAGAATCAAGTGAAATATTCGCTAAGCACTTTGCAAACCTCAAATTGCTATATAAATGATAGTTGTTATTATTGTTATTTTAGGAAAATAAAGGACTTGGGTGCATATTTGGTAAAAGGTGATAGATTGGTTCTTTTCTGAAGATTTAAGATTATGAAGAAAAAGGAAAGTAAAAGGAATGTATTAGTGTAGAAAGGAGGAAGAAGGGAGTAAAACTTGCTACTCTCATAATTGAGATGTGTAAGAAAAAGAGTAAACAAATATAGAGGAAGGGTGGGAAGAGCTTACATAGATTGAACTTCACTACTCTGTAAGCCAGACAAAAGAGAATTTCACACACATGCACATATGAGCACATGTACGCACACACACATATAAAGTGTTTGATGTAAAAAATACATCACAGTCAATAGAGAACTGGAATAGGGAAATGTGGAATAAGAGAAAGGATAATATTGGGAAGAGGACAATTGTTAGCAAAACAATATTCCTGATCTTGAAGGGAAGAAACTAAAAAGAGAGGAGAAGAGAAAAGAAAAGAACTCAAAACTAAACAACTAGAATCAGGGAATGATTGTTTGAACCAATTATGGTATGTAAATGTAATAGAATATTATTATACCATAAAAAATGATGAAACGGGCAAGTTCAGAGAATCCTGGAAAGTATGAACTGACACAGAGAAAAGTGAGAACCAGGAAGACAGTGCATGCCCACCTTTGGATTGAGAGGGGACTGACTCAAGGTGCAGAAGGAGGCTGGCTGCTTTGGAGATGGCCACCGTATAAATCTGTTTTGCTTAACTATGCTTATCTGTTACAAGGAGTTTTCCTTTTTTTCTTAATTGGGATGGGGAGGAGAGGAATAAGAGAGGTAAAGATGATGATGCCAAAAAAAAGGAAAAAAAAAGGTGAGTGATTAAAATATTTTTAACAGTGCACAGAGGAGAAAAGGAAGTTCAGAGGAAAGCACAGAAAAACAGAACAATTTTGAAAGAAACACATTGAATTTATTATATACTTTTTTCCCCTAAAGCAAGCAGCTTAGAATAAAGATTCACAATCTTCTCTATGTTCTACTTCATATATATAGATCTATAGATCTATAGATCTATATATAGATATATATATAAATGCTCACAGTGTGAAGGGGTTTTTTTGGGGGGGGGCAAGATGTTTAGGTTTGGAAGAAAAATTAATAAAAAGGTCAGTGACTTGTTATTGTGGTTACTCAGCTAGCAGGTGGTGGAACTAGGACTGGACTCCAAGTCTACAACCTCCAAAAAAGAGTTCTTTTTCATCACAAGAAGGTACAAGGGGAAAGAGCACTGGTCCTAGATTGTAGAATCTGAGTTCAAATCTTGCCTCCGGCACATACAGCCTATATGAACTTAGATAAGTCATTTAACTTACCTAGGACTCAGTTTCCTCATTTGTAAAATGAAGGGGTGGGACTAGATGACTCTGAGGCCCCTAGAGCTATATTATAATCCTACATACAACATACTATCCCAACCCAAACCATCAGGCAAGCCTTATCCATTTTAACTATATAAAATATCAGGATTTACCCTTATTCTAACTGTTCAGAAACCTAAATTTAAATATTATCATTAATAAACAATAGCTGACATATATATAGCAACTTAAGGTTTATAAAGTTTGTGTGTGTGTGTATATATGTGTGTATGTATGTATGTATGTGTAATTTGAGCTTTACACCCCTGGGAGGTAGGTATTCTAGATATTTTACAGTTAAGGAAAATGACATTTAGAGAAGCTAAGAGAATTTTCCATCATAGAAAAGCTGAGAAATGTCAGAGCTGGGATTCAAACTCAAATCTTTTCTCACTCTGTCTCCAACACTCATGCCACCATGTCAGGCTCCTCTCCAGAGTCATCATTAGGAATTTTGGTATGGAGGGCAAATTGGGAGGGGGTAGGACAGTCTGTCCCATCAGGTACACTCAGAATGGGATAGGAGCAGCCTTTCCTCCAGACAGTTTGGCCCCAGTCCTCATGGTACAACTAACTGCCCCTCATATTCCAGAAGGAGGGGAAGGCACCACACAGAGGGACACCATGGGGAAAGGTGAGCTCTGGGAAAAGGGCTGGACATTCAGGAGTACTGAGATGTTACCAGTGTGAGCCCTCCCTCAGTACCCTGGGCCAAGGCGATCATCCTGCCCTTAAAAGATGTTTCAGTTTCTGCCATTCCTTAATAAAACTCTGACAATGCTCTTTCACTTATAATGATACTGAATCAAGCCTGAACATTGAAATATTTGCTCCCATGGTAATGGAATGGGGAAAAAGAAAGAATAAGACTACAGGACAAATTTTTAACTTCACACAAATAAGTTTCTAACCTAAATGGTAAATAATTTAAATTATTTTCTTAGATTTATCTAAGGAGAAGTTCCCAGATATTCCCCAAGTTGTTACAGCTTTCTCTTTCCCCACCCACACACTGTTGTTCACATATAGTATATCTTTCAGAATGATTTAAAAACAGCCTTGTAAAAAGTCTCTATTGGATCCTTAAATCTGTGGAGATCTTGCCACCCAAAGGCACAGACCTTCATTCTACATTCCCCCAGCCAGAAGCTCCCCCATCTAGCATGTCAAAGAAGAGGAAAGGCAAAAGGCAGATGGGGAGCTTTGTGTGCATGGGATTTATCGTCTCTGGAGTACACGGGAAGTACATGGGAAGTAAGAGTCTGAAAAGAAGTATGACATAATATTTTCCCTCAAACAGGAAGTAAAGAGAAGATACGTTATAAAACCAAACCCAAATAAAGAATCAGAATTTTTGAACTTGTAATACAGACAACAGGAAACAGACCGTGGAGTCAGGAAACCTTGGGTTCAAGTTCTGTATCTGATATGTTTGGCCATGGGCAACTCATTTAATGCCTCAGGACCATCAGGGAACTCTCTAAGATTAAGTTTCAGATTGCTCTTCATCAACCAGGAGTTCCCTACCCTGATGAAATACAAAATCTAGGACAAAATCTGGATTCATTAACCCCTTAATTTCTATTCTTTACAACCTTATTAATAGCTCAAAGCCAAGTCAAGTCAACAAGCATTTAGTAAGCATTTACTATAGACCAGGCAATATGCTAAACACTGGAGATACAAAGAAAGACAAAAACAGGGTGCTTCCTTCAAGGAGCTCAAACTCTAAGACAAGAGAGACAATACACCAACAATTATGTACATAGAAAATATAAACAGAGTAGACTGGAGGTGATATCAGAGTCAAGACATTAGCATTAAGCAGGACTGGCCCCTTGACAGTAGTACTGGAGCAGAGACTTAACGGAAGCCAGGGAAGCCAGAAGATGAAAGAGCAATTCTGGCATGGAGGACAACCAGTGAAAAGGCATGAAGTTGAGAAATGTGAGGAATAGCAAGAAAGCTGGTGTTCCTGGATTATAGAGTATGTGGAAGGAAAAGTATAAGAAGTCTGTGAAAGTGAAAAGCAGGAAGGGGTCAGGTTGTGATGAGCTTTAAAATCTTTTAAAATTTTTGTTCAGTCGTTTTTCTTTCATGTCCAATTCTTGGTGACCCTATTTCGGGTTTTCTTGGCAAAGATACTGGTCTAGAGTGGTTTGCCATTTCCTTTACCAGCTCATTTTACAGATGGGGAACTCAGGCAAACAAGGTTAAGTAACTTGCCAAGAGTCACACAGCTGGCAAGTGTCTGAGGCCCGATTTGAAACTCACCAGATGAATCTTCCTGACACCAGGCCCAACACTTCATGCACTATGCCACTTAGCTACCCTTTACAAGCATTTTATATTTGATTGTAGAGACAGTCATTAGGGTTCACTGAGTAGAGGAAGACAAAGTCAGACTTGCACTTTAGAAAAATCACTTGGCAGATGACTGGAGGATGTCTGGAGTGGGGACAGACTTAAGGCAGAAGGCTACTACAACCAGAAGTCTACTACAATGTCCAGGTGGGAGGAGATGAGAGCCTGCACCAAGATGGTGGCTCTGTAAATGGAGAGGAGAAAGTTACATGAGAAGATGTGAAGGTAGAATTGACAAGATGTGTCAATAGTTCAGATGTAAATGAGAATGAGGAGTTCATTGCCTGACTGAGTGGAAGAATGATGATGCCCTTGGGAAATCAGAATGAGGGAAGCAGATGGAGAGAAAGAGAATGAGTTTGGTTTTGGAGAGGTTGGATTTGAGATGATCTACGTACACCCAGTTTGAGACATCCAAGAGGCAAATGGAAATACAAGACTGGAGGTCAGGAGAAAGTTTAGGGCTCTGTAAACAGAGATGAAAATTATCTGCACAGAGATGACATTTGAATTTATGGGAGGTGACAAGATCAACAAGTAAGATAATATAAAGGGAGAAGAGAAGAAGGCTCAGGATAGAGCCTTGGGGGACACCCACAATTAAGAGGCATGATCTGATGAAGAACCAACAAAGGAGCCTGAGAAGGAGCAGTCAGACAGGGAGGAAGAGAATTAGGAAGCAACAGTGTCAGGAAAACCTAGAGGAGAACATATCAAAAGGAAGAAAATGATCAAAATGTCAAAGGATGCAGAGAGGTCAAGAAGGATGAGGACAAAGCAAAGGTCATCAGACTAAGAAATTATGAGATCCCTGGTAATTGTGTAGAAAATCTTTTCAGTTAAATAATGAGGTCTGACACTAGGCTGCAGAAAATTTGGAAGACGGTGAGAAAGAGAGAGCATTGTCAAAGAATTTAGCCACAAAAAGGAGAAAAGATACTGGCATCAGATCAAGTCAGAGTTTTTTGTGGGTTTTTTTTTTTCAGTATGAGGAAACATGGACATGTTTATAGCATCTTTACAGCAGGGAGCAGCCAGCAGACAGGTAGTGATTGAAGATTAGTGTTAGAAAGTAAAGATATAAGAAAGGGCAATCTGTTGGAGAAGATAGGATAGAAAGGGATCAAGGGACCTTGTTGAAAGGTCTGTCTTGGCAAGAAGGGTCATCTCTTCATGACAGACTGAGGTGAAGAAGAAAATAACAGAAAACGTCTGAGTGATATGAGATGAGGATGAGGAAGGGAGAAGAGGGAGCTCCTGGTGAATGGCCTCTATTTTTTCAGTGAAGAACGAAGCAATGGAAAAGTTAATAATGTTCATTTTACTCTGCTATCATTAATAGCCCATCTGTCTTCACTCTATCTTCAAATGGTAAATGTAATTTTTTTTTCTTTCAAAGGTTCTAGAGTTCATGAAATTCTCAAGACTTTGGACTGAAGTTAGCAAATTGACCATGATTCTGGCGTCACCCAACCGAACAAATTGTAAAAGACCCTTATTTTCAGCCTTAGTTGGCTCTATTCGTACTCATCATTCATGACAAAAGCTATCACAAAATTGTAAAGTTAAGAGGACCTTGGATCTTGTCAATGGCTAGTAGCACCTTTTTACCCTTATTTCTCAATCACTGAGGAACTAGGCACCTTTTAAACAGATAGGGTAGGTATTTCTGAACTTTTCAATGAAAACTCTTCTCTGAATCATCACAGGAACCATATTCCCCATTTCATTGTGCAAAGGACAAGAGCAAGAATTCTTAACCTGGGGTCCATGAAATTTTTTTTTCTTTTAATATTCCGACAACTTTATTTCAATATAATTGATTTCCTTTACAATATAATTATATTATATTGTTTTATTAATTTTAATATATTAAAAATGCATTATTAATTATATATAATAACATATTATCATAATATAATAACATATTATCATAATATAATAACATATTATCATAATATAATAACATATTATCATAATATAATAACATATTATCATAAATATAATAACATATTATCATAATATAATAACATATTATCGTAATATAATAACATATTATTATAATATAATAATATATTATTATAATATAGTATGGTTTTATTTTATATTCAATTATTTGTTTATTTCTATTTATATTGTATTTAAATTATTATATTATAATAATATATTATTGTATAATAATGTTAAAAATTATATTAATTATATTAAACAATAAATATTAATTAATATGTATTAATATTATAATTACAATACAATATAATTGTATTTCATTTTATCCATTTAAAAACATAATTCTGAGAAGGAATACATAAGCTTCACCAGATTGCCAAAGAGGGCCATGACACAAAAGAAGAATAAAAGCAAAAGGCTTTGACATGTGCCTATATCAAAAAAGTGGTCCTCCTACTAAGTCAATGGTACCTCAAGTCAGTTTACCAAAAGCAATTTTTAAAAACTAATGTTACCAAACACTGTATTATGAGGAGCATAGTGGTTCATTCTACCACCTTGGTGCCTGAGAAGCCTGCTGAAGATAGGACTTTTATAGAGCAAGACATCTTGTAAGCCTGTGGTCTCAAAGGATTTTTTTTTTGGCCAGTTACAAAAATAGCCTATGAAACCAGAAGTGAACTCAGCTTTTCTGAAAGTGTTTAAAATGAAACTAAATACTATTTAGATAAGATATATCTGTGAATACAAAGCAAAAAACAATCAAGTGACTACTGGTGAAAAACCCAAAAGAACTAGTATCCGGGGAAATGTGACTTGGATTTATGGAAACATTGGCATAATTACTGACTCTCTGCCCCGTGCACTACACTCCAGGTAAACTGGACTATTTACTGTCTTCATTATACATCCTCTACCATGCCTTTCCTTACCCTTTGACTCATTCATTCATCCAACAAAACATTTATTAGGCACCCATTCCATGTAAAGAATTGTGCTAGGTACTAAAGTTTAGAAGACATGGTCCCTGTATGTATGAAACTAACAGTTTCGTGGTGGAATAAACATACTGAGAGAATTAAACATGCTATTTCCAGGAAGTTTGAGTAAAATGTTCATTATTGATGGGGATCAGCATGGGAAGGAAAAATTAAAGAAGGTTTCATGAAGGAGGTAGAATTGCAGTTAGACTTAAAAAAAAAGGTGGGCATCAAACAAGCAAAGAAGATAAGTAAAAACACTAGAAACAGCATGAACAAAGAAAGAATAGAGGTAGGCAAAGTATAGAGTCCCATCAAAAAATACTTCAGTTTCCCTAGAGCATGGATATATTTGGGATACAAGTCATAGGAGATAAAACCATTAAAAGTAGTATGGCACCAGATTATAGAGGGCCCTGTTGCCAGGCAAAGGAGTTCGATATTTATTTTGTAAGTAATAAGGAACTACTGAAAGGTTTAGTACAGTTAAGTTACATGACCAGATATTTACATAAGGGAAATTAGTCTGACAGCAAAATGAAGAAGGAAATGGAAAAGAGGCAGATAACAGAGATGGGAAAGCCCCCTAAGAGGCTACTGAGAAAATCCATACAGGTGGTAATGAGATTATGTACTAGGGTGGTAGCAGTGGGAACATGAGAAGAACCAAACAGATCCAAGTGGTATTCAGGAGTGAAATGAACAATTAATAACTAATTAGATATGGGGGGAAAAAGAAGGAAAAGTCAAAGATTGGGGGCACCTTGACATAATAAATAGAATATCAGACTTGAAGTCAATAAGACCTAGTTTAATATATTTACTCTGATACTTAGTAGCTATATGATAATAAATGTAATTTAACCTCTCTAAGCCTCAGTTTCCTCATGTGCAGAAATATTAAGGATAATGACAACCTTTAGAACATGACAGCCTAGATGGTACTACACAAGAAATAAGTGTTCCCTTTTCTGGGAATACTCGCTCTTATCCTCTTAGCCCTGTCTGCCAGCTGAAATCCTAACTCAAATGCCACCTTTTCCAAGACACTCTCCCTAATTTCCCATAGCTCTACAGCCAACCAAATTAATAGTGATCTGTACCTCCACAGTGGAAAAGATGGCTAAATTTGAAGCTGAAAGACTTGGGTTCAAACTGTACCTCCAGCACTTACCAGCTGTATCCCATAAGCAAGTCACTTACCATCTCCGACCTTCAGTTTCTTAATTTGTAAAATGGGAATAACATGGATACTAAGAGTCACCTGACAAGTAAATGGAAATATTCTAATCTACTCAGCATATAATACAAATGGGTACATCAGGCACGATGGCAACATTCCTTAACTCATCCCAACTCACTTTATTCCGACTGTAGGACCAGATCAGAAGATTACTCAGAAGTTTTAAAAAAAAAAAAAAAAGGCTCTTCTATGCATTCATAAACTGATACCAATCATGTAGTCCAGTGCTAATTATTTCTCATGATGAATAGCATTCCAACACGTGACAGTTTTAATAAGTTTGGCCAGTGTAAATTATTTCCATAATCCCCTCAGGGTACTTAGCATAGTGCCTGGCACATAGTAGTTGCTTAATAAATGCTAGTTGGCTGACTGACTAAAATGCCCAAACCAATCTTCTAAACCCAAAAAAACCCCAAGACCCATGAGAGCAAGCACCTACATCTCTTTCTGGGAGGAAGAAACTGAAGTCCAAAGTAATGATTGAATTAGATGATCTCTAAGCTTCTTTCTGGATATAAATTTGATGACTAGCAAATAATACTTAACACTGTATAAATGCCAGCTATTATTAATACATAAATGTAATAGAATATTATTGTACCATAAGGAATGCAGAACGTAAAAATCTCAGAGAAAACTGGAAGAAACTGTATAAGCTGATTCAGAGTAAAGAAAAAGCATTAAAGAATGACTGCAGCAGTGAAAATAAAGCTAAAATGAAAAACCAAAGCACTGGTGAAATACAACAGCTGATGTTAACATCATCCTGTCAAAATTAAAGGACTCATCCCTCCTTTCTGTAAATAATCTAATGTTGACAAAGAATATGTTTGAAAGGGAACTGGTTTGGTGTTCGCTGTACTGAAACGAAATCCACCAATAAATCATAAAAAGAAAAAATAATCCTCAACAGCTTAGAGTTATTTAATATACCCAAGACATCTGTAAAAGAGTTTCCATCTTCAGATACTGAATCGGGCTATTTTCTGATAATCTTCTTTAGTTATTCTATCTTTATTTCTCATGCTCTTGTTCCTATACTGACAGTATCAAAGAATAGTCATGTTCCAAGCTCCAATCCCATGTTTCTAACCAACTCCTGGACATTTCCAACCTGGATATCCTACTGCTACATAAAAATGCCCCAAACTGAATTAGTCATCTCCCAATACCCCAAAATGCATCAGCTCTTCCTTCTGACTTTGCTGTCTATAAATCTTATCTATAAAAACTGCTATTTATCCAGGAACAAAATTTTACAATCTTTGCTTGCTTCCTCTAACCAGTTAAATGCTAATTAGTCATTAACTCTAGTTAATTTTCTTCCACACTTATATCATCCCTTCCTTCCATTTTCACTGCCACACCCTCTCTAAAACCTCCCTAATTATTCTCTTGCTTTTCCAATCCATCCCACAAACTTCCACTCATCTTTCCCAAATACTACTTTGATCATCTCTCTTTGTCTCACACACTCACACACACACACACACACACACACAGAGGAGACTACTTATAGTCTTCTAAAGACCAAGCTTCTTAACCAAGAATTCAACATCATAGCTGCCTTAACTGTTTCAGAGCATATGGGGTCCTGATTATGCATTACCATATTCTCTTACTTTCCTCTCTCTGCCTCAGTGTTGTTTACATGTTCTCTAAACCAGGTCTGTTGCCTATTTTTCCAGTTTTAAGTTCCATTACTATTCCCCTCCATTCTAGTCTATTATAATCTTAATGTAATTATATATATAAATATAATTATAATAAAATAATATAACATATCTGGTACTTTCCTAACACTCACATGTCGCTAATGCCTTTCTATTTATTCTCTTCCAACTGATCGATAAATAAGCATTTCTCAAGGAATTTCTACCAAGTGCCAGGAATTATCTATTTTCTTCTCTAGAGAGCTGTTCTTTACACTCTTACCTTCTATCAAAATTCTATGCACAATATAAAACACAGCTCAAATGTCACCTCCTTCTTCCAGGAAACAATCCCTGATAAATCTAGTTAAAAATCTGTCCTCTCTTTCTTTTATTTCCTCCCCTCTCCCCTTTCCTCCTCCTTCTAAATGTCTTATAAGACTTATAGTACATATGACTTCTTGATATTATGTTACATTTCGTTGTATATATCTCCTCTAATATACTGTAAAAAACCTAGAGAAGGGAGGACCATGTATTAAAAATAGTATTATCTTCAGCACCTAACACAGGAGTCTTGCAAGTAACACTCGACTCAAATACTTATTGAATCAGAAAAAAAAAAACAATGGAATATTAGTCATGCACTTAGGTCTAGTTCTTTCACCGTGTAGGCCAAGGAAACCAGCTAAAACTGAATAAGTTTTTCATCTTATATTACAAAGGGAAACCCCCTGCAGTTTCTTAAACAGGAGCCGGACATGAATAATACTACGGTTAGGGAAATTATGTTAGTAGTCACATGTCAGATGGATTGGGGCAGAGAGGAAAGTAAGAGAATACTAGCTATGGTAATGAATAACCAGGAACCTGCATGCTCTGAGATAGTTAAGATAGCTGTGATGGACTAGCAGGAACCCTGAAAACATTCCACTTGATCTCTGGGGATATTACTAATTGAATTAGCATCCTGGCCTGTGAGTTACTGGGTACGTAGGAGGCCTGAACCAACCACAAAATGTAGGCCTCATGAAGGAATTAACCAATGGGAAAAGAAGGCTGGTATGGAAGAAAGCAGTAAGAAGGTAGGTAGCACTGTGCATAAAGCACTGGGCTTAGAATCAGGAAGACTCATCTTCCTGAGTTCAAGTCTGGCCTCAGACACTCACTAGCTGTGTGACCCTGGGCAAAGTTACTTAATGCTGTCTGCCGCAGTTCCTCATCTATAAAATGTGCTAGAGAAGAAATGGCAAACCACTCCGGTAGCTTTGCCAAGAAAACCCCAAACAAGGTCTCAAAGAGTATGACACTACTGAAAAATAACTGAACCTATGGGTTACAACTCCTCCTAGAATATTAGGAAATAAGGTGGAAAAATCCAAGTTATCAACAACAATATGAAAAAATGTTCCAAATCACTAATAAAAAGAGAAATGCAAATTAAAACAACTCTGAAGTTTGCCAACAGATTGGCAATGATGAAAAAACTAAAATGTCAATTAAAGAAGCTGGGGGTGGGCAAGTGTTAGCACAATAATATACTGTTAGTGGAGCTGTGAACTGGTCTAATCACTACCAAAAGCAATTTAGAATTATATCCCAAAAAATCACTATTTTTAACATACCCTTTAACTTAGCAATACCATTACTAGGCCTATACCCTAAAGAGGTCAAAGAAAGAGGGCAATGATCCATATCTATAAAAATATTTAAGTAGGGGGGGCAGCTAGGTGGGGCAATGGACAGAGCACCGGCCCTGAATTCAGGAGGACCTGAGTTCAAATTCGACCTCTGACACATAATACTTACTAGTTGTGTGACCCTGGGCAAGTCTCTTAACCCCATTGCCTAACCCCCCCCAAAAAAATAGTAGAACTTTTTGTTGTAGCAAAGAACTACAAAGTGGGTGTCTGTCAATTGGGGAATGGCTGAACAAATAATGGTATATGAATGTAATGAAATTTTGGTGCCCTATATGAAACTGCCAATATGACCCAATCAGAGGAACCTGGGAAGATGTCAATATCAATGATGCAGAATAAAGTAAACAGAACTGGAAGCACTATTTATACAATGACGACAATATTATCAAGGAAAACAAAGAAAAGAACTATACCAGCAGAAAAGAGAACAGATATAAGATATGTTTTGAAGACAGAAACAATAAAACTTGGCAACAGATTGGATAAGTGGGCTGAGTGTGAGGAGTCAAGAATGATCACCTGTGATCCTGGGGGACTTACAGGGAGTAATGGTGGTGGGATGCTGGTGGGATCATGGAAAGTAATAAAGACATTCCAAAGAGGGGAAGGTCCAGGAGAAAAAAACAAGTTCTATTTTGGATAAGCTGAATAAAGTAGCTATGGGACACCTAAGGTCAAGAGAAAGATTTGGATGGGATGACATGGATCTGGGAATCATCTGCATAGAGATGACAACTGACCCCAGGAGAGCGGATGAGATAGAACAGAGGGAGAAGAAGGCCCAGGACAGAGAGCTAGGGGACAATCACAGTTATAGGTGTGACCTGGATAAAGATCCAGCAAAGGAGAATGAGAAGGATTAGTCAGCAAAGACTTCATAATGCTTTTACTCAACAATAGTCCTGATACATTACACAAAAATGTACTGGAAGAGCAATTGCATGAAATAATTTCATTGCTAAACACAGATTAGATTTTTTGGGGGAGGTGGGCTAGGCAATGGGGTTAAGTGACTTGCCCAGGGTCACACAGCTAGTAAGTGTTATGTGTCTGAGGCCAGATTTTAACTCAGGTCCTCCTGAACCCAGGGCTGATGCTCTATCCACTGCACCACCGAGCTGCCCCCCACAGATTAGATTTTTTAAAAAACGAAAATTGAGGAGTTACTTCTAAGAGGGAGAAAGATAAAAGAGCCTGAAGCCATTAAAAATCTGTACTTTTAACACAAACTTCAGAAATTTTACCTAATGGTGAAATGGATGGCAAAAAAAATAATACTGATGTCTCAAGTGATTTTGAAAAGAAGATGGCATACAGGCTAGATTTTAAAATTTTTGAATTTGATGGCTTGAATCAAAGAAGCTGACCAACTATACCAAAACAGAACAATTCTTAAAAGCTGACATCTGTCATAACCACCATGAAAGAATGCACTCTTCTACAATATTTTATAAACAATATAAAAACATTATAGAACCTGAAAATAATAAAGAAATTATTAATCACTATATGCCAGACACAGTGCTAATACAAAGGAAGGCAAAAACACCCTCCGTGCCCTCAAAGACCTAAATAAGGAGACAATATGCAAACAAGGTACATAAAGCGTAAATATGAGGTAATCTCAGAGGAAAGGCAGTAGATGGGGTGGAGTGGGGAAAAATACACATTACATTTGTTGCAGCCATTACCATGGTAAAGCCCACAAGAGGAAAGGTGGAGCCAGCCACCTAGAAATACTCAAAGGCCAAGCTTCAAATTCAATGAGAGAATAAGGTAACGAAAACTATTTAAGACCTGCAAAAAGACATTGAAAGACATCAAAATCTAGCCAGAACTAGCAGTAGTAAACTTGAATACTACATCATCTGATTGTCAATTCAGTAATTACTGAACAAGTGTTCCAGAGGCATCACAACACATACTACTTTTATTGATTATCACAAAGCCTCTGACTCAGTTCCTCACTCACGGCTTAATCACATAGTACAAATATATATGAGCTCCGGGTGTACTGAGAATGCTAGAGTAATGTCCATGTGGAAAAACTGTTCTCTACTTAAAACATGCTGGCAACATAATAATGTGAAAAACAATTTATATAAAAGCATACATCTTCTAGGAAAATAGTTTAAGCCCATGATGGTTGTCAGTCTTAAGCTCCTTCACAACCCTGAATACCTTTCAAATCAAAGGGGGAGTCATATAAAACACTGTATTAATCACCTGACATACATCGATGATATATAATTATATGACTCCACTGAAAAGCACATTATACAGTTATTTCATTTCATTATTTCTAACAGCATCAAATTTTCTCTAACAACATCAAAATGTTATTTAGGTTCAATAAATATTAAATTCTTAATGTTGTCTATCAAGGAAGAACAGGAACTGAAGGCTTTGAGCCTTAATCCAGAGGTCAAACTGAGCCAATGGATGTACGGATGAAGGTGATACTTGCAAATACTTTGGCCTTATCTAAGCAAGATAGATAGAACATACTGCTATTAGGAACAGCATGAGAGCTGTGTGTGCTGCTATATTGGCATTGCGAAACTAAAGCTTAGTGAGAAGAACATATTTAGATTGATTAACATGTAAAAACAAGTATCTGCCACTGAATTTGTTCAGTGTTACCAAATGTGATTTATCACCGCAGAGTGTCTATTAAATAACTAAGAACAGAATCAGTAGTACTGAGTGGATGACATCCACATGTACCCAACCAACAAAATGCTGACAAGCAAGTAACAAATGATTGAATCATGCAGTTTATAGAAGCAGAGGGGATACTGATCTACCAGATACTTAGAAAGGTACTTTAGAAAGGTGGCTAGAATTGACTCAAAAGAAGAAATGTGAAAGGATATCCTCCACTCACTCCTTCATGGAAGTGGGAGGTACACAGATGTTGCACAATACACGTTTTCAATGCATCAGTTGGTTGTGCTAATTTTTTTTTGCTCCTTTTTCTCTTATTTTTGTCTTTAAAGATACTATTTGTTATATGGGATGACTCTCTGGGAGGGGGAAAGGAGGGAAACCAAGGCAAACTCTGATGATGTAAAAAAAAAAAAAAGACATCACTAAAAACTTATTTCCCCCATACTACAAATACAAACCTCGAAATATCCTTGAGAATTCCCCCAAATAGTTGTACTAAAATAAGTGCATCATTGCAGATACAATGGCTGCCCACAATCTCCTGGGCATAACCCTGCTCCATGAAAATTTAAAAACACTATTTTAATAAATGTTGCCACTCCAAAAACAACCCCCAAACTACATGGGATGAAAAGCTTTCAAAATATAGACCCTCAGAGGTAAAAATTAAAATCATGCAGCAACACAATGTTGTATACATCATTCCTGCAATTTTTTTTTCTGCTACTCAAGTTGTCCTCACTATGCTTTCAGTTACATCCCAATATTTCCACTGAAAAGTGTTGTTACTTCATCTATCAATGCAATAGGCCACAGAATACTACCTTTTTTTCAAAGTAGTAGGACAGAGTTGCACTCTGTATCTGAACCCCATCCAAACAAATGAGAACAAGATAACAACAGCCTTATTTATCAACACAGGTTATGAAAGGAAAATGCAGAAAATGTACAATGTATTATTACAGTTTGCAAAAAAAAAGTAGCCACCAATCTCACAGCCAGAATCATACACCAGAAGTTTGCCATCCTTCAGGAAAGAAGATGGCAAATGCCATACTACAAATATAGACCTCAAAATAGTTTTGAGAGTTCAACAAATAAACTCTAATAGAAGCAGAGCATCACAGACAAAACTGGTATCCACCACCTCCCAGACACTACACTGATCCAAAAAATTTTAAGAATAATTTTAATAGATGTTGTAATACCATGTACTCAGTCTTCAAGAAGAAATCAAAACATGAAATCAAAACTATCAATAATATTTATAGGTGATACCATACCAAATTTCAATCTTCAAGATACACTGAATGAAAATCTCTCAAATCAGAAAGATCTAGCAGAAGAAATCAAAACTACCAAAACAGGATTTGATGCCCATGCCCATTATCCTATTTACTACTGGAGCTCTCCCAATGTTTGCATTTGCCTAAAGAGGATGAGCTTATATTCCAATGCTTCATCAACTGAAAAAGCAATTATCTTAACCACTTATTAAATAGTCTGAATAACATTAAATATAAAAGAATAACAGCAGGATAGTGACTTATCTCAAGACTATTTCTATCTGAACATTGTTAAAAAAAAAAAAAAGCATGAGAACAAGAGGAATAGCAAATCTAGAGAAGCAAAATTCTGAATGCCATCCATATTTGCTGACTGATCCTAACTGTGCCCTGAGTGGGAGTACATCGGATCAGCTCTGTACTCAACAACCTAACTGAAAGATCTAATCTATTATCTGAAAACCATTCAGAGGGCTGAAGGGTGTTCTCTCTCCCAGATTCAAAGATATCAGATGGCTTGGCCTGATTTCACAGATACCCACAGAGAGACTGATATTTGCATGTCTCAATGAAGTAATTCAGTTCTTTGCTTTGTTTTCCCCCTAGCTTAGCCAAGGCAATGTTTATGATTTGTGTACACAAGGGAAAAACCAAACTATGGACACACAAACAAATCTTAAGGTGATGTTTCCAACCAAGTGGAGCATGGCTAACCAATGCATAGTCATACAAGTGGTTTAAAAAGACAAAAGAAAAATTTGGGATAGCACAGAGTTGAAAGACAAATGGAGAAGTCCGTACAGCTGAAAGAGAAATGTAAAGAGACTGATAAAGGAACAAGTATTCAAAACCAGTGCTTGTTTTCTATTGTCCTTCCTACAGATAGCATTCTGTCCCATAAGGAGGCATTTCCTCATAGTTTCTTCAGGCTGGCAGTACTTATCTACCCAAAGGCTTTTGCAAAGATGTCAAACCCTCTAGAAACACAACAAAATAAAACAGGCTTAGAGGGTCTGAATTCCATGTCTTGCTTTTTGTGATTCTAGAACACAAAGAAAAATATCCTTGGTATCAATGCCTCTCCATTTTTCTGGTGATTCATGATTCCAGATGTCAAACATAAGGTCCATGGACCACATGCAGGTCACAACATTCCCAAGTGTGGCCCAAACCAGATTAAAAAGTAGTTTCTATCTAATTTCAATCAATCAATCAACATTTTAATATGCAGCTATGTGCCAAGATTTTAATGCATTCATGTATTAGCTTTTTTAAAAGTGTTACCACGTGTGGTTTAAGTCAATATGCAGCCTGTAGGAATTGTTATGTACAGCTCAGCAGCCTTCATTTTCAGTTTAACTAGACACCACTGGTGTGGTGGATCTGGAAGGAGAAAAACCTGGTTTCAAATACCACCTCCAATGCTAGCTATGGAACCACGAACAAAGCACTTGCCCTCAAATCAGATTCAATTCCCCTATCTATAAAATGAGGATACCTCAAGAAGGTATTGCCAGCATCAAATGAAATAATGACAGCAAAGAACCTTTACAAACTGTAAGGTGCTACATAAATGTCTATTATTATTATTCACCTTGTTCTTATCTTTTTTTTTTATTAAGTTCAGATAGCAATGGTCTGTAGCCCAAAGAGATGATTTGAAACTATGAATCAATCTCAAATTCATTTTTCAGAAAAGACTTAATCAAAATAAAAACTGGACACTAAAATTAAACAAAAATTCCTAAACTGTTTACTTTTTGCTCTCAGAGGTTTTCTGATGGGTTTGGTTTTTTGCCTTTCCAAAATCAAGGTCTTCTTCCTGCTCTCATCTCAGTTTACTTCTCTATTTTTCTAATTTTTAAAAATATATCTGACCAAATATATCTTCGCCTTTGCACTTCCTGGGATATGGAAACCCAAGGACCACCCCCCAATATAAACACAACACACACACACACTATATCTCTCTTGACTAGTTACAAGAATATCAGAAGCGGCAGCACACTATGTCAGCCTCTAACAACATAAAAATGAAGGCATCTGTCCCAGCTCCTGTAGAACCCTCAACTACTGAAGCCCCTGACTATGAGCAGTGCTCATATCTTGCTGTGGTAGCACTTTTACCTTAATCCTTTACTGTTAACAAAATTCCTTTGTTGAGGGAATTTTCCCACCTGTTCTCCCATTGGGATTCCCAGTCACTGGAGACTCTGGCCATTCTCCACCCTTCCTACATTTGTCAGCAACATCAAGACTCAGAATTATTATAGCTACATTTTTCAACATTTAGTCAACCAATTAACCATTAAGCATTTAGGATAGTTAAGGCACTGTACTAGAGATTTAAGTAGACTTTTGTGAACTATCTGGAGCCACTATTTCTCAGTGTACCTTAGAAATGAAACTACGGAACAATCAGTTCATAAACTAGAAGGCTAGCTGTACTTCCCCAAGATTGTACTGTATATGATATGGATTAATTAAAAAATTAATCATTATCTGATTGTGTTGAAGATTTTTCAACACAAAGGGAAAAGTTAAAATTAAAGGGTAAAATTCAACATTTAGCCATTATCTTTTATTAGAAGTGAGTGGGACAAGCCTAAAAGAACTAGCCAGGAGTTATTTGTCACTATTAATAAGAAGCTCTGATTTAAGAGTTGACTAAGAACAACAATAATCCCTCTTTATGCTCTTACCACAATAAATCACTCCTCTGTTCCTTCCAGAGCACTGGGAGATTTTCCAGCTCTGCCCTTACCACACCCAATGTTGATCAGAAGCCCTGATTAGGCACCTCGTGTTTAGCTGGTTGAAGGAGGCTCAACCCAAGTCAGGAAGTCTAGACTCAGGTTCCACTACTTGCATAAGGATCTTGGAGAAAAGGAAATCTTGTTTATTCGCATGGAAACTCTCTGCCCATATACCCATCTTGCTCTCCTTGCCACCCACTCCCATCATACCTTTCCTCCCTATCCCCCAATCAAATTACCTAGTATTTACATTCTATGAAGTAGGGTGGGAATGCAACAGTATATAGATAAGTAGTGTTGTTGTTGTCAAATGAATAGCTAGCATTTCTGTAGTACCTACCACGTGCCAGGAACCGGGCTAAGCACTTGACAAATATTTTGTAAAATTTGAGCTTCATAATAACCCCGAGAGGTAGGTGCTATTATTATCCCCATTTTACAGTAAAGGAAACTGAGGCAAACAGAGGTTAATTGCCTTGGCCAAGGTCACACAGATAGTAAAGTGTCTGAGGCTAAATTTGAACCCAAGTCTTCCTGATTTCAGGCCCAGTGCTCTGTTCACTATGCCACCTAGGTACCTTATAGTGACAATTCATACTAGTAGGAGGAGCCTTTAAACAATTCTGAAAAAGATGTGACACTTTGTTCTCCAGGAATCATAGCACTAAAGGGTATTCAGCAAGCATTTATTGAGCTACTACTATGTGCTAAGCACTGGGAATACAAAGGTAAAATGTAAATAAGAACAAAAAAATTATATTGTTATGAATCAAGGAAGAAAACAGATCTAAAAGGTATCTTGGAGATTATCAAGCAGAAGTCTCATCTGACAGACAAAGAAAGTGAGGCAGGGATATTAAGTGATTTTCTCAACATCTAAATTAGATGTGTGTGTATACATATATATACTTCCATTGACAAACATATTATACCATATACTGATCTATAAATAATACCTTAAGTTTTATGTACTTGAAATGATAAAATCCATTAAAAGTTTTCAATATTAGGGGCAGCTAGGTGGTGCAGTGGATAGAACTCTGGCCTTGGAATCAGGAGGACCTGAGTTAAAATCCAGCCTCGGACAGTTGACATTTACTACCCATGAGACCCTGGGCAAGTTACTTAACCCCAATTGCTTCACTGAAAAGCAAAAAAAAAAAAAAAAGTTTTCAATATTTCTGAATCTGTGAAACCCCTTGCAATTTACCCATCACTCAAGGTACAAACAGTAGCTTACAACAACCTGTATCTGCTATAGCTATATCTCCATATACCCAAGATCTAATGTGCTCTAGGCCACAAAATCTGCTTCCCCTTTTCACTTGTTTACCCACAAAAAGACGGCAAACTAAAGTCATTCGCAAGGACAACCCCATACCAACATGGGTGTGTGTGTGTGTGTGTGTGTGTGTGCGCGCGCGCGCGCACGTGTGTGTGTGCGTGCACGCGTGCGCTCGGAATAAAAAAAGCCTTGCAACAGAAGACCAGGATTTGAATCCTAACTGTGACGCTACTTGTATGACCATTATCGAGTTGTTTCCCCTCTTTTCCTCTTTATCCAGGCTGCACTCCTAACTCTCCTGGATTTTCTCTACAATGCCCCAGAAACTTCTTTACCCTAAAAACTCACTCCATCCCTAGAATTCACACACTGGAAGTAGCCTCCACCCCTTACGTCTCTCCCTCTGAGTGGTTCCTCCTGGAGCCTCCATGTTAAGAAGGATACACAAGCTAGTCATGTTCTAGTCTTCATTCTTGTCCAGGCTGTACCCTTGGCTCTCCCAGACTTTCCTACCACATCCTTGTACCAGGCCCCTTCATAGAGTGGTATGCTAGTAAATGTTTAACAATCAGGTCTTCCCTTTTCTCCCCCAGAAAATGGTATGGACACATTTTTACATTTAATCTGAATTCTTAACATTTTCTCCATCATTTTCTTAAGGCTAGACAATCAACAAAATAATAAATCAAGCCCTTCAATTCTCTCAAGCCAGTTCAAGCTGGCTCCAGCATATCCTAGAGGCTTCCCACTATCTCCTCCTGCTTTTCATCCTCTTATTATATACTGTCTCCCCCTATTAGAGTCTAAGCTCCTGGCAGTCAGGAACTTTCTTTTCTATTGGTATGGCCCCATGCTTAGCACAGAGTCTGTGACATACTAAGTGCTTACTAAATGCTTATTAATTTGATCTCTCTGAGCCTCATTCTCACCTGTAAAATAAAAAGGTTGGACAAGATAGCCTCAGAGGTTACTTCCAACTCTACATTCCTATGAATGGCTGCTATTACAAGATTAATGGTAGTAACAAGTAAGGAAGGGTGAGATTAGAGAATGGATGTAACACCACCTCCTTGACAGTGAGCTAATTAATACAGAGTGCTGGAACTAGAATTAAGAATTAAGAAGACCTGAGTTCAAATCAGGCTTCACACACTTACAGCTGTGTGACCCTGGGCACATCACTTAAACTCTGTCTGCCTTATTTTCCTCAACTAAAAAATGGGAATAATAACAGTACCTACTTCACAAAGTTGTTGTGACGATCCAAATAAGATAACATTTGTAAAGTGTTTAGCATATGTGAGGGACTGTCTGATGTTGGCTACTGACAAGTGACGGTTGTGGCAAGATGGGGTAGGAACAAGATATTAGGAAATAACCGGAGCTCACGCTCCCGAGGCAGGGGCTGTGCTAGGCGGAGTTGTGGTGAACTGGGATGGGAACTGGATACGGAGAAGTAACCGGAGCTCACGCTCCTGAGGCAGTGGGCAGTGCTATGTGGAGCTGTGATAAGCTGGGGAAGGAACAGAATACAAGGAAGTAGCCGGAGCACATGCTCCTGAGGCAGGGGGCTGTGCCATGTGGGAGTGGGACGGCAGAGAACGAGTTCCTTTGTCTAGTCGTCCTCCCTAAGTGCAACGTCAACCCCAGACGCCTCCTTCCTGACTTCCTGGGTCACGTACTTTCCCTTTGTGTAGCACTGACCCCAGATGCCTCCTCCCGGTATCTGGGCCTGACTTCCTAGGTCACGTACTTTCCCTTTGTGTAGCACTGACCCCAGACGCCTCCTTCCTGTATCCGGTCCTAGCCTCCTGCGTCACTTCCTCTCCCTTGGTGCGCTAAACCCAGACATCCCCTTCCGGGTATCTGACCCTACAATCAATGACTAGTAGGCGGGCTGAGGAGGAGGGGCTAAGTAGGTACTTAAGGAACGGTAGTGGTCGGAGCTCGCTCTCTCTTTGCTCCTGCTCTCTTGCTCTGGCCTTCCTGCTTGGCCTTGCTGTGATGGCCTCTGAATAAAGTTCCAGTGTTGGCATCTCCTGATGGGCTCGTCTCTGTGTGTTTATCCGGGTAGGCTCCGAAGACTGGTAAGTAGTATGACCCTGGCAGCCTGCTCCTTATAGGAGAGTGCACGGTGCGGCCGGCACAAGCATAGTGTCTGGCACAAATAGGAGTTCAACAAATGTTTTTTCCCTATCCTTCCTTTCCTCAGGTTCTACAAGAAGAACACCGAAAGGTATAAATAGGATAAAGTGAGCTAGAGTTAACAGTTTGCTAGAAAACGGGCAGGAAACAAAATATTAAACTAAAGCCCATAGAGTAGTAGAGGAAATTGAACTGGACAGCCTGAAGTCCCTTCCAATCCTATGCGTATGATCCAATCAACTACCATAATGGCCTTAATGACCAAAAGGAGTGCCTCTCCACAGAGGAACATCCAAATCAATCAATGCACATTTATTAAGCACCTACTATTTGCCAGGCACTGTGCTAAGTGCTGGAGATACAATCTAACAGAGGATCCAAAGACAATGAAGTAGAGACAAACAGAAATGAATAGTAAACACAATACATACGAAAAAGAGTCAAGTTTTCTATCTCACACCAAATATAGTCTTAAAGTTTCTAATACTGAGTATATGGGAGAAGAATTCAAATTCGCAGATTACTGGGAGGGATTGTGAAGAATATTATTAACTGTCTGAGGTCTGATTTTTATAAGATAGTTATCACCTAATTACATTTGTTCCCAGTTACTTAAATAGACCCAAGTAGTTACATGCTGAACTGGGGTTCTAATTGATTAATATCATCCTCCTATGTTCAACCCTTAGTACTCTAAGAAGAAATCTTTAATTCAACAATGTAACAAACATTTATTAAATGCCTACTATGTGTGAGGCAAGAGGCAGCCAGGCAACAATGGATAGAAAGCTGACCTCAGAGCCTGGACAACCTTAGCTCAAGTTCAACCTCTGACAGGTACTGACTGGGTAACCCTAGACGAGTTTCTTAATCTTTCAGTTCCCCCTAGGCAATTCTCTAAGACTATAAATTGCAAAACAGCTGCCAATCTACATTTAAATAACAGCAACAGGAAGAAATTGCACAACACCCTATGCTACAAAGTCCAGGCCATAAAGAAACCTCTATGCTACTGAAAGTGTGTAACATTACCAAATACTCTAAGTAAATATGAGGTGATCTGAGAAGGCAGAGGATATTACCCATCTGGGAGAGAAGACATCAAGAAAGGACTTCTGAGAGGAGGTGGCCCCCTGAGCTGAGTCTTGAAAGGAAGTAAGGACTCCGAAATGTTGAAATAGAAACCTTGTAATGCATTGTGTCAACTTTTAAGTTTTATGGTACAGTTGAGGCGCTGTTCATTGAGAGTAAACCTCAGGACAGATGATACCAACAGAATAAAACTATAACAAACATGAATAAGATATCTTTGGGGAAATTTTGAAAAAGTTGATGATGATATATTCAGTTTAAATTTGAAGTGGTCTTCATTCAGATTTGTACATGCCATGAGACAGCAGGGTGTAAAAGAAAGAGTTTTGGAGGTCACATGTCTTCGGAATCCAAATCTCAGGTCCGCAACCTTGAAACAACCACAGGATCATCCACTGAGAGTGGAGAGGGACCCTAATCCAACACTCTCATTTCACAGATGTGGAAAATGAGGCCAAGAAAGGTTAAATGATTTGCCCAAACTATTAAGTGGGAGAGCAGAAGTTTCTTAGAGCAAACCGATGATTTCAAATCCAGTGCTCTTTATAATGTACCACACTGCCTTACAGTCTCTCTGGGCATCAGTTTCCTCATCTTTAAATGAGAGGGTTGGACTAGATGACTTTTAAGATTCCTTTCTATAATCTTATTTTAGCAAGTAAAATAAGCCAGTAAGTAAGTCCCAAGACAAGGGTCTTGGCTAGATCCTTCCCAGATCCTTAAGTTATCACCTGAAAAGAACTACAAGTCTCTCAAGAGCAAAAAATCATTCCTAAATGCCATGCCCTTTAGAGCTTCAGCTTGTTCACATACACAGCTACAAAGCTAATTTCGATGCATATTAAATTGGTCTGGAAAATTTAATACTGCACCCAAGTACAATTTTATTTAACCTTACAGTGAGGTGGATTTTTAAAGTATTATTGCCATACCATGAGCTTTTAAAAGACTCTTAATATTAAAAGTAATGGTGAGCCCAAGAATCTTATTAATTGCCAGATACGATAAATATAAACTGCTGTCAGGTACCAGCATTTTTTCTGGTAAATGCTTCTGCCCTCAATAAACTGGCACAGTCATGTTGTTGGATATGATGATGGGGCTTGAAGTGGCCTCTACTGGCAGGAGCAGTGCTGACCTTAACAGCATTGAACAAATTCTAGGGGATGGGGGTACTGTATACAGGAACAGACCAACTGATGTGGTTAGGAGAATTAGACAAGGAGGCGAGAGCCATACTGGGCCTAAGACAGGCTACTCCACTCTCAAGTCCTACAATGGGGCCAAGTGAAAGGAAGCAGGGCCAGGGGGACACTAGCGGTCTTACAGTAAGGCACTCTTGTCCCTCACTTGATTGTCAGAACCCGTGGCACAAGGTGTGCAGATAATACAAGGAATACAGAGGCCGTTCCAAGAATCTGGAGAGCAGGATAATTCAGGTCGGCTATTAGTCTAAGTACGAGAGAGCCGGATCTAGATGGCTTCCATCTGGCACCTACTCAGTATAGCACAGAAAGCAACAGAGGAGAACCCCAAAAGACGATAACAATGACAAACTCTGCTTCCCATGGCCATGATCAATGTCACTGTATAACATCATCACTATGTTATACTCAAACCCCATCACTGTAAGACCAGAATCTCAGAATGGGAAGGGATGTTAAAAACCATCTAATCCAAAAATACCCGAAGTATAAATCATCCATTCATAGGATCCTGGCTCTCGAGCTGAAAGGGACCTCAGAAGCCATCTAGCCCAACCCTCTCATTTTACAGATGAGCAAACAGAAGCCCAGGGAGGGTAACGACTCCCCCAAAGTCACACAGGTAGTTAAGTAGCAAAGGCGGGATTTGAACCCAGCTCACCTGACTCAGGAGCCAGGGCTCTTTCCATTACACCACACTGCCTCCCCCTCTGTTGAAACAAGTGCCAGTGACAGGGCTCCCCGCTTCCTGAGGTGACTCATTCAGTTTTTGGACTGCAATAATTGTAAGACCTTTTTTTGCTTTTAGTTTTATGAGTAACCCAAATCTGCCTCACTAAAGCTGGCTTCCATGTCATCCTTCAGCCAGTCAGTCAAGATGCAGAACAGATGGGGGAGTGTTCCTAGGTAGGACTGATGGTGGGATGGGAAAAACATGGAAAAAGCATGGGAATGAACCTGTAATTTCATTGGTGTAGGGACCTAAGGTTGAGATGCTTTCTCCACTAAGGCAGATCAGTATCTTCTCTGCAACTTCTAGTCCTGGAGAGGTGCCTGGGGCCTGAGAAATTAAATGACTCATCCACAGTCACATAATCACTATCTGTGAGACTTGAACCTAGGACTTCCTGCCTCTGGGGCCAGCTCTCCATCCACGATAGCAGCCAGACAGTCAAGTGGTATAATGGACAGAATGCTGGAGTCAGAAAGCCTGCTCAAACGTACAAGTTCAAATCTTGTCTCAGACGCTGTGTGACTGTGAGCAAGTAAGTGACTTAAACCTGTTTCATTTTCCTGATCTCTACAAAGGGGATAATAATAGTACCTACTTCAGAGGGATGTTGGGAGGATCAATATGTAAAGAGCTTTTGCAGACCTTAAAGCTCTATAAATGCTAGCTGTTATTTATTATTATTCATATTAGAGTGGCAGGTAGGGGATGCAGGGGATAGAGCACTGAATCTGGAGTCAGGAAGTTCTGAGTTCACACCCAGCCTTCACACTTACTGGCTGGGTGGTCATAGGCAAGTCACTTAACCTCCATCTGCCTCAATTTCTTCACAAAATGGTAATAGTAAAATTATTATAAAAAGTTAATAGTAGCACTCATCTCCTAGGGTTGCTGTGAGGATAAAATAAAGTGAGATAACAGTTGTAAAGCACTTGGCAAACCTTAAGATGCTATATAAAAGCTAGCTATTATGTACTATTATTACTATGGCACACTACCTCTCTGTGTTTTTCTATCTCAATATTAAGGCTGTCTTACTCTCTCTGCCTATAACTCATCTGTGTGAATATAAACATTATTAATACAGAATTAACTACACATAGCAATACAGGAGGCAATGTCACATTGCCATAAAACTAATTAATGACTTCAGGCAAGTTATGACTATTATCATTTCTTACGGAATTTAACTGATGTAAAGCTGATCATGACAATGACGAGGAACCCAATTACGGCTTAACTGATCAAAACATTTATTCTTTTTAACAAAGAAATATGGATGACAATGGAAACACATTTAAACAACAAAACTCAGTTGCAAAATATTATGGAAGAGGATTGTACAAAATTATCTGTGGATATATCTTATGAACAGCAAAGATCCGTAGAGGGAAAACTAGCTGACAGAAAGCTTGACATAAGATCTAATTAAGCTAAATTATCCTAAGAGTACTTAAAGATGAAATTGGAAGGACAACAGGTAAATGAAAAATGGAATAGATCAGTTAGAATTTCTGTAACAAAGTTGAGCTACTGCATTTGGTCTCCAGCACCAGTGGCCCTGATATGCTAAAGAAATGGCAAAAAAGAGATGGAAGAAAGAAAGAGGAGCTGGATAGGACCAAGCAGACATAGAAAACATCCATGCTGCAAGAAGGAAATTTTGAAAGCACAGAGGAATTTATATTTCAAGATTATATCTTAAAGAGTAAAAATATAGAATAATTAGGGAGGGAAACATACACACACCAAAAAAAAAAAAAGTGAGCAAGAAGAAAGCAGTAACTACAGGTCCACAATGTCTACTTGATTATATCTATAATATCTTCCAAAGAATGCTCTACACACAACAACGTGATGAAAATATGAGCAGGAAACAAGCAGGTTTCTGTGAACAATTTCTTCACAGGATCATAAATCTACAGCTAGAAAGGCCTTCAGATGCCATGCAGTCCAACCTCTCTCATTTTAAAGATGAGGAAACTAAAACCCCAGGAGATTAAGTGACTTGTCCAAGGTCATACAGGGTAGTAAGCATCATAAGTAGATTCTGAAGCCAAGTCCTTTTGACTTGTGTTTGTATTTCTTCACTGCTCTAAATATCTTATTTTTATAGCAGACACATCTTCAAGGCCACACAACTTCCTGAAAAGTAAAAACAATACTTCCATCGTATTTATTTATTTTTTGTTGGTGAGGCAATTGGGGATAAGTTCAGGGTCACACAGCTAGTGTTATGTGGCTGAATCCAAATTTGAACTCAGGTCCTCCTGACTCCAGGGTCAGTGCTCGGTCCATTGCACCACCTAGCTGCCCCCATCATATTTATTATAAGACAGCATTTAACTTAGTAAATATAGCCTTAAAGGCTCTCCTCCAACAAGGTGTTGTCATGCATATAATAGGATCATAAAAGATTTCCTTGGTAACTTCAATAAACAGAGGTAACTGTTTAACCATCTTCCATTATCACTTTATCAAGTGAGGATGGTATTTCCCTTAATGCAGAAGGTCTTTCCAGAATCCAAATGGAAAAGAAGCTCTTGTTTACATATGAATGAAAAAAATGAAAAAGCATTTATCAAGCACCCATTACGCGCCAGGCACTGTTCTAAAAGCTAGGGATATAAATAGAAAAAGAAGAATAGTGCCTGCTTTCAAAGAGGTTATACTCTCATAAGTGAAGATAACACATAAAATGTGTTCTGGTCTGGGAAGTCATATGAATAGCAAAGAGCCCAAGAGCAACTAATTGATACATCCCTTCCAGGAATGGTACTGTTTATCTGATTGTTATTTCCAGAGAATGAGATAGGAAGGGGAAGTGGGCTGGCAGGGAGGGTCCACACGCAGGCATGGAAGGAAGATGGTCACAGGAAGGTAAGTAAACAGCATGGTGGGTCTGAGGTCTACTAGATAGTCTCCTCTCAGCAATTAGAGGTGCAAAATATTGGAGTGGTCTAGTAGGAAATGGAGGGTGGAAAGCAGCAGCATGGCTGGAAGATGACCACAATGACAGACTACCGATGGCATCAATACCCAGAATATTATAGGGCTTCCTTAAAGAGATTTGCAACCTCCCAAGAAGTTCACCTAAGAATGTACACAGCAAAAACTAAGTGAATGAAGCATGCCTATTGTTGAGTTAGACCACCAGTACACCTGTTTTGGACACAATTTGAAAACTGACCAGGAGGAAGAGAACATGTTGGATAGAATTTGAGAAACTGTGGATTGCTTTCACACACCTCAAGCCTCTTCCTAAAATAAAAAAGCCCATCTTTTAAACATCAGTATTCTTTCAGTGATACTGTGACTGTAACTCACTGAAAACAAACAAAAAAAGATCTCCAAGGAATAAAAATGGTAGTGACCCAAAAGGTAACAGAGAGATATATAGGTGGGCATCAGTAGGCATCTATACCAAATCATGACATGGACAAGAAATGATTTAAAAGAAGTTCCCAAAAAATAACTGATTGGAAAAAGAGGTGGGCCAGTCCTGTAGACAGAGGGGCAAAAGATGGACAGACCATACACTACATTGTACCAATAAAATGTAATAAGACCTAGAGAAAGACCCCTACTGGGTTGAATGAAGGATTTATAGAAACACATGAACAAGAATTGCAGTGTGAGAAGGTATGGC
Source organism: Vombatus ursinus (assembly GCF_900497805.2). NCBI lineage: Eukaryota > Metazoa > Chordata > Mammalia > Diprotodontia > Vombatidae > Vombatus > Vombatus ursinus. The sequence goes on from NW_020954590.1 coordinate 104,013,931, forward strand.
TAGAAGGGGATCTGCAATGCTGGAGGAATACTGTACATTGATAAAATGTCAGTAAATACCTCTCTCTTGGTTTTCTATTTGAGTTGCCTATACCTCCCAGGGTTATTAAAGAATCAAACAAGAAAAGTGCGTGTGTACATCAAAGCACTTTAGAATTACAAAGTGCTACATAACAAGCTAGCTTTAACTTCCTATCTGTTTGGCTTAAAACTATGATTAAAACCTGAACACATCCCGACTACCGTGTTGCATTTCTTCAGTACCACGCAGGTTAGTTCTGAACGGTTCTCTGATGAATTTTCCTGTGTATTTTCTCTCCAACAAGTCTGTATATCAGAGTTAGACGAGGCACTTGGGCAGTCCTTCACTGGAGACAAAAATAGTTGAACTGAGGGTTGGGGGCAGGGAAGGGAAGGGTAACAGTGCAGATCAGTAGAGGATTACTATCTTCCAGTGAGACATAGGTGTAGTCGTTGCTATACTAGGGAAATAATCTTCCACTCTAGGGAGGACACATCCCTCTCCCACATGTCAACACCCAAAGACAAAGCATTGTTTGCTCCCATGCTAATTCTGAGGGCTGAAACTATTTTATTTTTCCTTTGCATCTTCACACAACACAGTCTAGCCTTGGCTAGGCATGAATACTAAGGTCAAATAAATCTCTAATATTGATCAACTCTTAAGTGTATAAAGCACAATTCTATTTATAGCTTCCATAGAGCATTACTAATGAAGAAGAAACAGTTTTGATTGTAACCTTAAAAAGAAGATATCTATTCAGGCAATATTAGATACATATGATTTTACTTGCTAGGATATTACTACACAACACTCGACTAGGCACGATGGGGGTTATAAAGTAGCATAGTAAATTTTCTGACAAAAGCAATTTTCATTCTCATACCACCACATGAGGTATATTAAAACAAAACCTGCATACGAAAATCTAAAATATTTCATTATCTATTTTATGAGTTAATTTGTAATTCAAAGTATGTATAATAAATTGGATAATCCAAGTTAAATTAATGCTACAATAATAGAAATATTTAATACACTTTCAAAAATGCACAAGCTGTGTTCATGAAAAAGAATGCTTTCAGGTTTAACCATTTAAAAAGTTTTTCCACCTTTTTTTGTCGCATTTTTTCTCTTTTGCCCCTTTCAAAAGAGACATGCAGTTGTGGCAAATCTAGGACAGACATAATGGATGAAACAAGACTATACATTTCACTTCTACCTGCAGCAAAGTTAGATTTCCTTGGTATTGTTATGAAAATGGGCAAATCTAGACCACAGAACAACTGAAGTAAAAGACTTAAAATACTTCAATTCACACATTGAACAATTATGGAAATATGCCAAGCATATTACAACATGGGAGAGCAGCAGGAAACAGAGCAAGTACTGTTAGAGACTGTGCCATTTTAGAGGCTGGGATTCGGTATTCATTCTCTTACATATTACCTTTTCAGAAGAATTTTAGTCATTTATAAAATGACCCCTAATTCAGACCATTGCATATTTACATATAGTGAACTAGGCAACAGAAGGTACAGCGGATAGAATTCTGGACCAGGCCTGGAATAGGGTAGACTCATCTTCTTGAGTTCAAATCTGGTCTCAGACATGTACTAGCTGTGTGACCCTGGGCAAATCACTTCACCCTGCTTGCTTCACTTCCTTATCAGTAAAATGAACTGGAGAAGGAAATGGCAACCCGCTCCAGTGTTCTTGCCAAGAAAACTCCAAATGGGGTCACAAAGAGTTGGACATGACTGAACAACAAAAATACAGTGAACTATATATTTAGGACTGACTGTTTTCCAAATCATGCACATATATGTGTGTGTCTATATGTATGTGTGTCTATATGTATGTATACATACATGTACATATACACATATACATATGCATAAGCTTGCATATACAAGCTTATGTGTAATGTATCTATTTATATGCACATATGCAAGCTTATATGTGTAAATATATGTAACATACATAATGTTTATTGACTGATTGATACATGTGTAAGTATGTATATCTAAGCTTGCTATTGGAAATTCAGAATACTTTATTTTTCCAAAAAAAAAAAGTTATACATAGCAGTTAGAGTCCCAGGCTAGCACACAAATGCCTATTTAACTCATAACATAACTAAATTATATAGTACTAATCTATATAGAGGGAGGAAGAGTTTCCCCCTTCTTTTCACATAGAACTGGCCAAAAGAAGATTCTTTTAAGTCAATTTATATTTTACATTATTCCACACCTCTACAACTCCTATGCTACCCAAAGCCCACCATTTCTATAATCTGCTCAGGCCTCCCTAAGTACTAAAGAGATTTATGTTCTAGAATAATCTAATGTCTCTTTCAGCTCTAAATCTATGATTCTACGAGCCATGAATCCCACTGAACCACTTCCTTCCCCAATCTCTCAATGTAGCTAAAGCTTAGAAGATGCAATATCACTGAAATACCTCACTAAAAATGGATGACCAACATAGATGTTGACCTTCTAAGAGATGCAAGCATTCTTCAAAGACAATGCTATAAAGTGAAGTGAAAAAATACAGACAACATAGACTGGTTAGACCTGGGTTCCAATTCTGCCTACAATGTTTACTACCTGTGTGACCATGGGCAAGTCCCTTTACCTCTCCCAACCTCCATTTCCTCATGTGTAAAATGGAGATAATTTTAGTAGTACTTAACTCACACAAGATTTTTCTGAGGATCAAATGAGATACTATTGTTAAAGCATTTTGCAAATCTTAATTTATTATGAAAGTATTAGCAATTATCATTCATCAAGATTGACTGGGTGCTTCAATCTGGTTAAGTTTAAAAAAAAACCTTTTACTCTTCTTTTTATCAAGGTTATTTAAGGTCTCAGTCTTCTAATGGCTTTCAGCTCTTAATGCTTCCTATGTTGAACAATGATTAAGCCTTCCAGAATCATGCTTTTCCTAGAAAGTTCATGGTCAATAACCCTCATTAAAAAACTATGGCATGAGATCCCCATTTTATCAAAATAAAGGAAAAGCAGTCTCCTTTGTAATAGTCTGGTGGCCATTTTATTTTTATTTAAAGAAGCCTCTGGAGGTAAAAGTCTTGATTTTAAGCAAACCTATTTGTTCAAATATTTTACACTATTCTGATTCATTGGATGCTTCATCTAATGGTTTTGGCAATGATTATTAAAAATTAAAGAAAACCATGCATTTTAAAATTTCACAAACAGCTTAGATCCAGGCTCTTGGAAAAGAAGTAATCCATGAAGAAACCCATCAGACATTTCAAAAATTTGTTTCCACATACCACAGTGCGCTCAAACTGACCAACTGTTTGAGGTGAGGTAAGCTTAAGTAGTACTTGAGGTTGAAGATGGCGTCTCTTTAGGAAACACTAATTTTCTACTTACCGAAATTGGTTAAAAGAACTTTAGTATTATTTGGCCACTACCCCTCAATCTCTCTCATTTTATAGATGAGGAAATTAACACCATTCCCAAGATCACAAGGGTAATAAGTGTCAGAGACCTCTGACTCCAAAATCAACGTAATTGGGATGGGGGTTGAGGGGAGAGGGAGGGAAGGAAGAAAAGAGGAGAAAAGGGCAAGAAAGAAAAAGGTAAACTAGCTATGCCCTTATCTGACAACTACAGCTGTGCCTTGAATAGGTCCCACCTAAAAAGGAAGGCCAAAAACAAAGGGATGTGGCATAGCTCACAGCCAAAAAGAATTGGAGCCCAAAGAAAGGATGGGGAGACAAAAGACACAAAAAGACAAATAAGGCAAGATGGTAATCATGGTAGAGTCTCAGATTCTGTGCCTGCCCTGCCTTGGATGACAACCCATTAACCCACCAGTAATGGGAAGAGTTAATCGAGTATGATACAGCCCAGCTGATGAACAGCCAGAAGAAGACAGTTAAAGAGACCATCAGACAGAAGTCTGAATGGAAATGCAGTGTGGCACTGGGAGATGGAGTCTGTGTCCTATTCCTCCATTAAATTACTATGATCCCTGTAGATGTCATGGGCTGAACATCAGTTGGGAATCTGGGAATTGGGTTTTATTTTCCTATGCTCTTTTTATCACTGCCTGGGCATGGGGAGAGAGAGGAGGAGGAGGAGGATGGGAGAAGCAAGCAAAAAAATAAAATAAAATAAAATAAAACTTGATCTGCTTTGCTTGCTCCTGAGAAGGGGAATGACTGGTGGAGCAGCAGATGAGTCCAATAACTCCGAGGTTTGGGGACCATATTTCCAAACCAATTAGAGCTATTTAAGTGTGTGGGTATAAGGTAGATAGGTGTTCTATTAGGTATTATTTTATATCTTTGATTGCTTCTATGTCTAAGGAAAAAGCACTGTATACAGCTAAACATGTCTGTCTATTTGTAATGAAAATTCCATTGTACTCCTTAGACTGAAGAGATGATGAGGGGGTTGGGGGTGGGGAGGGAGGAGCCAGGAGGATGATCCTCTGTAAGAAATAAAGAAAGGTTGGCAATTCCCAGAGGTCCCTCTAGATTTGGGTAGAGCAAATTAACAAACAACTGAAGCCAGATTCCTTTGTTGAACAGAATCAACCAGGAGCATGTGTTAGTCATATGTGCCAAACACTAAGTAGCCTATATGTTACTATTCCTTGGGAAATCACATAACCAGCTTTTTAACCTTGTGAGTGTATGCTGGTATACTGGCTTCCAGGGCCCCTCTCTGTGTTATTTCAAGTAGTTCTCACAGTCTAAAATCCTAGTTAAGTGTTTTAAAAAAAAAAGAAAAGAAAAGAAAAGAAAAGAAACTCTTCTGACCAAAAATTCCCTCAGATATCTGAATCCAGTGGAACCCACGGTTCTCTCCAGGAAAGGGGCATCTGATCCAGCAGTATAGTCACAGTCAATAAACATTTATTAAGTGCCTACTATGTGCCAGGCACTGTACTAAGCATAGGGGATACAAATAAGAAAAACAAAGACAGTTCCTGCCCTCAAGGAACTTACACTCTAACGGAGAAAGACAACACACAAAAGGAAACTGAAAAGGGAAGGAGGAGGAAATGTACCCAGGTGTAGGGGCATGATGAAGTCCAAAGGAGTGCAGGTAGGTAGGAAATAATGAGATGGCTGGCCAGGGTGTCCTCCTTAAATGAAAGGTTGAAGAGGAATTCTCCACTATCCATTCAGAGGGATCCCATGAGGACAGGCCTAAATCCAGGAGCCATTTACCACTTTTACTCTGACCAAAAGAAACTCATTTTCCCTCCAGTAGCTGCTCTGCGCTACACAGAGGGATGCAGGAATGCCTAGCTCATAAGTTTGGTGTTTTATAGTCCAGTCTAGTGACTTCATTAGTATAGTGAACTCCCTAAGAGGAAATTCTCTCCATTAATGTGAATCAGATCCTTCTCTGTAAATGCAAGGTCACTGCCCTTACTTGATCGGACCAACAGGCTCACTAAAGTCCTGTTCTCTCTCCTCCCTTTCTCAAATAAACTCCTTTAAAAGGCCCTCTAAATTACATGACGCCCCTTCGCCCCTTCTGTTCCTCTCACTTGCTTCTAAACCCTCTAAAGCCTGCCTTCTGACCTCATCACTCAATGAAACTGCTCTCCCCAAATTTATCAATGATCTCTCAATTGCCAAATCTAATGGCCTCAACATTCTTGATCTCTAGTGTCCTCAGACACACAAATCTCCTCCAGAGACTCTCTCCTCTCTACGTTTTTGTAACATTGCTTTCTGCAGGTTTTCCTCCTACTCATCTGAAATCCTTCCCAGTCTCCTTTGCTGCATGTTTATCCATTAGGATCAAATATAAAATGCTCTGTTTGACATTTATAGCCCTTCATAACCTGGATTCTTCCTGCCTTTCCCATTTCCTTCCACTTTACTTCCTTCCACATATTCTATGACTCTCACACATAACACTCCACTTCCCTACTCTTTGCCTTCACATGGTCTGTCCCGAGTTTCTGGAACACTGTCCCTCTTCACCTCTACTTCCTGGATTTCCTGGCCTCCTCCTTCAAGACTTAGCTCCAATTTCAGAAGACTGTTCCTAGTGACTGCAAGTGCCTTAGACTGTACCTTCCATTTTCAATATTCATACTTTCTAAGTACATAGTTATTTGAATGTTGTCTCTTCTATTAAAACGGCAGCTCCTTGTGGGCAAGGACCAGGTTCTAGTCTTTGTATCCCAAGTGCTTAGCACGATGCCTGGAATATATAGTGCCAGGTTTAATAAATGTTTGCTGACTAACTCTCAGGATTGAGAGGTTAGATAATTTTACTAGAGTCACATACCCAATATATGCCAGTCTGGACTTGACCCCAGATGTTCCTGTCAAAGCCAGTTCTCTACCTACTACGCCAAGCTACCAAGTCACAAATAGGGAGGCTTTTTCATTATTCTAGTTCCCCGACAAGGAAGCTTTGGTACATGCCCCTTTACAATGTCAATCATTTTTGATCATGATTACCCTCTGATCCCTAATTGACTACAGCCTAACATTCACCAAACTTTGGTAATTACTAATTAGCTATTCAAGTTAACCCATTCTGTAGATTATAAACTTTACTGATTATAGCTATTGTGGCAGAGGCTACTAATGCACTTTTTCCCTGCCCACCTATGTAAGTGACTGTGGACGCTGTACTGTCCATGTCTCCTCATGCAGCAATGTAGCTTTTAAGATTACCTCAGTTATCACTCCTCCCTTCCAATGTTTTCAGTCTCCTCATTCTTTTTAGTATTTTGATAACTATTTCAATATCACTGTTTTCTTTTGCAATCCTATGTATTTTATGCTTTTAAAAACATTCTGAGACCAAACTAAGGAGTTCATGACAAAAAAAAAAAAAGGCTGAGAACCCCTAGTCTGTAGCATACACTCACTAAGTGCCATCTTCTGGGAAGCATCCGAGTCAATTGATTGGAAGATAATTAGGATTACCATTAGGCCACACTGTAACCAGAGCATAGTCCAACAAATGCTACTCAGGAAAGCAGAGCAATATCTATTATCAACAACTCATATCAATTAGGTAGGAAATAAGTCATAGGATTCAAGCTTCTGAAACACAATCTGTCAGGTATAAGGCTATAATGTTCCTGCTGCAGGGTATCAAGATGACCAAATCTCAACCTGACAGATCAGAAAGCATGCTATTTACTCAGGGCGTATACTACCTATGATATGACTATCTTCTGGATGTCACCTGGATGGATGCAACCTTGAAAGAACTGACTAGTTTAGTAAAAGAAGTCTATCCAGGAGGTCAAAAGAAGGGGACACACTTCAATTTTGCTACTGTTTTTACGGATCTTAAAAGACCTGGTTACTGAGTGAAAGAGATTGGCAGTACTATGTCTGGCAGAAAGGGGACTGATGGCTCCATGACTCTACAATCTCAGAAGTTCCAAATAGAAGATTATTTGGATGTAGCAATCACTCCTCCAAATCCAGTACCACCTCCCTCAAGGCACATGAGTCCACATTAAACTTTGTTTACTGTTTCTTGCATTTGTTTGACATTGTATGAATATCAGCTCTCTTTATTGCCTTTAAGCTCTGGAAGCTCTAAACCTATTTTTAAATCATCTGTTTTAAGAATTAAATGTTGGCTATGTTCTGGTAAAAAAAAATCTAAGGGAGGGGGGAGGCAGGTAGGTGGTGCTGTAGATAGAACACTGGCCCTGGAGTCAGGAGAACCTGATTTCAAATCTGGCCTCAGACACTTAATAGCTGTGTGACTCTGGGCAAGTCCCTTAATCCTGACTGCCTCCAAAAAAAAATTTTTTTAAATCTAATCTGATATCCAAGACATTCAATAGCATGCCCTCCCACTCCCCCATAAATGGTATAGAGACATAGCATTCAGTCAGAAGACTCCTAGAAAGTTTCTTTAAAAATTATAAAATCCTGAACAAGAAATAGAATACTTTAAGAGCATAGGCCATATCTTCATCATTGCTGCTAATTTTTAAAAATAAGTTTCCAAAAAGAAAGATTTTTTTCAAAAAGCTAATTAAGAATATGGTGTTAGAGAGAAAGAGAGGTATGCTAATATGTTGTTGGTAGAACTGTGTATTGATTCAAGGAGTAGCTAATATAATGGGAAGACCAGCTCCAAAGAAGACTGATTAATAGATCAATGTCAACTTAATAGAATGTTCTGCAGTAGACAATGACAATACCTTTGTCCTTGACACTGTACTGTCCAACACGGTTAACCAACCATTTGAAGTGGAAGCATAGATGACAAACTTATCATATTTGAACATAGAAGGGATAAATACTGGCAGAATCAGTATCCTAAATGGTGTAGAATCTAAGATAGAATTTGAGATGGATAAATTCTAAAAAGAAAAATTATAATTTAATAAAGATAAATGTAAAGCCCCATAATTAGGCTAAAAAAATTAACTACACATGTACAGGATAAGGAATATTTAGCTAGAAAACAGTTAGTATGAAAGAGACAGTGAATTTTAGTGGCCCACAAGTTTCATGAGACAAGAGTATGATGTGGAAGAAAAAAAGTTAACATGACCTTAGGCTGAATTAATAAAAGCACATGCTGAGAGTGAGAAAGGCAATAGTATTGTACTCCACCTTGATCAAAGGTAGGAAGATGTAAATGAAAGGCAGCATGGCACAGTCACCAGGGTGCTAAACATAAAGTCATGTGACCACAGATTACAAGTCACTAAACCTAAGTCTCAGCTTCTTTATCTGTAAAAATCATTAAGCAGGGGTGTTCTTTTTTGAGTCCTGAACCCTTTGGCAGTCTGGTGAAGCTTATAAACCCCTTCTTGGAATAACGTTTTTAAATGCATAAGTTATTGGTCATATTGATTACTGGATAAAATTATTGAAAAAATTTGATAAAATGAATATGATCACAAAGAAAAACAATTATATTGAAATAGTCATCAAAATATTAACAAAAAAAAGTTCACAGACCTCACTTTAAGAGCCGTTGGACTACAGGTATTATTATCCCCATCTCATAGGACTACTGTGAGAACAAATAAAATGATGTATGTAAAGCACTTTGCAAACTTTAAACAATTTTACAAACGTGAGCTGTTTTAATTATTACTAACAGACGTGGAGCCTGCCCTCAAGGAGTTTACAATCTAGTGTGGGAGAAATAACTACAATATAAACAAAATATATTAAGTGATATAATAAAGGTGGGTGAGAGTAAAATGCCCTGAGAGTTCAGGGGGAAGAAGAGAAGGCTTCTGGCTGTGTCTCAGTAATGGGGCCATTACAGAAGACTTCACGGTGAAGGAGTATTTGAGCTAAATTTTCCTTGAAGTATGAATCAGATTCTGACGGGAGGAAACAAGGCCAAGAAAGAAAGAATATTCTCAGCAAAGTGAATAGCCTAAAAATAAAATGTATAAAAAGAAGAAATGCAATGGATGTGTTTGAGAAGACAACAAGCAGTACCAGTTAGCTATAGTATGAGGTACATACAGGGAGGGTAGAATGAAGAAGGTTAGAGGGAGCTGAGGCTATAATGGCAGGCTTGGGCTCAATCACAATAGGACTTGAAAGCCAGGGTATAAAGGAGGGTTCAGCTGAAAAAGACAGAGAGAGGAAGAGGTAAGATGGGGATTTTCAGAAGCTAGAAAATGTTTGGAACAACCTTAGTTAGAAAGGTAAAAAGGACTGCTAAACTTAGTGAGAGCCTAATTGAGAGCCTTAGTTGGCAAGAATCAATAGAAAGTCCAAATGATTGAGGCTTTCTCCAGAACTATAGGCTCAAAAGCCCAGACCCAGGGATTTGGGGAATGGCATGGTATAAGTTTAAGGTGACAAAGGTACTAGAAACTGAGGAAGCATTGAAAAAGGCATGCCATTGGCTCAATATGGAAGCATGGGATGGTAGAAGGAAGCAAGGGAGCTGGGGGAATATGAAGGTGGTCAAAAGACTAGAAGGATCAGGAGGAATGAGTAGTGGGAATTTTCCTTCCTTACACTGAAAAAATTTACTGCTTTGTTGATTGGTCTGGTTTTCTTCCTGCATGACTGTAGAGTTGGGGATGGTAAAAGTAGAGAGAGAAAAAAGATAAACAATAAAAACACTGTTCTGAATAAATCTCCTCCCTCCTTTATTAAGCTGTTCTATTGTTTGTTAGCTACCATGACTGTAGTAAGCAATGCCCTCCCCCCCATCTCTACATAAATTAACTGGTGCCTGGCAGCAACATTGTAATAGTAGAGTAATAAAAAAAGGCAATAAGGTGTAGAGGAAAGGGCACCAACTATGGAAACAGAGGATCTGGGTTCAAATCCTACCTCTATCCTATACCTGTGTGACTTTGAGCAAGCCATTTAACTTCTTTGAGCCTCAGTTTACTTACTTGTAAAATGACGGAGTTGGCATCTAAGGTCTTTTCCTTAAATCTGAGTTTATAATCCTATCACCTGAAAGATTTTTAATCTGGATGGATGCAAATCAATTTTTTTTTAAAGATGGGGGAAAGGGAAGGTTTATTTAAAGCAGATTTGTAACTTTTTTTAATTCGAGTATTGTTTCCCTTGGACTTATTATTCGATAACAAATTAAAGTATAATCATAAGGATGAGAGAGGGATTTAGATGAATTATTGAAGAGCTGACCAGACACTTTGTTGGTTATTTGGCTGGTTTTTTTAAAATTTTGCTTTAATTCATAAAAAACAATCAGGGAACATGGATTAGATCCAATAATCAATACATAATAGCATTTAAAACATTTCTTCAAATTTTTAGAAAGATTACACACAATAGGCTATGAAGTCTATTAAGTATGGCATCAAAAATATGGCCTTCCCAAAAAAATCCTCTAAAGATTATTTAGAAAAAGAAAACTCAACTAATAGCTGAATGTCCAATCAGATCATTTACACTACTCCATGGAACATCAATTCCTGTAGTTTCATTTCTAAAACTCAGGTTTCTGTCTTTAAGTTTGTTATTATAATATACATACAAAAGAGAGATAAACAACCAGATATATAGTCTCTAGCCTTTACAACTGCAAGAAAGGACATGACTGGAGAGAAAATATATTTGAGCAAAGAGGAAAAAATCTGGAGAAACATGCATACGGGAAGAAAAGTATAGCAAAAGCAGAAGTAAAAGCATGTTTTTAAGCAGAATATTATAGAAAACTTTTTTTCAGGCAAGAATATTATTTTAATTGGGCAGCCAGGTCAGATAACAGACCTCCCACTCCCACGCCCACCTCTAACCCTATTTAATGAAGATTTGTTAAGTTCCTACTATGATGGGGGAAGGCTGAGCAGGGGAAGACAATATAAAGATAAAGGCAAAGTCCCAGCCCAGAAGAAACTTGCACTGAGGTAGGGGATGCAACAATAACACATTAAGTGAATACAAACTAATTTCTTTTAACGAAGGAGGGTCTAGTAACTCAAGCAATCATGATATGCATCATGTGGGAAATGACACTAGTGCCAGGCTTTAAAAGAAGCTAAAGAAAGTAAGAGAGGTGCACTTCAGGAGTGGGAGAAAGGGTGGACCAATTTGGTTAAAATGTGGAGTCAAGAGAGTGACATGGTCAATTCTGTGCTTTAGGAAAATCAATTTAGAAGCTGTAAGGAAGATGGATTGGAGAGGAAAGAGAGTGGAATCAGGGAAACTAACTGGGCTCTTGCAATTGTCCAAATTAGAGGCAAGGAAGGCCTGACCCAGGGTGGTAAGTAGAAATGGGATACATACAACATATATTGTAGAGGCAGAATCAACAAGAACAGGAAAGAACAGAAAATGACTCCTGGAATGGAAAGGATGGTGGTTCCCTTGACAAAAATAGAAAAATAAGGGAGAGGTAAGGGCTTGGGGTAGTGATGGTGCATTTTGCAGATGAGGAAACTGAAGTCCAGGGAAGTTATATGATTTGCCCAAATCACAGAGGCTGTATCAGGAAAGATTTGAATCCAGGCCCTGTAATTCCAAATGTAGTGCTCTTTTCCCCAATATCCTGCTGCCTTCTGCTGTAAAAAATCATTAGAATGAGTGACAAGAATTTAATAAGTCATAGTACCCAAGAGTCCCTTTCACAACTCAGAAGTAGGTATTACCTACTTTGCACATGGGTATTGTCCAACTTGTCTACCTAGAAGCACTATAATTACAACAGCGCCTCTATGAAGCTGGGAATCCTTAATCCTTTAGCTTTAAGGGATGGGGGTGGGGGAGTGGGGGTTAAGGGCACTGACCATCATAACACGTGAATGCTGCTTCTCCAATGCTTAACCTGTCTCAAACAGGCCTAGATTGGAAAGGCAGCATTTTTCTTCCAGTGAATATTTGGTGTAATAGTCATGTGACAGAATTAAAGTTCCCTTTCATTAGAAATAGTGAAATTTGAAATTTGAAATAGAAGACACGGGGGCAGGAAAGTATCTGGAAGGCGAATTTTGGAAAGAAACGAGGGAGGAATTAAGAGAAAATTCCCTCTTTCCGTTTCTGTTAACTTATTTATCAGTCCTCACGAAAATACATAGAATTTTTCCTTTTAGTCCTCTGGTATGTCTTCACACCTGAAAACACTTCTAAATATTTCCATTTTGTTAAAGTCCTTGGGTAACTTGTAGCTAGCTAGGTAGAGAATTCTTTTATTACTTTCAATTGAAGCTTCAGGAAAAAGTAAAGTCAGTCTTTTGGGGAAGGAAGAGAAAACAGAATCTGCTCACGTAAGCATCACCAAAATATAAATTAATACTAGATTTCATGGTTCCAGAAAGGTCAAGATTAAAGAACCAGAAAAAAAAAAAAAAAAAAAAAAAAATGCTGTATCAGTTCCTGAGGTGAAGAGAGCAAAGAAAAAGGAAATTTCAGGAAATACTGGAGGTCACAACTGTTTAACAGTTCCAATGTGTAACTCCCCTCATTTCAATCTGCCTAGTAAAAATTGCTACACTTAACTGTATTTTTTATCTACCCTCATGCTCAATCATTTGATGGCTTCTGCTGGATGTCCACAAAGGACAGCCAGTAGGAGCAGTGATGATGTCACTTTGTGAGGAGAGATGACTTTTTTCCCTCCCTCATATTTTACGAAGTTCTAAAAATGGCTAGCATTTGTTCTCATGTGGCTCAGGTTACATATGCCACCCTGGCACTCACTATCCCCAACATTTTCAAAAGTCAGCATCTGACAAAACCTCAACATTATCATCAAATTCACCTAGGAAAGCTCAAACTACCTTGAGCTTTTTTGCTACCTGATGTTAGAACCCTGGACTTCTCCAGAGTTCAAAGACAACTAAACAAACAGCAGCTCTTCCTTCTAAGCTTTGAGAGCCATTAGCTTCTAGAGCTTCACTAGTGTCAGGTCACCATTGCCCACTTATACTTTGATTCCCTTAAGGTTATGATCTCAGCAAAACCTCACTGTGCTTGAATTCGTTTGCTAACCATAAAAGAACAGCTGCATGTCATTCAACTTTTCAAGGCTGTGATTCTCCAATAATGGGGGGTGGGGGGAGGAAGAATGTAGGTCTTTTTTAAACCTAAAATCCAGCTGTTCTTATTTCTTTATTTCACTGATTCGACTTCTGCCAATCCTGTATTTTCCCTTTTAAAAGATATACCTTACAACTACTTGGAGAATTTCTCCAAGCCCTGATGCTTTTTTTCCTTCAAGGAAGAAACTCAAAAAGGATAGCTAATATAGCCACTTACAATGAGGGGATTAATAATCCAATTATTATCAGGTAACAGTTATTTCTCTTGGGAAAAAATAAGGAAGAAATGTATTTCCCCCCTCTAAAGAGATTATACCTAAAACAATTAGTAGGAAATTCAAATTATCAAGTTTTTTTTAAATGCCTTCTTAAAAAGCAAGCATTATCCCTTAGGTGCTAATGATAGAAAGATAAAAATGAAGAACCCTTCAGATTACCTTCTACTGGAAGGTAAACATGAAAACAGACCTGTAAATAAGAAAATTTGAGAATGACAACACCATAATAAAGGAAATAAGGAAAGACTTCACACACGAAGTAACACCTGAGCTGAGAGTAGGAAGAAGCTAAGGATTCTAAGAGTCAGAAATGTTAAAGAGATTTTTAAAAGATAAAATGCTAAGAAGAAAATTGAGGTTTACTCTCACATAGAGTGTTAAAAATTAAAATGAGAAAATGATAAGCAGGATTCCAAATATTTGCCTTTGCATCACTATTTTCTTCAGAATGTTTAAGAACTTGAACGAATGAATGAAACATTTATTAAGCACTTACTATGTGCGAAGTCCTGTGCTATTGAGGATACAAAGAAAAATGAGACAGTCCCTGCTCAAGGGACTCAAGGAGTTAATTCTAACAGGGAATGATGACGCATAGGGGAAGGTTTCAGCTGCAAGTGAGACTGAAAGATCCCATGGTCCTTAAGGTTCATCAGCAAAGCAGCTGGTTATCCCTCTTTTTAACATTATTTCCACTGATAAAAATCATATCAGTTTCTGATGATAAACCACTGGACAATGCCAAGGACTTTGATGAGAACTTTCTTTTCCAGGTCTTCAAAAGATGCAATTTTAGCATCAACATGAGCAATTGCCAGACTGTATCTCCATAAGGGTGATGGCTACAAAAACTGAGCTAAAAGCACTACCGTTCACAAGACTCTTGGGTTCGGAGTCATGGCCTTTCTCCATCAGTGTCTATGGGAACATGGTGGTCAAGGTGGTGGTGGTGGTGGTGGTAGTCTTACTTGCCTCCTGTCTCTCTCTCAGGATAGCCTCATTGCTTCAGCTAGACTGGCCCACCTGGGAACAGCTGTTGGTGGGGATGACTGGCTTCTTCTCCACAAGAATTACTTCCTTGGATGTTTGCAGTAAGGGTTGGCCTGAAAGCAGGACCAGTGGTCTGGGATGGGGATTGCTGCCACCCCCAAGGGATACTATGCCTATCTACCAATTGGACAGTAGTTGGTGCTGGTGATGGTTAATGAAAGTGTCCTCTCCACAATGACTTCTCCCCTCATGTTGGTTGCAGCGTTTGGTCTGGTGGTTTGGTGGGATATTGCTATCCCCAAAGTTCTTAGGCTTAGAGTCCTAGGCTCTCTCCAACAGAGTCTGAGGGGAGATGGTGGTCAACTAGTACTGGTGGTGATGGTCGTTTGACTTGCCTGGAATATGTTGCCTCCTGTCTCTCCCTCAGGGTGCTCTGCTGCTTCAACTAGATGGGCTTGCTTCTGCTAACTGATAAATGCCTTAAAATGTAGTTAAACAGAACAGGTAAGTCATCATGAGGGTGCTCTATAGTAACAGAGCTACCAAACCACTGGCTTTATACTCAGAAAGCCTGGATTCAAATGGTACCTCACTGTTACTACCTTTATAAGCTTGGGCAAGTTATGTAAACTTCTTGGGCCTCAGAGTTTTTTATTAACAAAAACAACAATAATAATAGCGAGCATTAATACAGCACCTACTATGTGCCAGGCACTATGCTAAGCATTTTACAAATATTATCTAATTTAATCCTCACAATACCCTGGGAAATAGGTATTATTATTATCCTTATTTTACAGATAAGAAAACCGAAGCAAACAAAAGTCCTATAACTTACCCAAGGTCACACAGCTATTAAGTTCTTCCTGACTCCAGGCCCAGTACTTTATCAACTGTGCCATCTTTAAAATGAGGGTGTTGAACCAAATTCACTCTGAGGGAGGTCCTTCCCAGCTCTAAATCAATGATCCCTTTTCAAAGACAGTGCCCTATATTAATCAGTATCTAGGCAGGATCAGGCAAGTGATAGTAAAGCAACTTGCTTCCAATGTTGAATAAACTTTGACTTAGTAGAACATTATAGAAGGAGTCTGTTTCAGATTTGGGGCCAGGGGAGAATTTCCCAAGCAGCAGTTCATAACCTGTGAGTTCTGTGAACTTCATTTTTTTTAATGTTTTGATAACTTTATTTCAATATAATTGTAATCCTGTGTATTTTATTTTATTCATTAAAAAAAAACCCACTGTCATAAGGAGTCCACAGGTCTCACCAGACTGCCAAAGAGGTCCATGACACACACAAAAGTTAAGAGCCCCAGCTCTATAAGTTGACTCCAGTAGGAAAGTTCAGGTATACTTCTTATTGGAAGGGGGTGGTGAAGGAAGGAAGAGGGGAGTTAAGGAGAGGAAGGTCACCGGAGACTAGGAGTCCTACTTTTCCTCCAGTAGCAAGTGACCATTTCCTGCTCCATTCTCCCATTCCTTTTACCTCTCACTTGAGGAGCGGGAAGGGCAGGAGGGAAAATTAGGAGAACATTCTAAGAGATTGATCTAGGACAATTGTTTTATTTTATTTTTTAAATTTATTTTATTTTTAATGTATGGAATAAAACAAGCATTTCCACAACATAGTAGAATAAAAAAAATTGCACATGAAACTGCAAATCTACTATGTCAATTTGATATTCCTTTTAAATAAACAAAGTTATCATGTAAATTTCTTTTTTTTTCTTCTCCTTTCCCTCCCCACCCCCAACCCACTTTTTAGTCTTTCAAACTAAACCTAACATTCGACTAAGGTATTCATTAGCAACCATAGGCAGCAAAAGCTGATTTTCAAGGTCCCTCCCCAAGGGCTCCTTGTTTCAAATTTCTTCTGTCTCCTATTCCCTTCTCCCTCTCCCCCCAAACTATTTAATATTCAAAACAATAAATGGTGAATCCTAAAATGAAGAGGTTGGGTGCCCTAATTTCTCAAGGGCAGAGCAGAAATGGGTTTCTGATTTGTGAAAAGACTTTCCCTTTAGCTAGAAGAAACCTGATATCTTAAGAGACTTGCACTGAGAGTCATATTTATACTAGAATGTTAAGTAATGTATTTCAGGTAAAAGGCTATGATAAGGAGACCGAACTTTGGACCTAATTTTCTCAGCAAGAGGAAAAGAAAAAAACTGGGAATAGACTCCAGGTTAGTTTTCCTTTTAATCAAAAAGGAAGGCATGCCTTTTGCCATTAATTATTCCAATTGCCCTATTTGTTCCTCTTAGAACTCTATGCACCATAACTCACACTCTTGGCTAATAATGGACCAAATTACATTGAAACACTTCTAATAAATGATGAGTAAAGTTCCCATGTAATTAGAGTTAAGCAGAATAAAACCTCAAGCACTAATCTACCACAGTTTAATTAAGAGATGTAAGGGATGCTCAATTTAACAAATACATGTATTCCAAAAGTGGCTATAAAATCCTATCTTCCCACCAGAAGAAAAAGACATTTCCATGTTTTGAGGACTTTTGTCAAATAACTTTAGATGGACAGGCAAACCCCAAGTCATATTGGGTATTACAGTGCTCTACTACCCTATTAATTCACCTCCACACTTTTTCACTTTTACAACCCACAAGAGGCAACCTAGTACGGTGGAAAGAGCTCCTGTAGTGGCGTCAGAAAACATGGGCTTAAATACTGCCTCTGATGCTTACAACTGCATTATTGGGCTTGCCACTTATTCTCCCTGGGCCTCAGTTTCCTCATCTGTAAAGTGAGGAAATTGGATTAGATTGCCTCTGAGGACCCTTCCAGCTCTAAATCAATTGACCTTATGAAAATTTTTTCCACTCTTTGCCTCCCAACTCTCTTTCTGAGGATAATCAACTTCTGTTTGTAAAACCCGAGCAAGAGGGGCAGCTAGGTGGCATGGTGGATAGAGCATCGGCCCTGAAGTCAGGAGGACCCAAGTTCAAATCCTGCCTCAGACCAAACACTTGACACTTACTAGCTGTGTGACCCTCAGCAAGTCACTTAACCCCAATTGCCTAAAAACAAACAAACAAAAAAAAAATACCCTAGCAAGAACTCCACAAGGTCATTAGAATGCAAGTACTAGTGGTCTGACTTTATGAATGAAGAAACAAGTTCAGAGAAATTAAAGGGCATAGTCTTGGAGACTGGGGTTGAGAATAAGATTACTTGTTTTACAAGAAGATTTACTATAGGGTTTCTTTAAATAACTGAGACTCCCCTCTACCATGTACCATTAAAATCTGATTCATATCTTTACAAATTTTCAAAAAATATATAATACCACTACAATCTTAATCTAATGCCAGGAGGCAGTATGGCATAATGGACATATCACCAAATTGGATGAGAGTCAGGAAGTTTTTTGTTGTTGTTCAGTTGTGTCCAACTCTTCATGACCCCATTTGGGGTTTTCTTAGCAAACAGAGTAGATTGGTTTGCCATTTCCTTCTCTAGCTCACTTGACAGATGAGGAAACTGAAGTAAACCAGGTTAAGTGACCTGCTCAGGGTCACACGGCTAGTGTCTGAGACTGGATTTGCACTCAAGTTTTTCTGACTTCCTGACTCCAGGTCCCAGGGTCTATTCACTGTGCCACCTACCTGCACCTACACCTAGCTCCCACCTCATATTCCTAATAGCTGTGTGACTCTGGGCAAGTCATTTAACCTCTCTTTGCCTCAGTGTCCTCATCTGTAAAAATAAGGGGGACTGTACTTAATGGTTCCTAAGATCTTTTCTGGCTCTAAGTCAGTGGATCCAATGGATCTGTCATGGAAGTGATCTCCAAGTCAATACCAATGGAGGAAAAGCTCTCGGTGGTTCCATGAAGCTGGAATGACTTTGAAAGTATGAACCTGGTAAAAGAATGGCTTTGTGAGTTACCTAAGAACCTGCTAGGCAGTTGCAGAGAGGCCCCTAACAAGAGTTTTTGTCCTTTCCCCTCCCCCCAACCTTGATGATTTTTTTCCCTCACATAAACAAGCTCTTGAAGACCACTGACTAAAGCTGCGGAAAATATCCACTACATAAAATCAAGGTCAAATTCTGGGAAAGATATGGAGAATGACAACTAGTTATTCTTCCTTTATACTGGAATACCACAAGATAACCTGGAATGATTCTCTCTCAGTGTATTTAGGCTAGATATCAGGAAGGATTTTGTGATAATGAAATTTGTTCCATAATGAAATTTGTTACCAACAAAGCATGGTCTTGTCTTGAACTGATTACTTGAATTTGGAGGGCAGCTTGTTGTTGCTTTTGTTTTCAACCACAGCTTATCTTGGCTTTCAATTGATTGCCTTCTTCAATGTATTCTGTTGCCTTCCTTTTACATTTATACTCAATTCTGTATTGCAGTTACTTGTGTGTGTCATCTCTCCCCTTAGACTATAAGCTCCTTGAATTGAGGGATCATCAAGTCTTACCTGAACCTAGCACCAAACTGTAACATTTAAAAATTTCAAAAGACATAACTTCTGGGTAAATTAATCATTTTATTAATAATTCCAGTATGCTTATTAATAAAAGGATAGCCATTTGGCCATCCATCTCTTAGACCAAAGAGATTCATTGGCAGCTCACAACTTATATGCCCATGGGAAAAGGGGTGTTCCTGAGGGTGGCAATCAACTCTGATTAGTTAACAATTAAAGATAGAATGAATATTACAATGAGGGGCTGATCCTATTCAAATGAATATGTCATTTACTTCTAAGTTACCCCTAACCCTGGGCAATCTATTCAAAGAATTTATCCCCACCCAAAGCAGAGCAGAGCACAATGGCTTCCCCACCTGGCTAGGGTCTGACATTATCAGTAATGCCCTTCAAGAGATTGAACTTTTGAAATCAAGGCTCTAGAAGAAGGTGGGGGTGCAGGGATACTCTGTATCTCCCCAAATCATTGGTTATTAATAATCAGTTCTCTCAAAACATAGTACTCTGATTTACACAGCAAGCACTTAATAAATGTGTTCTGTATTGTTAAAAAACAAACAAAAAAAAACTCAAAGAAAATGAAGTACCTGATATAAATCAAATCCATTTTTATTGGTACGTAGTAGAGGGAAGGTTCTGCCATTAGTGAGCACCGGAGACAGGATTCACCTTGGGCCTAGCCTCAAGTCAAATACTCTTTTCATGGTATCATATTATTTGGAAAAGAATTTTTCCCAACTCAGAGAACCCAGGACTTTCCTCTGTACTGTTTCACATTTCCACAGAATCTAAGCCCTTCTCATCTGGCCCATATCCGAACAGAAATCCCTTCTTCAGCATCCTGGAAAGGGACTCAGCTTAAAAGCCTTCACTGACAGCAAACCTACTACTTCCTAAGGCAGTTCATTCAACTATTTGAACCTAGTAGTATATTTTCTTTAATAATTTTTTTTTATTTTTAAAGATACCTTAAAAAAAAAAACTTCAGATACATCTTTCACCCTTCCTCTGCCCAGCAAGCTATCTCTTGCAACAAAGATTTTGAAGGGAAAAAAAAGGAAAGAAGCAGTTGAGCAAATCTAACCCATCAAACATATCAAACAGTATATGTAATATTCCACACCATCGTTCCCTGTCCCTACAATGAAGGGAAGGAAGTGGTTGTTCTTAAATCTTCTCCAGAGTCAAAACTGGTAATTATTTATTCAGCTCTAAGATAGCTCAAAATATGTGGAAGATTTCCTCACATCTACAATCAAAATGTGCTTTTCTACAATTTCTATACATTGCTCCTAATTCTGCCTTCTAAAGCCAAACAGAATGAACAAATCTAATGACTATGTATGACAGTATATATGATATAATACTTTATATGATAGCCCTTGGAACATTTAAAGACAGTTATCATGCCTCATCCCCTTAAATCTTCTCTTCTCTAGACTGTATTCCCCATGTCCCTTCAATCAATCTTCATATGGCAGGGTTTTCAGCCCCTTCATAGTAATCATTGCCTTACTTTTTAATGCATTTCCGTTTCTCAATGTCCTTACTAAAATGTGGAGTGGACAAATGAACAGAATGCTCC
The DNA here is from genome assembly GCF_900497805.2 of Vombatus ursinus. NCBI lineage: Eukaryota > Metazoa > Chordata > Mammalia > Diprotodontia > Vombatidae > Vombatus > Vombatus ursinus. Next base: position 104,034,762 of record NW_020954590.1, read on the forward strand.
AGATACAGTCTGACCAGTGGGACTATCTACTTCCTCACTCTGACTACTATACCTGACTATTACTGTTCCCTATGACTGCAGTACCTTTTTAGATTGCTATCTTAATACTCTTTTCAGGACACTAAAACCCCCAAATTTGTTTCCATATTAACTCTAGTTTCACCATAACTTCCCCATCCTGGATTTGTTGAGTTTTTTTTTTTTTAAGCATGAATATGGGACTTTATACTTATCCCAACTAAATTTCATCCTACTCTATTTGGCCTATCCTCAGCCAGAGGTGTCAAACGCAAACAGAAACGAAGGCCACTGATCTGCACGTAAGGATCCCGGTAGGCTGCAGACTGATTCAGTTTTAAAGTGCAATATCTATGTCTTACTGTATTTTTATTTATTTTGTTATTATTTCCCAATTATATTTTAATCTGGTTCAGGATTGTTGTGGAATGTTGTGGCCCACCACTGCATATTTAATATTTCTGCTAGAAACTGTCCAGATCATTTTAGGTGTTGCTCCACAGAGTTAGCCATTTTTTTGAGCTTTGTGTATGATATACAAACATGATTAAGGAAGGAAATAAGCATTCAAGTGCCTATTATGTTCCAGGCACAAATATTATCTCATTTGATTTTCACTACAACCTTGGGAGAAGGTGCTGATATTATCCCCATTTTATTGCTGAAGAAACTGAAGCAAAAAGAAGTTAAGTGACTTGCCCAAGGTCACATACCTAGTAACTATCTGAAGCCAAATTTGAACTGAAGTCTTCCTGACTTTAGGGCCAGCACTCTATCCATTGTGCCATCTTCAACTTTATTTAAGTCACTAATAAAAATGCAGAATATCTGAGAGCCAAGACCAAATCTTTGGTATACTCCTCTTAAGAACTCCCTCCAAGGTTCATTACTTAGACATGTTCACTTCTCAATTAGCAAGCATTTATTAAATGCCTACTATGTACCCCACTATGCTAGGAATTGGGATAAAATGGCAAACTCAGAAAAAGTCCTTGTCCTCAAGGTATCTATGAAAATAACATGTACAGGGGCAGCTAGGTGGCGCAGTGGATAGAGCACCAGCCCTAGATTCAGGAGGACCTGAGTTCAAAGCCTGCCTCAGACACATAACACTTACTAGCTGTGTGACCCTAGGCAAGTCACTTAACCCCATTACCTAGCCAAAAAAGAAAAAGAAAAAGAAAATAACATGTACACAAGTAATAAGGAAGCTGTAGATATGAAACAAATAATATGAGATACAAAGTAACCAAGAAAAGGAGGAGTGGCACCCCTTCTGGAGAGGCATTAGTAACTAAGAGGTCCAGAAAAAGCTTCACAATTATATGTACATAGATAGTCCAGACCATATTCCAGTCAAAGGGAATTACAGTCAATTCTTGTTATTTGAGTAGTCATTTGTATATTCTACAAAGTCCCCTTGAACACAGAATTAGAGAATTGCTATTCTGCTATTGCTTCAAGGGGAAACGCTGCAAGCCTTGGGACACATTACTACTTTAGCATTTTTCAGAGTGGCCTCACGTACAGATCAGCAAATTTCTTCTTCCTTTTTCTAGATATACTGTATTGTTGACTCATCAACATTTAACTCACATTCAACAGTACTACAACTCATACCTCAATGAAGCTTATCTAACACATTTTCTCGGTAAATCATATCACAGCCTTCTTTCAGATAGGAACAGTAGACAGCTTTCTCTGCTATGCTTGGAGGCCATTTTATACAGTGAAATCACTAACAAAAAGCACAAAAAACGTGAAAAACAGTTCTAACTGGACCACGAAAAGGATACTTGTTTACAATATGAGAACTCAAACAGGAAGGCAGAGCATTGCCTCATTCACCTCAGCTAAAAATGTGCCTGTTGAGTAGCTCACATTTTCCACTGCCCTGCACACGGCCACACACCATGAAAGCATCACTAGTATTGATCTGGGGGATAGAAATAAATTTTAACATGTAGATGAATTTGAAACATGGAATCACAAATAATTAAACTTGACTGTTTATTCTCTTGATTGTGACAGAATCAAAGCTTCTATGTTCTGATACTTGAAACAAATCTTTCCTTTGGTGGGGAAAATGAGTTTTCTCCCTCATTCTCTTATAATCTTAAAGATTATTTATGCCATTGCTGAACAAAGAAGTAAAGAGAAGTCTTTTCTTTATAGGCCAGAAAAGAGAAAGGTACTGTCACAGAAGAAAACATAAAGGTCCAACTCAAATAGTTCTAATCAGAACAGACATTGCTCAAACAATTCCCCAAAACTTTTATGACATTCTCCTAATTTTTGCACCAGGATTCTGATAAAGAAGACCGAGATGATGATAGTGATGCTAGTATGAGTGTCCACTGGCAGTAGCAAAACCACATAAAAAAACATTCCAAAATCCAGATGACAAGCAAAAAGACCTAAGCTAGTAAAGGTCCCTCACCTTTGCCATAGACGAAAGTGTTGAAACACCAAGTAAAAACTAGATCAAAATAGAGCCAACACACTTTTTAAAAATTCATTTCACATAAAGTGAACATGAACAATGAATATTTACAATGAACGTATTAAGTCAGTCGATTTTAAAAATTGCTGAGAGACTCAAATTTAGATGGTATGATGGTGCTTTCTAGAGGCAGTGACCCAGGAAAGACAGGCGACTGACTTTTGGGATGGGAAACTGTCAACTGTGCAGTGAAAGTAATTTCTCAAAGAACATGAGAAAGCATATTTGACAAATGCTATTACAACTTAAACACAGTGCCAGGTCAACTTCATAATTAAGATAAACCCTTGGAAGCATCAGATTCTCTCTTGAAATTCACAGGTTTACTTTGGGGAAAAAGAATGCATCACATTTGTCCACATCATCTGGCATCCACTGTTAAAAAAGACTCTGCACAGAAAGAGTCCTAATTAAAGACAATGCTGTATGTAGATATAGTGACCTACTCATATGTTTAAGTATCTATTGTTGGCATATAAACACTCACAAAGATTAGGCATTAAAATTTTTAGGTAAAAAATACAGACCACATTCTAGTTTATGTGTATTCTTTCTGACAGAGTTTTCCTTGTTCCAGGGGTTGGCTGTTACTCTAAATCACACTACTCTGGTTTGGAAAGTAACATCAGACAGCCAGGTCTAATAATGTTTAACTTACTGCTATTTCTCCTCTAAAAGGAATGTATGTTGTGCCACAGTAGTTGAAAAATAGTTATTGTGGCCCAGCAATACCTAAGTGATTTGGAATTTGAAAGGACATACTCATCTACACATCTAATAGCTAGGTCTTCCAAATAATAAGAGAGTTTACAATAGTTTATTTTAACCATTGTAGAAGAAAAATATTTCTAAATTGTATTACACATTTTCCTACTTTCTTAAGCAGACTATGTAGAATTTAACCATTTCTTCATTATGATAATCAATTACTGTGCTATAAAATAGTAACACCCTCCTTTGAAGTTATCAATTTCCCCTGCTGTTAAGAGCTTGAAAGGGTAGGGTTGAGAACGGATATTCGTGAATAAAGAATGCCAACTTCTCTATTTACCTCTATTCTCACTATTCAGAGGCCTTTGGGGGTTATTTCCTGGTTCTTACCAATGTTTCAGATATGTGGGGTTGCAAGATAGGTGAGAAGCCACTGGGTCTACAATTCCTTTAATGGATCCCAACACTGTTTCTCAAATCTGGTGATAAATGATACACTCTCACATACATACTTACATACTATATTTAAATACATGTAAATAGATTTGTCAGTTTCTGGCAAGAAAGTGAAAAAATTGTAAGTAAATGATTCCTGATAAAAATATTATCTGTCAGTTTTGCTCATATTAAGTTATTTTTCAGGGTTGTCTGGTACATCTTTCTTACACAAACTTAGAGAAAGCTCTACTCATTAAACAGGTATATAAAAATGGACACCTATCTCTGGAACATCTGTCCTTCTCATTGCCAAATTATATCCTCCTATTTCTGAAAGGAACTTTCCATTTAAACCAAATAGTTGCATATTATGCCAGGAATTTTTCCAATTACTTGTATGTAACCTTATGACTTTAGTTGTTTACAGAGATCAAAGAATCAGAGGCTTTAAAACTGTAAGAGACTTCAAAAGCTACCTATCCCAAATCTTATATTTTACAACAATTGATGAAACTGAGGTCCAGAGAAACCATGTAAATAATTCAAGGTCACAGTTTGTAAGTCACTAAATCAGAATTCTACCCAAATTTCTGACCCCAACTCTAGTATTCTTTACTTTGTACCCTAACACTTTCCTAAAGCCTAGACCTAGAAAGAACTGAACAAACAATAAGAAGGATATAACCCTTTAGAACTGGGTTATAAATGGTCACAAAGAGCTACCAGCTTTTAAAAATACTCACTACTGTAATTTAAATTTTTTTAATGTAATGCGCTATTGATTCTTATCTTAGACAACTGTTTTGGGGAGTTGGGGAAAACAATCAAATTACTTCTATGTAATGTGTTAACTGGTAATAAGAAGGTCTGCCTTCATCAGAATTTTTCTCAAATTTTATTAAAATCAAATTTGATCATAGCTCTAGAAATGGAAGGGCCCTAAGAGGCCCTCTAGTTCCACTCTTTCATTTTACAGTTAAGGAAAACTGAGGTCCAGGAAAATTATGTGGACTGTCAAGGTCCCAGATAGTAAGCATTAAAGGTGGGATTTGAATCCAAGGCCTTTGACTCCAGGTCCCATATTCTTTCCACTATAGATACATATATACATACATACATACGTACGTGTGTGTGTGTATGTGTGTGTGTGTGTGCACATGTGTGTATTAGCTGACCTTGTGGTATTATGGTAAAACTTTAAGGCAATTTCAGTGCTCTGTGGAAGTTTAAAATACAAATCAGATGAGAATTCAGGGACTAACTTTCATAACTTTAGGTAGCTTTCTTTCATTTCTCTAATCTTCCCCTTCAATTACTTCTGTAATCACTACCAAGTGTTTTTAAACCCAATTTACTTTATTCACCATCTAGGCAAATAAAATGGATAAAGTTTATGAATTTTAAAATGAGCTTGTTACATTTTTTTATTGAGAACTTAATAGAATCAAACCAACAATTCACTGTATTCAAAGAGTTATGAAGAAAGCAGATGACACTGTTCAGATTTTGAACAACGTATGGCCAATTAAGAGGACAAGTGCAAAAATGTCATTATTTTCATTTCGGCCCTGTCACTATACCTTACCTGTGTGACTCTGAGCAACCCCTTAGTCTCTCTGGGCCTTAATTTCTTCATCTGTAAAACAAGTGAACTGAACCAGACAACTTCTAACCAATAATTATTTATTAATGATCTTAGAAAAAACATGGATAGACTTGCACAAAATAATGAAGAGCAAAATGAATAGAACCAAGAGAAAGTTGTATACAGTACCAGCAATATTGTTTTTTAAGAACAACTTTGAGCTAATAAGTCATTTTGACTATTATAAATAAACCCAAATTAACTACAAGGGACATATGAAGGAAGACACTTCTCTGCATCCAGAGAAAGAATTGATAAATAGAAGTATATATAAAATGGTTTCACATGTACATACATATTTGCGTCTAATGGTAGCCATCTGGAGGGGGGGAGAGAAAAAATGGAAAAAAAAATGAAATGTACATGACAACTTTATTATATATTTAAAAGGAATAGCAAGTTGTACATAACAGATTAGAAGTTTCATGTGCAATATTTTTTATTATACTATGTTATACAAATGCTTATTTTATTTCATAAATTAAAATTTAAACAAATAAAATTTTAAAAAACTACTATGTATACCAAGCTAGGTGTTAGGGATACACATACACAAAATGAGACAATCCATAATTTCTAGAAGCTTAAATCCCAACAAGGAAGACAACAAAGACACATAAGAATGATAACCAGCATAAATATAAACAGAATAAATACAAATATATACCAAGTAGCTAAATTCAAGGTATCCAGGAGAGAAGGCCACTAGGAGATGGGGAAGGAGGGAAATCAGGAAATGCAGATGATGGTGCCTGAGCTGCTTCTTAAGGAAGAGAACTCCTAGAGGCAGAGATAAGATTGAGTGTGTTCTAAGCATGTGGAAAGGCACAAAGATGAAAACTGGAGATAGTGTCATGTATATTGAAAAGGAAAAAAAGCCAGTTTGGCTGGATTACAAAGTTCAGGAGGAGGTTTACATACAGTGAACCTGGAAGCATAAGTTGAGGCCAGTTGTAAAGAGCTTTAAAAATCAAGGAAAAGAGTTTATATTTTATCCTAGAGGCAACAGAAAGTCAGTGGAGGTAAATGAGTAAGGTCAGACCTGCACTTAAGGAAAATTACTTAGGCAGCAGGATAGACTGGAATAGAGTGATTTGAGGCAAGGAGACTTTTATAATACTCTAGGCAAGAAGTGATGAAGGCCTGAAATATGGTGGTATCTGAGTGAGAGTTCTAGTGTAGTTAGAAAGAGCATGGTCTGGCAACTGATTGGAGATGTGGGGGTGAGGGAGACTGAGTCAAGGATGATGCCACCGTTACAAACGTAGTTAATGGAAAGAACAGTGATGCCTTTGACAAAAACAGGAGAGTGTAAAATAGGGAAGGGCTTGAGGGGCAAAGATAATGAGTTCAGTTTTGGACATGTTGAGCTTAAAACATCTTTGGAATGGATTGAAGTTGGATATATCTGTGAGTCATCTACATAGAGATGATAGTAAAACTCATGTGAACTTCATGAGGTTAGCAAGAGAAAATGCTGAGCAGCAGTTCTTAACCTGGGATCTTTGAACTTAAAAAAATTAATAACCTACATTTTAATATAATCGATTTCCTTTGTAATGTTATGTATTGTATTTTTATGCATTTAAACTGCCCTGAGAAGGATTCCATATGCTTCAGATTGTCAGAGGGGTCCATGACACAAAAAAGGTTGAGAACTCTTTGGTTAGAGGAAGAAAACGGACTAGGTCAGAACTCTGGGTAACATCCACACTTAAGGGGCATGATACAGATGATGAGGCAGCAAAGGAGTAGTCAGATAAGGAAAAGAACCAGGAGCTAGCAGCATCACAGAATTCAGAGAAGAGAAAATATGTATGAAGAGAGTGTGGACAACTGTGTCAAATGAGACAGATATGTCAAGAAAGATGAAGACTGGGAAAGGCCATCATATTTGGCAATAAAAGACCACTGGTTACTGAAAAGAGTAACTTATGTTGAATGATGAACTCAGAAGCCAAATTACAAAGGGTTGAGTGAGTAATAAGAGAGGATATGGAAACAGAAAGTATAGACAGCTTTCTCAAAGAATTTGGCTAAGAAAGGGGAAAAGAAGATAGAAGATGACAGCTTGAGAAGATAGTAGGATCTAGTGAAGATGAGGGAGCATGATAAGACTGATGGAAGGATAAGCATATTTAAAGTCAGTAAGAAAGAAACCAGTTGATAAGGAGAGGCTGAAAAAATGGGACAAACAGGATAACTGAGGATACAATATGCTGGAGAAAACAAGAGGTGATGAGATCAAGTATTCATACTGGAGAACTGGCCTTGGCAAGGAAAGGGACGACTCTTTTTTTTTTGCCCCCAGAGTCTGGGGGGAAAGGAAAATAGCTTGAGAGATGCTGTCAAGGGGTTTAACAATGAAGACAGGGTTGATGTTCAATGGCCTCAATTTTCTGAGTAATGTAAGAGGCAAAGTCAAAGAGAAAGAAAGAAAAGGAAATGTGGGGAAGAGGCAGCTTGAAAAGGTAATAGGTATAGAACAGCTTCTGTGGGGAGACAGAATTAGGGGAGAATAAAGTATTAGGGGGAATAAATGGACTGCCTTGCTGTAGTAAGAACCCAACTAAAGTTGAATAACATGGAATTTGTAATGTATTCTGTCAGTACAATGGTAAGCAGAAGTGAGAGAGAATGGTTGGAATAAGTATAGGAAGTGAATGCTAAATATTGATGATATAACAAAAATATTTTTTAAAATGTGAATTCCAATCTAAGATATTAGCACTACATCATAAGCTAGTACTAATATTCCAATGTTACTGGAAATAAGTCATTTGACTGGGTCACAGAAAAATTTGGGAGAAGATAACTTTTTTTGGAGAGTTTTAATTGCACACATATATGTCCACAATAATGTCCAAGTCCAATCAGATATTTTTAAAGTCTAAAACTTGGATTCTTACAAGAAGAGGTGAGGAGGGAGTGTATTTTGCAGGTTTAGCAGACAACCTGGACAAAAGTATAGAAAAAAGAGATGGAAATACTGAGGAACAATAGAAAATGGATTATTTTGACTAGACCAATGAGTACGTGACAGAGAATAATATGTCAATGGTCCAGAGTCTTCCAAAGGCTTTGGTCTCACAGAGACCTGTCCAATACCTGCGTTAGTTTCTCTCTTCGGGTCCTTGATTCCACTTTGAGTTAATTCAGGAAAAGTTCCAAAAATTCTGTTAGCTTGAGTCAGGTCAATGGTATGTATTAACTGCTAACTATGAGCCAAGAACTGTGCACTGAGAATACAAAAAAAAAAAAATGAAAAGATAGTCCCTGCCCTCAGGGAACTTATTGTCTAAAGGAAGAGATTCCATGTAAACTGAGTACATAGAAGAGACGTACAAAGTAGTCAGATGACAATCACAGAGGGGCAGCTGGGGGGGAATGGAGTCAGTGGAATTTGACCTGAGCTTTCCTAAAAATCAGGGAAACCAAAAGGCCAAAGTGAGGAGCCAGAGCACTCCAGCCATGAAGGACAGCCAGGACAACGGCTTGGAATTGGGAAAAGGAATGTCTTGTTCAAGGAATTGCAAGTAGGACAGTGTTGCTGAAATGTAGAGTGCATGGAAGAGAACTAAATGTGAAGAGACTGGAAAGGTGGGAAAGGACTAGGTTATGAAGAGCTTTAAATAAAAAAGGATTTTGTGGGGGGAAAAGGATTTAAGTGAAAAAGGATATTTGATAATAGAGGTAATAGGGAATCATCACTGAGACAGATGTGTGTGTGTGTCAGACCTACTCACCCTCCATATTTGAGAGGAGGACAGACTAGTATGGAGAGAGACTTAAGAGGGGAAACCAATCAGAAGGCTACTGCAATAGCAGTCATTAGGTGAGGAGATAAGTAGTAGACAAGAAGCAGTCAGACAAGTTGAAGAACCAGGAGATAGCAGTGTCACAAAACTCAAATAAGAGAAAGCGGGTCTAAGAGAGTGGTCCACAGTGTCATGCAATAGATATGTCAAGAAAGATGAAAACTGAGAAAGGTCACCTGATTTAGCAATAAGGGGCCATCAGTAACTGAAAAGAGCAATTTCTGTTGAATGATAGATAAGGTGAGAAGCTAAATTACGATGAAGGCATGTACTACAGTGATGGCTGTGTAAGTGCAAAGGACATGCACAAAAGATGTAGTGAAGGAAAAAATGACAAGATTTGCATATGTGGGCTGAGTAAGAATCAGGGGTCAAAGATAACACTGGGGTTACAAGCCTGGGTGACTGAGAGGATGATGGTGCCCTTGACAATAAATACAGCAGCTGGGAAGAAGGGAGGGCTTTGGGGGAAAGATAACAGTGTCTGTTTTGGGTATGTTGAATTTGAGATGCCTATGGGATATCCAGTTTCAGAACAAACCCAATACACTGGCCGAGGGCAGGGAAGGGATGCCACGGGGCTTAGGAAAGATCAGGTTTGGGACACATCCTGTGGGAAATGAGATAATAAATTGATCAGCAAAGAAGAACAGAGAGTTTGGCTTGCAGCAGTGAGGGCCCAGTTGACATTAGAAAACAAATTTGCAGAGGATCCAGTTGGCGTGGTATCATGGTTTCCTCCAGTTCCAGTAAGCTTGAGGCCACTGGACCTCTCCTGACCACAATATTATTTTGACTCGTCTCTCTACTCAGATATAAAAACAAAAAAATTTACAAGAATAAAAACATAGATCAAATATTTAATGATCTGTCCACAGGGGCCTTTTCAATGTTCTCCTCTGGTCATAACAGAACTGTTACAACAAAATACTAAATATCTGTCCCGTCCTATAAAGGGAGGAAGGAATTTCCCCCCTACTATTTATGCTCTAGTTAGCACTTTCCAATTAGGAACTATACAATACTCCAAAACTCTGATATGCATCATATAATTTAAAGCTTTTAAGTCTCAATATTTACTAAGCACTTACTCTATGGGAATTTGGAAGTGGGAGCCAGGAGAATCTAGAGATGGAACATAGTCCTAATTTTAAGGTACATCAGGAGTCAGGACACTTGTAGAAAATGAATATAAAAGCATATGCAGGAGTGCACAAGAGCTCAGGTCTAGAAACCTCATGTTCACCCTTTCCCCTTTTAAACCCAAGGTCAAGGGCACTCATCCACTGTCATTTGACAAGACACCTTTGCTGGTGACACACTATCTTCCTCCTCCTTCTCCATCTTATGTCTCAGGCCATCCCAGCCCTCCTAGGTAACAACTGATTTGATATGGTCATTTTACTAATGATATAACAGAAAAAGGTTATAGGAGCTTTCCAGTTCCTTAACCACACATTAATTACAAGAAAGGCCTGCTAGAGACAACTACTACTTGGTCTATTGTATTACAGTTATCCCTTCAACATCTGGGGGGGTAGAGGCTTGGTGCCCCCTCAATCTGGAAAGTCTAAGTAAAATTTTTTGGCCCTCCCTTTGTACCAGAGAAGAAGTCTGAATTATTATGGTATTATAAGATAAAATATTTTTATGTTATATAATGCAATACACATATTTTATGCATTTCTGAGTTTCTAAACTTCTTCTATTTCGTCTCCTGGCCTTCATGTGTCATCTGTGGCTTCCCCAAAACTCCCAAAATATTCCCATTTAATTTCTTATGCCAACCTGAGATATATGGAAACTGACATGGGGAAAGTTGCAATGTGGAAGGGATAACTGTACTGCAGTGAAATCTCTCTAGAATCAATTTTTAAAATCCTCTCATACATGCTAGAATGTGGATTTTCATGATGTTATTTTCTATTACTCCAAAGAGTTCTTCCTCATAAAAGGATGCTGACCATTTGCTATGGGATTTCTTTGAGCTGGAAAGAAGTTACTCCAGGTCTAAAATAGCCATTTATGAATTGTTAACCTACTTTGACTATATTCAAATACTAAAGTCTAAGGTAGAAAAAGCTAGATTGTACAGTACAGTGCTAGAACTGGCATCAGAAAAACCCAAGTTCAAATGTTACCTCAGACACTTAGCTGTGTGACCCTGGGCAAGTGACTTGGCCTGTCTGTCTCAGTTTCCTCAACTGTAAAATAAGCATAATAGCACCTACCCCCCAGGGTCATTGTAAAGATCAAATAAATCACATTTGTAAGGTGCTTCAAAAACTTAAATGCACTATATAAATACTAGTTTATTACTGTTATTATTGTTATCAAACACTTAAGTGCCTAGTATACATCAGGTTCTGTCCTAAGTGCAAGGTAAACAAAGACAGGCAGTCCGTGCCCCACAACAGAATATAATCTCTTATTAGGGGGAAACAAAACATTTGCTGATGAGTAAACACAAGAAAAACACACAATAATAGGTGATAGAGCAACTATAAGGAGTAATTAGCTAAGACCACTTGAAGAAAGGGTTCTAGAGATAAACTTTGAAGGGAGCTAGAGGTTCTGAGAGAAGGAATTAAGGAGGGAGAGCATGCTGGGCATGAAATGTACAGCCAGTACAAAGGCCTGGAGGTGGAAGATGTAATGTTGTACACCAGGAACATTAAATAGGTCAGTTTAGATGAATTGTAGCATGGATTTGAGGGAGTAATGTGTCAGTTTGGACAGGTTGGAGACAAAATGTGAAAGGCTTAAATGTGAAACAAACAAGTTTATTCTAAAAAAAAAAAAATGGGCAGCCACTTCTTGAAGCTTCTTGAGCAGAGGAAAGACATAATCAGATTTGTACTTTAAGAACACCAATTTAGCTATGTGGAGGATGGACTGGACAGAGAAAAGACTGGATACAGGAAGACCAATTAGAAAGTTATTCCCATAATCCAGTGGACAGATAATGAGAGCTTGGCCTAAGGTGCTTGGGATCTGAGTAGAGAGAAGGGGATGGATGTGAGAGTACTTGGGGAGGTAGGATGTGGAAAAAATGTGCAACTGAATGTATATGGAAGGCCAGAAAAACAGTAGTGACCTGGACATAAATAGGGAAGTTAGGAGGAGGGATGGGTTTAGGAGAAAAAATAATGAATTCTAGTATTCCGGATTTGTCATATACAAGTAGCAAGTACTGGAATTTAAGTACAGACATACCATTTTTTTCCATGTAGTTTATTCTATTTATTCAAATGTCCTGTAAGTTAAAAGCAAGTACCCCTAAAACAGAATTTCATACAGTAAACGCCTGCTAAAACAACATCAACTTACATGGTGAGAACGGTCCTGTTCCTGCTAGACACTCTACACATCAAGACCTCTGATCAGATTTAATGATACGAGCAAAGTGAAGGCTTCTCATTTACAATGTGTGAAAAGCAGATCTACAATTACCTGAGCTAAAATCACTACATGAACCCACAGAACAAGCAGATTTCAAGGACCATGTACGGGGCACTATACATGTTAGATTTAACATCTGAAAACAACAGTAAGGTTAACATGTTTTAAAACAAGGATTTTAATGGGAACTGAACCACGGATTTCATTTATTATTATAAACAGCAACTCGTTTTTAAGAGTAGGTGATTTAAAAGCTATGATAAATTAGCCAATGTTTTCCAGTGTAAGGTTAGCACATTGCAGACAGAGTACGGGCCCCTTCCCTTTCCAGTGCTTCCCTACCCCATCTAAAAAGCACCCATCCCATTCCCCAAAGCCTTCAGTTTGAGACCTGAAATGCTAGAAATGCATGCACTTCAAACAAACTCCACCGAAGATAGGAAGAGCCTTCTCAACTCAGTTACTACAGATTACCAGAAAGCTAAAGTTAACCCATTCTCCGCCAGCTTTAGAACAATCACAACTAGCCGGCCCAGCCCGGGGTCCGTCAGGTGCAGAGGCTGTATGGTGGAGGCCCTGCCCTCCAGGGCAGCGGGAAGCAAACTCTCCAAGGGGAGAGAAGGAACACAGGAACACAGGAACACAGGAACACACACACACACACACACACGCCTTGCTGGAAATCACCCCCCTACCAGGCTCCCCGAATCCGCACGGACCCAACACAATCCCTCCCTCTGCTCCCGCTCCCTGGGGGATCACAACTTCTGGCGCTGGCACCTGCGTCGGCACCTGCTCCCAAGCCGCACCTGCCCCTCCTTCAGGACCCGAACCCGGAAAGCCAAGGAGGGTGCCCCAGCCCAGCTCTCCTCCAGCCCAGGGGCGGCCGAAGCCGTGCGCCAGGCGCAGGAGAAGCAGCAGGAGCAGCACAGCCAGCGGGCTGGGCTCACCCCTCTCTCACTGCCCACCGAGCCACCCGTCCCCTCCGGCCCCGGGAGCCGAGCGGGGCAGCAGCCATGGCAAGGGCCGGAGGGCAGCCTGAGCCTGCTCACCTGGCTCCCCGCTGTCCATGTTCGCTCGCAGCTCCCTGTTTCCTGGGGCAGCCAGCGCCGGAGTGGCCGCGGGAATGGCTGGACTCGCACTGCAGCCGCCTGGGCTGGAGCTGGGGCTGGGGCCGCCGAGAGTGCTCCCTCAGCCGCCGCCGCCTCCGGAAGGTCCCCACCCACTCCTTCTCCAGAGGCCCGCACCTCCTGGAGAGCGCCTTCTCGGGGCGTCACCCAACCACCTGACCCGGCAGACCTGGGCACTGCGCTGCGCTCCGCCCCGCAGAGTCAGCCGCGGCGGCAGCAGCGAGCTCGCAGCCGCCCGGGAGGGGCTGGGCCCTGGGGCGGGGAGGGATGCGGACTGGAGAGAGAGTTATCTTCTGGAAGGAGGGGGAGGCATGGGATGGAAGGGGGAGAAGTGACAGCAGCTGCTGGGGGGAGGGGAGCAGAAGCGAACCATAAAGGCGGAAACCACGGGATGCTCCTGGGGGAGGGGAGAAGGGCGACGTGTGCATGCTATTTATCAAGTTACTTTTTTTTTTTTAAGCCATGGATTTCTCCTTGATGTTTGTGAAGCCGCCTTCTGGTCTCACTGGCACCTGCTCAGTGGCTCATGGCTGGTGTAAAAATAATAATAGCATTTGTAGAGAGCTTTATGGTTTGCAAAGCACGCACACACACACACACACACACACATACATACACACACACATATATTTACCTCATTTGATCCTAAGAACAACCCAGCTAGGTAGTTGCTATTATTATTCCCATTTTGTAGAAAGAAAATGGGCTTAGAAAGGTTAATGACTTTCCCAAGTTCATATAGCTAATAAGTAACTGAGGCAGGATTTTAACTCGAGTCTTCCTTATTCCAGGTACAACACTTGGTTACAACAGGAAGGTTATTTTGAAGGTTTATTTTGAAATGGCTTTGCATTATTATTTTATTATCATCCTCTTCCTCCTCTTCCTCATCATCATCAATAGCCTGACCAAAGCAGAGATAGGGACAGGAACTGGAACTGTGATTTTATCACACAGTAAGCACCTAAAAATGCTTATTGATTCATTGATTTTTACAAATGCACTGTTATGGTCAACATCTGCCTATGTATGGTTAATGTCAAAGGGTTACAAAGTTTAAAATGTACTCTGTTATTTGCATTTAAAAATGCATAGGAAAATGTTATTTCTACAGTGATTATACACTAATATAGTAACTAGTTAACATGTTAACTAGTTAATACACTAAGTAACTAGTATAAGTTGAAAGTAAAATATAAGCATCTTTCATTAAGACACTTGGAAAAAAATCAGCCCAATTTTTTGATAGCTAAATATAGATTTTTAGGTGATAAATGTGGAAGATATCCATTTGGGAATGGTTTAACTGAGAAGAGCCAGAATTAAGGGTAATTATTTTGTGGCTGAAAGTAATCTAACGCATGTAATTAACTAAAGAATTAATCATGGAGATCTTTTGGAATTTACAATTTTAAAAAAATGCCCAGAAAGCAAAAAGCTGAAAACAAAGTAGATACACATACTTTAGAGAATGGTTAAACAAATTCATGTGGTACATGAAGAAAATGGACTATTACTACACTCTAAAAAGGAATAAAAAGAATCTAGGGGGGCATTGGAAAACTTATATGAGCTGATACAAAGTGAAATAAACAGAACCAGAAAAACAATATGGACAATAACAGCAAAATAGAATCCTGTGTAATTATGATAACCAAGGACTGCAAATAAGAGATAAGAAAATACACCTACCTCCCTTCTTTGAAGAAGAAAAGGACTATGATGATTGAACATAGCATATACTGTTGGACTTGATTAATTTATTGGTTTGTTTTGCTGAACCCATTTTTTCTTTATTATTTGTCAGGTGGGGTGCCTATTGAGGGAGTGAAGGGGAAGGATATGTTGGGAAATGGATATAAAAACAAAAGGTACAATTGAACAATGTTAACTGCCTCCAAATTCCCCAACTATGGCTGTTATCTTTGTTATTTATCATTTTGCATTTTCAGAGTAGTTTATAATAATTAGTCCACCCTATGCCATTCTCATCTCCCTAAATCTTTAAATTCTATATTTTTATTTATTTGGTTAAATATTTCCCAATTACATGTAAAATTAACATTCTTTTTTTAAGTTTTGATTTCCAAATTCTCTTCCTCCCATCCAGCTCTCTACTACCCACTGAGAAAGTGAGCAATATGACATCAATTACACATTAAAAAAAGTCATGTAAAACATATTTCCATATTAACCATTCAACTCCTTAAATCTTGATAATGATCTCTTTTACAGCTACATTAGAGATTCATCCAGTAAGTCTTGCCTAATAACTATAAATATAATGTACCTGTAGTCCTCATCCTTCTTAGTCCTTATTTTTCCTGATCTCTCTACAACCATTGGTGCTATCAAATACTGTCTTCTCCTTGATACTCTCTCTTTTCTACATTTTCATGACACTGCTGTCTTCTGTTTTTTCTCCTACCTATCTGAATGCTCCCAAATCTCCTTTGCTGGATCTTCATCCAAATCACACACACACTTAGGTGAACCCCAAGGCTCTGTCCGCTGTCCTCCACCCTCTATGTTATCTCTCTGGATGATCTCATCAACTCCCATGGATTCAACTATCATCTCTATGCAGATAATTCTCAGACCTGTTCATCTAGCCCTAACCTCTCTCCTGATCTCAAATCTCTCATCTCCTATTGCCTGCTGGACATCTCAAACTGGATGTCCTTGGGTTGTCCTAAACTCAATGTGTCCAAAACAGAGCTCATTAGCTATCTCACTACCTTCTTCTAAACTTCCCTCTTGCCCCACTGAGAGCATCATTATCCTCTAAATTAACTAAGTTCATAAACTAGGTGTCATCCTCAACTCCTCACTTGCACTCACCCCATATATGTTGCCCATTTCTGTCAATTCTAATTTCAAGATATCCTGTTTATGTCTGTCTTGTGCCTGGACTATTACAATAGCCTTCTGGTTGGTCTCCTTGTCTCAAATGTCTCCACACCCCAATCTACCCTCTACTTAGCTGCCAAAGTGATCCTCCTAAAACAGGTCTGATCATGTCACTCCCCTACATAATCAATAAACTCCAATGGCTCCCTACTTCCCCCAAGATCAAACATTAGAATCCTGCATTTGGTTTTTAAAGTTGTTCTCAACTTGGGCCCTTCCTAATCTTTCTAGCCTTCTTATGCTTGACTCTCATCTACATATTCTATGATTCAGGACATTGGCCTTCATGTTCTTCAAATATGACATTTCATCTCTTGACTCTGGGCTTTTTATTGGTTATCTATATCACTGAAATGCTCTTCTTCCTTGTCTCTGCCTCCTACTTCCCTTGGTTTCCTTTAAGATTCAGCTATAATCTTACCTTCTACAAGAAGCCTTTCCTGATCTGGGGCAAACCACTCCCTACCCTCCTTCCCAACTCCCAGTGCCTTTTCTCTGAGATTACTTCCAGTTTTGCCCCATATACATCTTGCATGTACGTAGTTGATCGTACATTTCTCATCCATTAGAATGTGAGAACAGAGATTTTTTTTGCTTTTTTTTGTATCCCCAGAACTTAGCACAGTGCCTGGCATATAGTAAATGCTTAATTAGTACTTGTTGAGTTGACTTTTTGACTATATCAAACCCATAACCTAAGATTCCCAGTCAAGTAGTTCTCAAGGTCCTGTTTTCCAGAGATGTGTCACATAAACTATACTCAATAGATTTTCCTCAGTAAATACTTCTTGAAAATATTTGGCCACCCCCTCATTCAGGATACTCTACTCACTGAGTTTTCCTGACACTACTCTTTCCTCATTTTGCTACTTGCCTGACCACCCTTTCTTGTCTCCTCAATAGATCATCATTCATTTCTTACCCCCTATGGCTTAATGTCACCCAATATCTATCCTGGGCTCTCTTTTATTGTCCTTCTACACTCCACATACTCTCAGTCATCTTATCAGCTCCTGGGGGATCTATTATGATTTCCTCTATGCAGATGATTTCCAGATCTATATGTCTGTCTCTAGTATCTCTCCTGAATTCCAGTTCCACGTTACAAATTACCTTTTAGCAACCAACTAAAAGTTTGCCTTTCAGAGAGTACATTTACATAATGTCACCATGCTCTAAAATCTTTTTGGCATGTTCCAGTACAAATGGATGGGTTCATGAAATGCCTAGACTCAGCAATTATTATTAGCTTAATCATTTTAGTGATATAGATAGAACACTATGTTCACACAGAGAAAAACACCCTGCATCTAACATGTTAGCTTGGAAGTTTTCTGTTTATCCTTTCCTTTCATTTGCTACATTTTGAGAGCCAATAAATAGAATATTTACAATATAACTACAAGTCATATGATGTTACGTGTTCTAAAATAAATAAGGTTTTATATTTTAACACACAGAGGGATCTTGGAAGAGTTGCTAATATTTGGACAACATGCCTGAATGCACTTAGCTGACCCATCATTTAAGAAACGCCTTGCTGGGATAGACTCTTAACATGAATTTATTTATCTTGTAATTACATAGTGCTGACTGGAGTTATATCTTGGCTCTTTGGAAGCTTCTTCTTTTTTTCTTTTTCCTAAATTTCCTTCCATAACCAGACCCTTATAAGAAAGGACCTCTTGATGACATGAAATACACAAAGTTATTTAATACATTGGAAATATAATTTAATACTTTGGATATTTATAGCACTAAGGCCTCATCTGCTTTCCCTTAAATTTTTATTTGCTAGCAGCCTGCAGAAATTGAATAAAATGAGATGAGAAACCCCTTAGACTGGCCAAAAATAACAATCATTGCAACATATTACAATTTTGCAAAAACAAAGCAAGAAACACCACAAAACAACTTACGAGCAAACAATATGGGAGTCCAAGAAATTAAAGACAGGTTAGAAAACCAAAAATTTAATTTTATTACTTGAGAAATTAAGCTTTTTTCTGCTTCTGTGTGCACCTGAGCTACTTTCTTACATTCTTTTAACAGGCCATATAGAATTGTGGGAAGGATGTGGTACTGTATTTGGAGTCAGTTGACCTGCCATTTACTAGCTATGTAACCTTGGGGAAGTCACTGAGCCCCTGAGCCCCAGGTCCTTCATCTATAAAAAGAAGGAATTAGAATAGGTGCTCTCTCAGGTCCCTTTCAACTCTAAATCCTCAGATCTACTAGCACAAGAATGATAGAAAACAAAATAGTTGGTGTTCATTTCAATGCATCTATGGCCTAACTGGTGTAGATTAAAAGCTATTTATGGTTTCTTCTCCTGGGAGATTTTGCTACCCAGGCCTGAGAGCGAATTTGAATTTTTCTTTGTTTCATGGGTTGTCATGGCCAGAGAATGCATCACCAGTGGCCAACCAAATGAGCGTCTCCACACTTAACTAAGCCAGTCCTAAAACAGACAACAATCTGTTGCTAGGGGTCATATTAAATGCCTCTCTAGCTTGGTAGAACCTGCAAGAACTTGTGTCCCCACAAGCACAGCCTTGCAGAATGTGGCACCAATACTTCGGTACCATGATGAGCATAGGAGAAGGACTTTTGTCAATAAATACTTGTTATATCAAACTGAATTGAAGAAGATTTAAAAAAAAGTGGACAAGTATTGAGAGACAAGTATTTCAAATATATAAGAGTGATCTAGGTTAGACATATAATTTCCTGACAAGAAGATACAGATTTGATTTTGTCTGTTAATAAAAACCATAGGCCATTTAATTTCCCTGTCTTTTTGTCCATTTCCAATTCTGTGTTTACCACAACACCGCAGGTTTGTCAAGAAGTCAGAAGAACTTTCCCATAGGCTACAACAGGGGTTCTTAACATTTTTTGTTACCACCTTACTCTTATCAGTCCAGTGAATCCTATGAACTCCTTCTCATAATAACATTTTTAAATGTATAAAATAAAATACATAAACTTACAAAGAAAATCAATTATTATTAATATATGTTATCAGAATTAAAATAAAAAACAAACAAAAATTGAATTAATGGACCCTCAGTTAAGAAACTTAGTCTAATTGACACACTCTTGGTGAAACTACGAACTGGTCTAGCCATTCTGGAAAGAAAATTGGAACTACTCCACAAGTATTTATACCCTTACTAAACTGAGTGTGACCCAGTAGTACCACTCACTACTAGGCCTATAGGGATCAAAGAAAGGACCCATATGTACAAAAATATTTATGGCAGTTTTTTGTTGTTATTGTTGTTTGCAGTGTCACCGAATAGGAAACTGAGAGGGGTTCCTATCAATTAGGTAATAGCTGTACAAGTTATTGTATATTAATATGATAAAATAATAATTTATAGAATAAAATAGAATAAAACTGTGATATAAGAACCATGAAAGGGATGGTTTCAGAAAAACCTGGGAAGATGTATGAACTGATGCATAGTGAAGTGAGCAGAACCAAGGGATTATTTTACATAATAGCAATTTGGTAAAGACAAAACAACATGCAAGATGTAGAGGATGAAGACCAACCACAATTCCAGAGGACTCATGATAAAATGTGCCACTCATTTCCAGCCAGAGAGGTGATGTAAGTGCAGATTGAAAATATATTTTTTTAATGAATGTTGAAAACTATCTTTATATATAATTGGAAAAAACAAAATATTAAGTGCAAAAAAAATAGAATTAAACAGATTGAAGATTAAAAAAAAAAAGGAAAGCTATATTTTTAACATAGCCAATACAGGAATTTGTTTTGCCTGATTATACATGTTGATAACAGGGTTTTTGTTTTTCTTTCTTTCTCAATGGAGGGGCAGGACAGGGAGGAAGCAGGAAGCAGATTTCATTGACCGAAAAATGAAAATTTAATGGGCAGCTAGGTGGCGCTGTGGATAGAGCGACAGCCCTGGAATCAGGAGGACCTGAGTTCAAATCCAGCCTTGGACACATGATATTCACTAGCTGTGTTACTCTAGGCAAGTCACTTGACCCCGATTGCCTCACGAAAAGAAAAATGAAATTTTAATTAAAAATACAAAATACATGTATGACATATATATATGCATATAAAAATCAATTTAGAGATTTGTGCTAGGAAAAATCAAGCCCTGTTTCCTATCTTTTTTTCTCTTTTCCCCTTAACTCTCTTTTTCCTGGGTGGGTGTCAGAGAGGGTAGAGTGCTGAACTTAGAGTCAGAAAGACTTGAATTTGATCCTTGCTTCAGACAGTCAGCCAACATTTATTAAACACCTACCATATGCCCAACACTGTGCTAAGTGGTGGGGATGCAAAGAAAGGCAAAAGAAAATATGAAAAGAAGTCAGTCAAAAAATTCATAGTCTAATGGGATAGACAACATGAAAACAGCTATGTACAAAAAAGGTATATACAGGATAAATTGGGAGTAATCTCAGAGCAAAGGCACTAAGATTAATAGGATGCTTGCTACCTTTATGACCCTGGGCAAGTCACTTAACCTCTGTCGGCCTCAGTTATAAAATGAAGATAATAATAGCACCTACCTCCCAAGATTGTTTGGAGGATCAATTAGATTATCTATATTAAGTGCTTTAGGATGGGGCTAGGAACTAGATCTATGATTTCATTGGTATAGAGAACTCTTAGAAGAGGAACTTCCTTCTACCAATGCAGGTGAGCCCCATCTCTGCCACTTAACTGTCTCAGAGAATTGCTTAGAGTACTGAGAAGGTAAGTGACTGCCTGGGATCATGCAGTCAGTGTTCCTGTTTCTGAAACGTGGCAGGGAAAAGAGGAAAGCTTCTAAGTCTAGGGAGCATTATGCTTGATTGGGGAGTACGGAGAGAATAATAACCATATTCCTAAAGCTTCTGTTTTTTATGGTTTTTTTTTCCTTGTTAAAGAAACCTAACAATTGAATGGGTGACTGAATTTTTAGCTTTTTTTTAAAGTTTATGTAACGTGTTTCTAATTCCTCTAAAAAGTCTTGAGAAAATAGATCAGCAGGGCACAAGAAGGGTGAGAAATTGTGTGTGGATCCATGACTGCATTGGCATTACTATGAAAGTGAGATGAGAGGTGCCATCTGTAGAATTCACCAGCACTCACA
Source organism: Vombatus ursinus (assembly GCF_900497805.2). Taxonomy (NCBI): domain Eukaryota; kingdom Metazoa; phylum Chordata; class Mammalia; order Diprotodontia; family Vombatidae; genus Vombatus; species Vombatus ursinus. Next base: position 104,056,460 of record NW_020954590.1, read on the forward strand.
TGATGGTGCTGAGGTTTTGCCCCCACTCACATAATCCTATATGTCCTGGGTCCAATTGTAATAACAGGTAGCCCACCAAATCCTTGTCTATTGTGTTTAATAATGGCAGCAGGCTGAGATGGGAGGTTTTCATCCCTTAGGAGAAATAGGAGACATATCCCTCTTCAGTACAGCCTGAGGTATATGGGAAGGAATGAATGCTGATCCCATATGTAAGAGCCTTTCAGCAGAGAGACTTAATTTTTGTCATTTCCGCTACACCTAACTGAGATAAGTCCTTGACACAAACACGAAAAACTAGAATGTGCCATTCTAGTACAAGTGATGAGCCTCTCTATTCATTAAATGTAGGTGCAGAGTTCTCTTTCATCAACTCATCCTCCACTCCATAGGGACATTATTCAGGTAGAGTTTACCCCATTGCACATTGCTATATGAAGGGATCCCACTCCCCTCACACTGTGTCTCCTTAAAGCTGCACAATTATGAAATATTGTCATTGGTTTTATTTTCCCTTCCCATTTCTGAAGGAGAAATGGAGCCTGCCTGTGGACAATAAGAATGGAAATAAAGTATTTTCATTGAAGTTACTATTATTGTTATTCTACATTTTGCACACTTCTTAGTGCTTACTAGGTTGTTTTTCATTTTGAATTATTAGCATGAGCCAAAATAGGGCTTTTGAAGAGTCAAAGAATTTTGAAAACCTGGAAACTTCCTTCTATCTTAATGCATATTGCAAAGTAAAATGTTATGAGATTGGGGAAATATAGTACTGTTTCATTGTTAGTTACACAGTGTAATAAAAATGCATGTCTGACTGCGAACTTAATGACAAAGCAATAAAATATTTTTCCCAGTCATATGCCTTCAGCACTTCTGTATTAAATCATCATGATGCTCTCAGTGTTTCCTCTATTTCCCAAAGGTAGCATCACTCAAAAAAATATGGCATAAACCCAGTTCTCTATTAAACCCTGAAAGCAAAAGAGAGAAAAGCTATCTCTTAACCTTTTCGAACATTCTCTCCTAGAGCCCAGGATAAGATCTAGGGGAAGAATCTCTTACTTAAGAAATAAACAAAAAAGTAAAAGTAAAAAAACTAATAAACTGTTGCTCTCTACACTTCCTTCTCCTCTGCACTCATATGGACTTCTCTCATTCTCCAATGCAGGTTACCTTCCCTTACTCCCTCTCCCCTGCCCCAGGCAGTTTTAAATTGTAAACTCCTAGAGAGCAGAGACTATCTTTCTCTTTCATATGTGTATCCCCAGTGCTTAGCATGGTACCTGGCAAGGTAGCTTGTATAGAATGGTAGCCATCTCTAGGGCAGGGGCCGGGCAAGGGGGGCGGGGCAGGGAGAGAGAAAAAAGGAAAAAAGAAAAAGAAAAAAAAAAAGAAAGTTACATGATACCTTTATTATATATTTAAAAGGAATAGCAAGTTGTACATAATAGTTTTGCAGTGTGATGTGCAATCATCTTTTTTAAAAATTATACTATGTTATGGAAATGGTTGTTTTATTCCATAAATTAAAAATAAAAAAATTTAAAAATAATAATAATAAATGTTTATTGATTGATTGCTCTTCTCACCTGCTCCACCCCCTTCATTTATTTAGTTCCTTTTTCTTCCCAAGGAAAATGCCAATAAAACAAAGGGCAGGTATGGAATATTCTGGCAAAGGTCTCCTCCCCTCCTGTCTCCCTCCAACCTTCAGGAGACCAATAAAACTTCAGAAATAAGAAGCCCTAGAGTTACTTGGACTCTGACTCTTCAGTCAAAGAGTTAGAAAGCTGGGCAGATTATACATATAAAATATATTCTATCCCTGTTAACCCTTCCTTTCAAAACCTCAGTTCGATGCTCCGTGAATAAAGTGAATTTGTCTCCTTTCCCCAGTCCCCATGTTTAAGCTTAGAGCTTTGGGGATCCAGCGGGCCATGGTGAGGATGCTCAGCTCTTCATCCCAATCCCCTTTAGCCTCATTGCCCAAAGAAAGATGAATTGGACCCCAAACAACAACTGGGTCATAGAGGTGATGAGATCTACATAGATGGAGGGAGTGTCTACATACATGGAGTCATGGATCCACCAATGTACCAATTTCTTGTATATGTTTATAACATAAACAAAATAGATAATGCTATTGTAAACATGGTTTATTTCAAACTGGACTCTGATTTATGATGATGTATCATTATTTCTAAAACCAGAGTATGCATAGTGAACTCTTCAGTCATGATATAATTATCATCTTAGCTTATTTCTATGATCAGTGAACTCTTCTTTAGTTAATGATAACTCTGCCTAGCTTTAGCTCTCTATCACTATCGAGTCACATAAAATTTTACTTAGTCAGTAGCTAATATTAGTGAGTGCACAGGATTTATGGGAGAAGGGAATTGGAAGGATGTTTATTGCTTCAAAATGAAACAACATTAACTTACACTAACCTGCTGCTGATGGAGCTGTTAATTGGTCCAGTGATACGAAACACAATTTGGAATTATGCAGTGAAAGTCATTAAACTGTTCACACCCTTTGACCATATCATCTCACTACTAGATATATGGTCCAAGGTCCTTATGAAATGATCAAATAAATTACATAATAATAAAATATTCATAGAAGCATTTTTTCTGATAGAAAAAACAAACATAAACAAAGTGGCTATCCATCAGTTGGGAAAGAACTAGCTAAAATGTGGCATATGAACGTAAAAGAATATTATTATGCTGTTAGAAACAGCAAATATTAGGAATTCAGAGAAATATAGGAAATTTAATAATAATAATAGTAGCTAACATTTACATAGCACTATATGCTAGGAACTATGCTAACTGCTTTATAATTAATATCTCATCTGATCCTCGTAACACCCCTGCAAGGGAGGTACTATTATTATCCCTATTTTACAAATGAGGTAACCAATGCAAACAGAGGTTGACTTGCCCAGAATCACATAACTACTGAGTGTCTGAGGCCAGATTTAAATGCAGGTCTTCCTGACTCCTACCTACTGCATTACCCAGCTGCCCTGTCTTGTTTAAAGAGATGCAAGGTTTAGAAACAGAAGCAAAGGAACAATATATGCAATTACTACAATGATGCTAAGCAGTCAACAGATAAACATGTATTATTAAATGCTTACTATATACAAGAGCCTGTGCTAAGTATACAACTATAAATATCATAGAGTTCCTGCCCTCAGGATGTTTTTATTTTGCTACAATTAAACGAATAATGAACAATCTGTATCCCAGAGAACTAGAAGGGTGGGGAGAATATGACTATGGAATGTGGTTTACATAAGATCTCCCAATTGATTGGTTTTGCTTAATTTTTTTTTTAAACAAGAAAGCACTCAATTCAGGATAAGTTTAGGGAAAATAATCCATGAGTCTGCAGCAGCCAAAGAAGAGTCTGTTCCCTTGTAACTCTTTCCATGGATTCCTCTCTGCTGGACTCAGGTCTCACAAAGGAGTGATGGAACACCTCCCTCCCTTTACTCAGCCACTATGGCTCTCCAGTAACATTCGAGGATGTGGATATGGATTTCACTTTGAAGGAATAGGGGCACCTGCTGATGTATCAGGAATTAATGCTCGAGGACTGCAAGAAACTCTTCTTCCTGGGATTTACAGTTTCCAGATGGATCAATGAGCTGGAGGGAAGGGAAGCACTCTAGATGCCAGGGGGAGACCTCCCAACACACCCCTATATGAGCTACACTGCTGACTCATCTCCACAAGACTTTCTCTATAATGCCAAAGAAACCTTTTTACCACGGAGGATTGAGAAAAAGCCATTGGAGTTGTCAATTAGGAGATTATTGGCCACTTCAGAGAGCAATTTTGGTGGAATGTGAAGTCAGAAGCAACACTATGTGGTGGGTTAAGAAGAGAGTGAGAAGAGAGAAAGTAGAGGCATGCATCAAAACAGCTTATATAAGGAGTTTTGCCACAAAGGGCGGGTGAGATACACGACAATAGTTAGAGGAGATGGAAGGATCAGATGAGGGATTTGAGGATGAAGGAGACATGGACATGTGTGTAGACAGTGGGGAAGGAGACAGTAGACAGGGAGAGATTGAAGATGTGATAGAGTGGGGATTATAGAGGGGGGCAGTCTGTTGGAGGAGATGGGATGGAAAGAGATTGCTTGACAAGGTAGAGGGGTTCACATTGGTAATAAGTAGGGCTACCTCTTGGTGCAACACAGGGATGGAGGAGATAGTGACAGAAGGCAGTTCCTGAATCTGTTTGTTCACACAGGACGCTAACATGTCTGAAATGAACTTCCTCTTCATCTTGCTGTGTTGAAATTATCTCCCTTCAAGGTTCAGCTCAAGTGCCAAGAAGCCTTCCCTGATACCCATAAATGAAAATGTTTTTCCCTCCCTCCTAACATACTTGTCTCATCTGCCCCTTTGTCCCTAATACACACTGCTTTTTCTTTGTGTTCATTCTGTCCATATGACTTATACAACCATAAGGACAAAGATCGTGGCATTTTTAATCCTTGTACCCTCACTGTCTACCCTGGTGCCTTGCACAAGGTAGCCACATAAAACTGTTTCTTGAGTTGAGTTGATTTATTGGAGTCCTAGAAAATAGCAAAGCAAAAAAAAAAAATCTGGTGGTTATTTTTTGTGAAATTCTGACATTCTTCAAATAGGAAGAATGAATAGAATCCAAGAAAAGAGAAACTTAAAACTCATCTCAGCTGATCGCATCCAACTAAAAAACTGCAGTGACAAAGGAGGAAGAAAGATGTTACATCCAAAAAACTCAATGTGGGGTCACATGATTTTCTACCAAACCCATAAATGGCCACAGAATTTTGAAACATAACATATATACAATCTTAAAACAGGAACCTTGATTTAATGGCTAGAGTGCTAGAGCTACAGCCAGGAAGATCTGCTTTCAGCATTTACTTTCTGAGTGACCTAACCCTTCTGAGACTCAGTTTCCCCTTTCAGCCCTCAATTCTAACCAGGTTATCTAGGCTGAGTGAATTCTTTTTAACTCCTGATATGCCACAGGCAGCCAATGCCTTGCATATCCAAATGGCCTTGAGCCTTTAATAAGCATCAAGGAGGGATTTAGCAACACTGAATCAGGAGGGTGCAGATTTAGCAAATCTTTGCCTTGAATTCCCATAGTTATATCAAAGATCCCTGTCCTCCTTAAATTCTTCTCCCATAGCGATTTGAAAACTCGCAAATCACACTGAGTGCATAGGTAGGATTTTTAAATATACACCAAACATCGATTCAGGTATTGTAGGGTTACATGGAAATCATGCCAGATGCCAATGTCAGATGAAGGTATGACCTAAGTTTGAATCCTACCTCAGATACTTACTTGTTGTGCTACCCTAGGCAAGTCATTTCACTTCTCTCAGACTCAGTTTCTTCATCTGTCAAATGGGGATAATGATGGCACTTAGCTCATAGAGTTGTGAGGATCAAATGAGATGACACATGTAAAATGCTTTATAAATATAAAAACATTATATGAATTTATTATCATATTATGTTTCTTTACCATTGTTCAGTCATTTCTCTATTATTGTGCATGTGTTTTTGTATCACAAATAATGCTGCTATTAATATTTTTCCATATCTAGGTCCTTTCTTGCTCTCAATAATGTACTTGGGATATAGGTCTAGTAGTTGTCTCTATATCAGGGGGTAATCATTTTAGCAACTTTTCTTGCAGCATTCAAAAAAATTTTTTTCCTAAAATGGTTGAGTCAAATCATAGCATACCAGCAATGGATTAATTTGCTTCTGCACCCCCTTCCAGCCTCTTCAAAAGTGAATTTTCCATCTCTTAGCCTCTTTTCTAGTTTAATGAGAAATAGATGACACCCTCTAGATTGTTTTAAGTTTCGTTTCTCTTGGCTATTCATAATCTGTATTTCTTCTTTTCAAAACTATTGTTCCTCTCCTTTGACTATTTGTCTATTAGAGAATGGTTCTTAGTCCCATATGCATTTGTGTCATTTCCCTTTAGAGAATAGATATCATATTCTTCTCAGACTTTTAATCCGAATATGTCCACCTTCTCCAACTTCTCTAATTCTAGCTGCATTGATTTTATTTGTACAAAAACTTTTACAATGTATATAATTGAGGCTATTTTGTATTTCATGATCTCCCTTGTTTTGTTATGAATTCTTTTCCTATCCACAGTCATGAAAGATATAATCTTCCTAGAACATGATCCTGGAGAGATGGACTGAACACTTCTTTAGTGATTTTAACGATCATCATCAAGCAATGCTGGAGCCATTGACCATTTACCTCAGGTTGAAGTCAATCCCTCCCTAGCCAAAGTTCCAACTGAAGAAGAGGTTTTGAATGCCATTAGGCTCCTTTCATGTAGCACCTGGTGCTGATTCTATTCCAGCTGAGATTTACAAGGTCGGGGGTGGGGGAGGTGTCCATTGCTCATATAGAAGCTGACTGAAATTTTCTGAGTTATATGGCAAGAGGAGGTTATCCCCAGGAGTTCAAGGATGTCTCCATTGTCCATCTCTATAAAGGAAAGGGAAATAGGTTGTCCTGTGACAATCAAGGGGGTGGGGGAATTCTCTCTCTTAGTCATTGCTGGCAAGATTCTTGCCCAGGTTCTCCTTAATAGGTTGCTCCTTCACCTGGAAGATGATCTTCTACTTGAAAGTCAATGTGTCTTCAGAAAGGTCTGAGGAATGCTGGATATGGTAATTGCTGCCTTACACCTCTAGGAAAAGTTCCAGGAGCATAACAGCAGTCTTTACACAATGTTTGTCAATCTATCTGATCAAAGTCTTTGATACTGCTAGTCATGATGGTTTGTGGAAGATCATGGCAAAATTTGGTTGCCAGGTAAAGATCATCAATACTGTATGCCAGTTTCATGATAGCATGCTTACAGGAATTCTGGAAACTGGATTATGCTCTTACATTTTCCCAGTCACTAATGGAGTGAAGTAGGGCTGTGTGCTTGCTCCTGTGACTTTTAGTGTGATGTTTTCAGTGATGTCGGATGTCTTCAACGTGGATAAAAATGGCATCAAGGTAAGCTACCACACTGATGGTGAATTATTTAACTTGAAAAGACTACAAGCTAAGACTAAAGTGAAGGGAGAGTTGGTGTGTGACTTTGTTTACAGATGATTGTGCACTCATTGCAGCCTCTGAGGCTGAGATACAACAGAATATAGATCACTTCTTTGCCATTTGTGCTAACTTTGGCCTGACAATACCAAAAAAACGGAAGTTCTCTACCAGCTAGCATCATGTTATCTGTATGTGCAACTATCAGTTATAGTAAAGGGAGAAATTTTGAATACTGTGGATAAGTTCCCTTACTTTGGCAGTATACTTTCTGGGGATATCTGCATAGAAGATGAAGTTGCATGCATTACCAGAGCTAGCTCAGTGTTTGGAAGTCTCTGAAGGAAAGTATGGGAGAGAAGAAGTATTAGGCTGTCTACCAAACTGAAGGTCTACAGAGCCATTGTGCTGACTTCATTGTTGTATGCCTGTGAAACCTGGACAGTCTACCAGTGCCATACCAGGAAACTTAATTGCTTGCATTTGAATTGTCTTAGGAACATATTGAAGATGACCTTCTTTTTTTAAGGTACCGGAGACTAAAGTCTTTTCTTAAGCTGAACTGTCAAGCATTCAAACTCTAATGCAGAGAGCACAGCTCTGATGGGCTGGCCATGTTGTTTGAATGCCAAATATTCATTTGCCTAAAAGACTATTTTACAGAGAACTCACATAAGGCAAATACTCATAAGGAAGTTAGAAGAATTGATGCCAGGATCCTTTCTAAGTCCCTCTGAAAAACTTTGGAATTGATTTGTGGGACATGAAAGATACTGGCATGGGACTGCCCAGCATGGAATGTTTGCACCAAAGAAGATCCTATGCTCTGTGAGCAAAGCAGAATTGCAGTAGCTCAAAGGAAATGTGAGATGCACAAATTTAGTGGCATCTCCACTCCAAAAGTTTGCATGGACTATTTGAGTCTGATGTCTAGCATCTTCTGAGCTCATATTGGTCTGATCAGCCTCGACTGGAAACATTGTATCTTGAACCCAATAAAGTGATGTCATTTTGGTCCTCTTCAAACAGGAATGACAACAAACGCTAAAAATAAAAAAAAGATATGATCTTCCATTTTCTTCTCACTTTCTTTAATGATATGACTTTTTACATTTATATAAGAAGAGGCAGCAAGGTATACTGAAAAGAGAATTGGTCTGCTATGAATTATGATTCTCACGCTAACTGAGTAACCAAGGATAAATCACCTAATGTTGTCTGAATGAGATTTTCTTCATATTTAAAATGACAGCCCCTTTCTCACATGTGTAAAATAACAGCCCCTACCACAAAGTTATAATGAAAATCAAATGAGGTGTTTGTAAAGTATGTTGCTTTATAAAATGCTATACAAATGTCAGCTATTATTATTGTATTTAGAAAATTTATGGACTTGGGATTTATTAAAAAATAGTATAAAATTCTAACCTAAATCTATTTTCCACCAAATTGCTTTTTCGTTTTCCCAGTAGTTCTTGTTGAATAAAGAGCTCTTTCCCAAGTAAGTTGTGTCCTTCAGTTTATTGAGCCCTAGATTTCTGAATGCATTTGTTTCTAGTTCTTGCTCATTTAATTTATTCCACTGATCTACTTTTATGTTTTTTGTTCAGCACCGGACAATGACTGCTTTGTAGTAGAGTATGAGATCTGGTAGCACCAAGCTTCCCTTCTCTCTATTTTGTTGTTTTTGTTGTTGTTATATCTATTTTGTCGTTTTTGTTGTTGTTATATCCCTTGACATTCTTGACCTTTTATTCTTCCAAATGAATTTTATTAGTATTTTCTAAGTCTATAAATTTTTCCTTTTGGTACTAAATCTGTAAACTTGGGTATAAACCTATACATTTAGAACTAAGTCAGCAAACATTTATTAGGCATCTATTAGGTGCCCGGTACTATGCCAGTGTACCAGGTGGGAACAAGAGTAACGCATTCATAAATTAGTATCTTGTTTTATAATTTTGGTTTGAAGGATGTGGTGACTTTTTCATAGACAGTGTCTCGATCCCGTTAGTCTGGTGAATTTGTTGACTTAGATTGACTCCCTGTTTCTTAACACTTAGTCAGAAAGATTTCAATATACTTCTGGATATTCAGATACATTCCCTGACCCTGTTGAAATAATATACATCAAGTTGAATATTGTATCTACTATCAGATGCATTTCATGTATTTGTTGGTTTTGATTAACTGTATTTTTTTCTTTTTTAACCTTTGCTACAAGAGAAAGGGACCAGGGGAAAGATATTTTTGGAACTGAGTAAGAGTTGAAAACAAAAGACATCAATACAAAATGTTAAAAACAATTTTTTAAATGCTACCTGTCATTTAAAGCTTGGCTAAAAATGCTACCTCCTCAATAAATCCTTCTATATGCTTCCTAATCAATAGTGACCATTTCTCCCTTGTGCCTCATAAAGTATTTTTCAGCATGTTTCTGAAGCAATTATCATTCAATTAAATTATATTTAAAAAAGCATTGAGTAAGTGCCAGCTTTGTGCTGAAGCTGTGCTAGGTGCTAGAGGAAGCAAGACAAAAATGAGACTGGTCTTGTCTTCAAGAAAATTATATTCCACTGAAGGTTTCAACATGCACCTCATTATCCTCACGCAAAGACCTTTAATGTTGAAGGCATCATTTAGCATTTGTAGGTACAAGTTGGCATTACCATGATATATTTCCTTTTTATGCCTCATTTGATACTAATAATCAGGTGATTCATAAACAAACTATCTTTCAGGAAATCTTGTATAATTTTGAGAAATGCATAGGAGAAAGGGCATTGTTTGAGGATGGCGGTTAAGTTAGCATTTTGCTCTACTGAATCAAATACTTTTTCTTACAGTTGACAAACAATAAGCCCAATAGAATCTTCGTGTGTGTGTGTGTGTGTGTGTGTGTGTGCCTCGAGCATGTGCTTTTCAGCCAATTGTATAACTGTCAAGATGTGGTGTGCTATTGAATACCATTTGCAAAGTTTCATTTTTTCCCTTGTTAATCTTTCATCAAGGATGCCCTAAATGAGTTAACCTACTCCAGGTGTTCTTTGTTTTTGCCAGTAACACTTTCAATTCCTCTTCTTTTTTTTTTTTTTTTTTTTTTTTGATGAGGCAATGGGGTTAAGTGACTTGCCCAGGGTCACACAGCTAGTAAGTGTCAAGTATCCGAAGCCGGATTTGAACTCAGGTCCTCCTGACTCCAAGGCCGCAGCTCTACCCACTTTGCCATCTAGCTGCTCCCTCACTTCCTCTTAATAGTACATTTAGGATTGTAAGGTTCAAGTCCAAACGTAGTGGCTCCAATCTTAGTGATCTTGAAAAGAATTTGTTATGAAAGCTTTACAAACATTTAGTATTTATTATCTGTTTGTGGACCTCTTTCCAATTTCATTCCTAAATGCCCTTTGGGTGAATTCTGTTTAGCTGGTTCTCTCCGAGCTTTCTGTAATTTCTTTTCCTTCCATGGTTTCTAGCTATTTTTTGGCCTTGTGTAAGATTTTACAAGTCAGTTAAGTCAAGTCAAGCATTTCTTAGCTTCTATCATGTGCCAGGTGCTGTACTTAGAGCTAATAACAAGTTCATTGTCCAAACTGATATTGCTGTTGCTTGCCTTATCTTTTTACTTAAACAATTCCACAGACATTGATTAAGCATTTATGTGCAAAGCTCTCCTCTAAATGCTAAGGATACAGACGAAAATGAAACAGTCCTTGCCCTCAAATAGGTTACGCAATAATAACAACAACATATTTATATATTATCTTATGATTTACAAAGCAATATACACTTGCAATAGGGATTTGGCACATGCCTTGGTCACTAACACAGCAGAACCCGTGTGAAACATTGGTGGCCCTGCTTCCAGGAGACTAGAAGACAGACACTTGCATCACTTTTCTGTGTTGGCTTGCCATGTGGTTGGGAGCAGCCTTTCTTCCATTGGTTCCATAGCCAGGTTTCCCCAAAATGAGCTTCCTGGGGCATGACAGAAAATTCAGGGAAGCCCCAGAGTAGTACTGTCAAATGAGAAATGAGTTCAGAGCTTAGTAATAAGTCATGGGTTATGGTAAGGAAACAGTTAAGCAGAAACAACTAAAATAAAACATTTTGAGGTAATAATAATAATAAATAGCAAACATTTGTATAGCACTTACTGTGTGCCAAGGTGCTGTGCTAAGCTCTTTGCAATTATTATCTCGTTTGATTCTCACAAAAACCCTGCAAGGGAGGTGCTATTGTTATTATTTTTTTTACAGATGAGGAAACTGAGGCAAGTGAAAGTTAAGTGATTTGCCCAGGGTGATACAACTAGTAAGTATCTGAGGTCACATTTGAACTCAGGGTTTCCTGAATACAGGTGAGGCATTCTATCCACTGTGCCACCTAGTTACCCCTTTATTACCTTTTATTATCCTATCCCTCTTATGACTAAGGACAGGGAGTCAAAGAGTTTAACTTTACCAAGTGGTCAGAATTGGAACAAGGGGTATATGCTACAGGAATTCTTAAATTAACTTCTCCACCTTCCTATTAAACCCTCCACGGTGAGCATCTGGGATGGTAGTTGGAAGCAATGAGGCACCACACAATAAAAATAGAATTGATCAGTTTTGCTTTGATTGAAAGTGAGCTGGGCTACCAGTTATGCCTTTAAACTTACCAGTAAGCCTTCTGTACTTTTCTACCCAGATCAAGAGTTACATTTGGAAATCAGCTGGCTGCATATTACAAGATTGTTGTTCTCCCAACCCCACTCCCACCTTGTTTAAGCAGATAACAGAGGTGTTTCTGATGTACATTCCCATTATCTATGCCTGGAGACATAAAAATCTATGAAAAATTCCTCCCTCCTTTTCATTCCCTCCAAAGGCTTCTAGCCTTAAGGCCTTTGACATTAAATCAATACTAAATTCATAGGTTTTGGCAAACAAAGGAAAAAAAAAACTAGCTTAATGGACGGAAGCACTAACACTCAGTTAGATATCTTTTCAGAAGAGCCTGCTTTTTTTTTTTCTTGTAGAAGTGACAACAGCTCATGACAGCTTTTGAACAGAGTTGCCATTTCTTTGCTTGTTAACTAGATAAATACCTCAGCAGCACTCTGCTTCCTACACCATGTCTATCTGGTTCTGTCCTCATGGAAATCAGAAGGTTACACTTTGAAATTATTCCATAGCAATCAGCCCTAAAGAGGGAGGTAGATGAATGAACAGTTTTTGCATGACCTACTTTATTCCGATGAGGAAATACAACACATTCTAAGAAGTGCTTTTAAGGGGCCATAGACTATCTTGTGCCCTACCCCTATTAAGTCAGGGCAGGGAGAACCATGATATGACAGGGTTGCAGGGATGGGGAACCTGTGGCCCCAAGGCCATATGTGGCCCTCTAGGTCCTCAAGTGCAGCCCTTTGCCAGAATCCAAACTTCACAGAACAAATCTCCTTAATAAAAGAATTTGTTCTATAACTCCGAACCCAAGGACCTAGAAGGCCACGTGTGGCCTCAAGCCACAGGTTCCTCACCCCTGCTACTTCAGAGGATGATTAATAGGAGTGAAAAAGTCTTCAAGGTGCCTTCTTAAAGAAGCAAGATCCAACTACGGTGCTCATTACAGGAAACAGATGAGCAACCAGGAAACCAATCCAAAAGTCAAAGGCAGAAATTAGTGCAGTAACTAATCCAGAGGAGGAAAATGTGGTCTAAACTTCAGAATCTGAAAACCAAGGGGTGTCTGCTTTGAGCAGAGTCAAGAGAAGAATCCAGAAGTAGCCTTCCACCAGTGACTCTTCGTTTAACACAAAATGTCAATCCAAAGAGGCAGGAGGTGGGTTTGATGGGGTGATGGAACCTGGGCCCTGAACTTTCCCACACAACCCAGTCCCTGGTGGTCTCCTGAGGCATCTGGCCCGCCTAGTCCCTCTAGATACTCAATAATCCTTTTAACTGCCCTTTCACTGTGGCTCTCCAACCACCTAACTTCTTTCATTGTCTTCACCTGGCCCACCCCAGGCCATTTACCACTTCTTAATCCCATCCAGAGCTTCTCATTGTCTTTTCTTTATACAAGTACCAATCTTACCCCCATTAAATTTCAAAGATTTACTAGTAATCTTCACCTGCTCCTTATTGGCATTACAATAAACCCTGCTACTTTGACTTAAAGAAGGCTTAAGTGCTTGATTCCAGGCAGACTTGCCCTGTACCCTTACATTTCAGGGTTCCTAGTGACAACAGCTCATGACAGCTTTTGAACAGAGTTGCCATTTCTTTGCTTGTTAACTAGATAAATACCTCAGCAGCACTCTGCTTCCTGCATTATGTCTATCTGGTTCTGTCCTCATGGAAATCAGAAGGTTACACTTTGAAATTATTCCATAGCAATCAGCCCTAAAGAGGGAGGTAGGTGAATGAACAGTTTTTGCAACAGGTTCACCATGTTTCCTTCCCCATCTCAGTCAACTGAGCAAACACAGTTATGGGGCTGGACTCATCTCCCAAAATGTATTGCAAAGTTAAATAAGAATGCATGAGTAATGAAACCATTTAGTAGAGTTTGCTGGTTGTTCAGGGCCACCTCTCCTTTCTTTCTAAGCTTTCTGAAAGCTTCCAGAGTTTGAGTATACATAAGCACTTGCACTGGGAGATTGGGTCCCCAGTAAACAACTAATGACTCCTAGTTTCCTTTATTATGAGGTAGATAACTAGGTTTTGAAAGCCAGTACCTTACAATATCTCACATCATTTACCAAGATAAGATCAAAATGGATACATGACCCAGATAAAAAGAAAAATTTTACAAGAAAAGTGAAGAACACAGAATATATTACCTTTCAGATTTATGGATAGGTAAACTATGAATAAAGAAGAGACAGGTTTTATACAAATAAAACAAATGTAGTCAAGATCAGAAGGAAAGCAGAACATTGGGAAAAAATTTTATAAACAGATGTTCAGATAAAGGTCCTATATCTCAAATATATAAAGAACTTTATCAAATCTATAAGAATATGAGTCATTCCCCAACTGATAGATAGTCAAAGGATATGAACAGGCAGTTTTCCAATGAAGAAATCAAAACAATTTATAGTCATGCGAAAAAATGCTTTAAATCATTATTGATTAGAGAAATGCAAATTAAAACAGTGTTGAAATATCATTTTACACCTATCAGATTAGCTAAAATGATTGAAGGGGAAAGTGATAAATGTTGGAGGGGATGTGGAAAAATTGGGACACATTCACTGTTGATGGAACTGTGAAGTGATCCAAACATTTTGAAGAACAATCTGGAATTATGCCCAAAGAGATATTAAATTGCCAATACCTTTTGACCCAGCAATACCACTACTAGGTCTGTTTCCCAAGATGATTAGAGAAAAAGAAAAAAAAAACCTATATGGTCTAAAAATATTTACAGCAGCTCTCTTTGTGGTGGCAAAGAACTGGAAGTTGTGGGGATGCCCATAAATTAAGGAATGGCTGAACAAGTTGTGGTATATGATTGTGATGGAATACTACTATGCTATGAGAAATGATGAGCTCAATAATGTTAGAAAAACATGGATAGACTTGCATGAAATAATGAAGATTGAAAGGAGCAGAACCAAGAGAACATTGTATACAGTAACAACAATATTGTTTGAAGAACAAATTTGAGTGAATAAGTCATTTTCATTATTACAAATACTAAATTAGCTACAAAGGATATATGAAGAAAGACTATCTGCATCCAGAGAAGGAAATAATAAATAGAAGTATGAATGCTTTTACACATACACACACATATATACACACATACATACATATATTTGTACCTAGTGGTAGCCATCTCTGTGGGGGGATAGAAGGAAAAGAAAAGAATGCTACATGATAATTTTATTATATATTTAAAAGGAATAGCAAGTTATACATAATAGATTTGCAGTTATATGTACAATCATCTGTTTTTCCTATTCTATGTTATAGAAATGTTTGTTTTATCTCTTAATTCCAGAATAAAATAAATATTTTTTAAATTAAAAAAAAAAGAAAGCCAATCACCAGGTTCCTCTGTATGAGCATCATGAGTTTAACTGGCTTTCTTGCATTTATTTGTTTTAAAATTTTTTTGTTTTGAAATTAAACAGCAAGAAAGGAGCATTTGCACTACACAGAAAGAAGACTGTATATGAAACTATAGATCTCCATTTCAGTTAGTCAATAAACATTTACTAAGCACCTATTAGGTTCCAGGCACTGTGCTAAGCACTAGGGACACAAATATAAAAAAGAAAGGCAGCCCCTGTCCTCAAAGAGCTTACAATTCTTTTTATACTGCTTGGTTTTTTTTTTTTTTAAGTATATGATAAATTCCACACAAATTTACTTTCAAAACTGTCCTCCTTGTCTGAATTTCCTTCTGTTCTCTTCTAGGCATTTTTTTTCATGATTTGACTTTTTTTTTATTCCAAACATAAGACACCAAAAAAGAGCATTTTCATATACAGAACAGGCTTCTCTGAAATGATGAATCTTCATTTCATTCTATTCGTTTTTTAAGTATGTAATAAATTCTATACATCACTTTCAAAACTGTCTTGCATGTCTGTCTGTACTTCTGAACTTTTTTCTGTTCTCTTCAGTGTATTTTATAAAATGTTTCCAAGGCCCTCCTTTTTTTGTTATCACTATTGCTAACCCCACATTCTAGCCCTTTCAATCTCAACTCCAATCAAAAGAAACTGAGAGAGAAGAAAAACCCTTGTAACAAATCACCATTGCCAAACCCACCTGTTGTTGTTGTTCAGTCGTTTTTCAGTCATGTCTGACTCTTCACGACCCCATTCGGGGCCTTCTTGGAGTAGTTTTTTGTTTCCTTCTCCAGCTTATTTTACAGATGAGGAAACTGAGGCAAACAGAGTTAAGTGACTTTCTCAGTGTCACACAGCTGGTAACTGTCTGAGGCTGGATTTGAACTCAGGAAGTCTTCCTGACTCCAAGCCCAGCACTCTATCCACTGTGCCCTGCCAACTCCACCTACCCATCCCCAAATCCACACAGTGGCCATGTGCATAAATGTATGTCTTTTTCTGTAACTTGAGTCCATCACTTCTCTGTCAGGAGCATAAGTAATATGTTTTATCACATATTACTGGAGACATGGTTGTTCATTGCATTGATCAGAGTTTTTAGGTCTTTCAAAGTTGTTCTTCTTTACAACGTTGCTGTCCCTGTATAAACTGTTCTCTTGATTTTATTCTCTTTATACTACCCAGGATTCTCTGAAACAATCTCTTTAAGTCGTTGTTTGTGGCACAATAATATTTCATTACATTCATATAACACAAGTTGTTTAGCCATTTGCCACTTGATGAGCATTCTCTTAGATTCTGATTCTGTTGTTTTTCCTTTTCAATCTCTACCTTCAGGACTAAGAATTTTGTTTTGCTCATGAATATTCCATATTATCCTCCTTCTTAATACTTCAACCCCATACCCTCCAATTTCCCTATTGAGTTTGATGTATTTCTCTATCAAATTGCATATGTGTGTGTGTATTTTCAACCCCCCTTTCTTCATTTCAGATAAGTGATGTTCATCCCTTACTCCTTCTTCCTTAACACCCCAATATACAAGTTCCGCCCCTTTCTTCCTCCTTTCTACACTAGTGTATTATATTTGTTCTCCCTTTCCTTTCCTCTCTTACCACCCTCAGAATAGAACCAGTCCAACTCCAGGTCCTCTGTTTTTCCTACTTAACTCCCTCAATTCTCTTTCAATACAATTAGGGTTTGAAGAGACCTTTGGCTTTTGTCCCCCTATTAGAATATTAGCTTTATATCATCACACAGCCGCTTCCAATTGCTCAACACTGTTTACCTTGACACAGTTCCTACTCACCTCTGGCCTTTTCGTCAGGACTTGAGAGTCCTCTATTCCATTAAAAATTTGATTCTTTTTAACGCAGTAGCATTATATTCAGCTTTGCGAGCTAAATTATTCTTGGTTGTAAGCTTATAGCTTTTGCCTTCTGGAATATTGTTTTTAGTAAAAGTTGTCAGGTCTTTTGTGATCCTAACTGTGGTTTCTTGGTTCTCAAACTGCTTCTTTCTGGATACTTGCAGTATTTAAATTTGATCTGGGAGCTTTGGCTTTGGCTATGCCATTCCTGGAACTTTTCCTTTTGTAGTTTCTTTCAAAAAGTGCTTAGTATCTTTTTTTCTTATTGTACTATGTCATGGAAATGCTTGTATTATTCCATAAATTAAAAATAAAATAATTTTTTTAAAAAAATGATTAGTGGTTTCTTTCTATTTTCCCTTTGCTTCTGGTTCTATTAGATCTGGGCAGCATTCATTTATGATTTCTTGATCTAGCCTATTTTTTTTTTAAATCACTGTTTTCAGGCTTTCGTTTGTGGAAAATTTGGGACAAGATTAGGTATATCTCTAGGATTTCATTTCACCAATTTTCTACCATCTCTCAAAGATCAATGGCAGTAGCTACCAGGCATAGGGAACCTGCAGCTTTGAGGCCACACATGGCCCTCTAGGTCCTCAAGTGGGACACTTTGACTGAATCCAAACCCACCCCTGAGCTAAGCCAACTTTCAGGGTCTAAGTACAATATCTCACAGTTCATTCAAACTTTGTGATTTCAATTTATTGAAGGCAGTTAGGTTTTTTCCTTACCACTCCTTCACTTTTCTGGGGTTTGAATTACCTGGTAGCAGTTTTTGTTCTGTTCTTCCCAGATCCAAGATCATTTTCTTCAGTAGAGAAAGTATAAGCAAACGGAGTCAAATAGTTCTGCCTTCTCTTTTTCATCTCCTATTATCTTAATATGTACTATATTAAAGCAGAGATCCAATTCCCTATCTATTTTTCTTTTTATCCTCAACACAAGTTTAAAAAAAAAACTCTTTAGCATTAATCACAAGCACCTGCTTCTTTTGTATTTTAGCACTCCTGACAATCTTCTCACAGGGGTCTACCACTCTTTGCTTCTCATCCCAGGGATATGCTGGAGTTAGCTTGAATTGGGTCCAGAGAACTGATTGTAACACTTTTCACATCCATGACTGTCTTCTTGTTTCATACTTAACTTTTCTGAAACTCTTTGTTGGTATTAACACAGATTTCTTTGCATGGTTTCATGGTGTGAAGCAAGGAGCTGGTCTTATATTTGAGAATGATTTGAGGCCAGTCAAGCTGGCTGGGCTTTCTTAGGTCACAAGGGAAAGAACTTTTGATGCATCTTAGTCTTGAGTTCTGCTAAATTGTAAGTGCCAAAATAAGACATTATGAGGGTCTTCCTCTCTAGCAATATTAAAAAAAAAAACAAAAAACCCAAAAGGGGGTAGCTAGGTGGCGCAGTAGATGGAGCACCAGCCCTGAGGTCAGGAGGACCTGAGTTCGAATTCGGCCTCAGACCAAGCAATTGACACTTACTAGCTGTGTGACCCTGGGCAAGTCACTTAATCTCAATTGCCTTTAAACGCACCCCCCCCCAAAAAAAACCTGTCCTTTTTTGTTTGGTTGGTTTTTGCCTCGCCTCTCTTGAAGCCTGCTGCCTCCATCTAAGCCTCCCACCTCTTATTAACCCATTCTGGAAATTTCCATGCTAGAAATTTCAATGCTACATGTTTGGACAGCAGTATACCCACAACCTCCATTCCCAGTACCTTCCTTCCTGTGATATAAAGAATAGCATGCCGGTCAGAATTGTTCCTCTATAAAACCATAGCCCTTGCCTGTTTCAGAGGGTGCCCTGGTAATTGGCCAGCTTTCCTTAATGTGGAGGAGATGTTAGCTGCTTCCCTGCTTGTATTCCCCACTTGTTGCTTTTCTTTTTTGTGCTCCTATTCCAGCATATCCCTAAGCAAGAATTTTATTTTCCAACCTGTGAGGTGTATGGGGGAAAGGGACAAGGGGACCTGAGAAAGAGATAGTAGCTAAAATGACTGGATATTTTCTTGTATAACTCCTATTTAAATCCACTACTTATTTTAAAAAAAATGAAAACAAAGTTCAAATCAAAGTTGACAAGAGAAACTGGCATGGTGAATTTATTCCATTTGACAGTGAATGTACTACAGTAATTATTTAAAATGGTATATGCAAAGTAAGTCAAATTGGAGTTGGTGCAAGATGGATCTGGAAACAGGTACAGCTTCCCACTGATACAGTCACTTAGCATTGACTGGTGACGGCAATAATTTGCTTTGTAGCACTGCTTGCTATGGTTGAAGGTAAGGTGTGTAAATTCAAATGTAAAAAACTTTCAGTGTGGAAATTACGAGAACTGTGACCTGTATCCAGTTTCTTGGAATCATTCATTTGACAAACATAATATAGTAAACTGATTTCTCCTACCCCCGAAAAATTGCAACTTTAAAAAAAAATCTTCAAATCGGTTTAATTTTCAACAATTAAACTCTCAACAATTGAATAGAAAAACAAATACAAAATAAAAGGTCCAAATCCAGAAAAAAAGCAGCCATTTTATTTACCATTGGTATTCACAAGTACTGTTAGTGATGGGAGTAGAAAGACCACAGTGTTTGCTTTACTTTTATGCTTTAGCTGCAGATAGCATGAAATTTAATAAACTGAAATGACATCTTAAAAGCATATATGCAGAATGTGTTGGCAAGACAAAAGAATCCGGAGAAAATTTTATAGATAGATAGATAGATAGATAGATAGATATAGATATAGATATAGATATAGATATAGATATAGGTAGATATAGATATATATTTTTGGTGAAACATTCCGGGTTAAGTGACTTGCCCAGGGTCACACAGCTAGTAAGTGTATTTTTTTTAAGTGTCTGAAGTCGAATTTGAACCCAAGTCCTCCTGAATCCAAGGCCAGAGATCTATCTATTGTGCCACCTAGCTGCCCCAAATTGGATATTTTTAATAAGAAAAAACAAACTTTAAAAAAGGTTTATAGATATGTCTTGTTTTCACATTGCAACTATTTATAGATTACTCTCACTTCCTGATTTCTTATAATAAAGTAAAACAGTAAAGTAAAACTAACAATACAGCAACCTCACCTGAAAGTACATACATTTACATCTGTAGCACCCAAACACACACTTATTTTTAAAAAATTAACAGAAATCCATTTTTTCTCCCTCCCACCCCATTAAAAAAAAGAAAGAAAAACAAATTTCTTGTAACAAATATGCATAATAAAGCAAAACAAATTCCCTCAACAAATGTATCCAAAAATATATATGTCTCATTCAGCACCCTAAATCCATCACCTCTCTGTAATAGATAGCATGCTTCATCAGGCCTCTGGATGATATCATGAATTAACTTTGTATGAGCACAGTTCTCAGCTTTCAAAGTTGTTTGTATTTAAAGAGATGTTGTTATTGCAAAAATTATTCTCCCGTTTCTCATTTCATTCTTCATTAGTTTGTACAAGTCCTCAAAATTGTTTATTTTTAAAAACAATATTGTTGTCATTGTATAAATAGTTCTGGTTCTGCTCACTTTGCTCTACATCAGTCTTTTCTCTTTTTGTCATCAATTTCCTTATTTCTTACAACATAACAATATTCTATCACTTTCATATACCACAATTTATTCAGACATCCTCAATTGATGTATATCCTGTTAGTTTCCAGGGTGTTTGGGGTTTTTTGCCACTATAAAAAAGTACGGCTATACATAAAGGATTTTATTTTATTTTCTTTCATTCATATCTTTTGAGTATAGACAACAGTGGTGAAGATGGGTCAAAGAGCACGAACTATTTGGTAACTGTTTTGTATAACTCCAAATTGCTTTCCAAAATGGTTGTCCTCATTCACAAATCCACCAACAGTGTATCAATGTACCTGTTTTCCCACAGCCCCTCTAAATTTACCATTTTCCCTTTGTGTCACCTTTGCTACCCTGATAAGTGTGAGGTAGAACCCCAGAATTGCTTTAATTTGCATTTCTCTAATTAGTTGTGATATGAAACTTTTTCATGTGGCTATGAATAACCTAGGCTTTTTCCTTTGAAAACTGTCTATTTGTATCATTAAGTCATTTATCAACTGGGAAATGATTCTTATTCTTATCAATTTGAAACTGTTCTTTATATATCTTGAAAATGAGACCTTTATTAGAGAAACTTGCTGCAAAGATTTTTTCTCCAGTTAACTGTTTCCATTTTAATCTTAGCTTTGTTAGATTTGTTTGTGAACATTTGCTAATATGACAAAAAAGGAAAATGTTGAATGTTGGAGGGGATGTGGGAAAACTGGGACAGTATTTGGCTGAATTGTGAACTGATCCAACCATTCAGGAGAGCAATTTGGAACTATGCCCAAAGGGTTATCAAACTGTGCATGCCCTTTGATACAGCAATACTACTGCTAGTGTTATCTCCCAAAGACATCCAAAAAGGGGAGGAGGTGAAGAGCTATTTGTACAAAAATATTTATAGCAGTTCTTTTTGTGGTGGCTGAGAATTGGAAATCAAAAAGATGATCATCAGTTGGGGAATGTCTAAACACAATGTGGTATGTGATTGTAATGGAATATTATTGCGCTATTATTGTGCTATGAGAAATGACAAGCAGGATGATTTCAGAAAAACCAGGAAAAACTTACATGAACTGATGGATGGTAAAGTGAGCAGAACCAGGAGAACATTGTACACAGTAACAGCAATATTGTTTGGTGAAGAACTGTGAATGACTTAGCTATTCTCAGCAATACAATGATGCAAGTCAAACTCAGCGACTGATGATGAAACATACAATCTACCTCCAGAGAAAGAGAAAGCTGATATTGTTTGAATACAGATTGAAGCATGGCATTTTTTACTTTCTTTTTTTCATTCTTTTTCTTTTATTCAAGTCTCCTTGAATAGTTTCCATACTAATATGGAAATGTTTTACATAATTGCACATGTATAACCTGTATCTGATTGCTTACCATCACAGGGAGGAAGGAGAGTAGGGAAGGAGGGAATGATAGAGTTTGGAACTCAAAACCTTAAAAAAAAATGTTTAAAAATTGTTTTAACATGTAATGGGGGGAAATTATATACATATAATTTGTGAAAAAAACTTAATTGTATTTAATTAAAATTATCCATCTTATCTTCTATGATTGCTAATTTGGTAATGAACTTTTCTCCTGTCTATAGACCTGAGAGGAAATTTTTTTTCATGTTTGTCTAATTTTTTTATCATATGACTTCTTATGTCCAAGTTACATACTCATTTGGAGATTATCTTTATGTAAGGTATGAGGTATTGGACTAATTCTAATTTCTTCCATACTGCAATCTATTTTTTTCCAGACAGTTTTGTCAAAGAGAGATTCTTTATCCCAGTAGCAGGGACCTCTGTGTTTATCAAATACTAAAGCACTAGGTATATTTGCATTTGGATGTTGTAGCAGTTGGATAGAGAGCTAGTGGATAGAGAGCTAGGTCCAGAGTCAGGAAGATATGAGTTCAAATCTAGTCTCAAACACTTATTAGCTATGTGACCCTAGGCAAGTCACTTAACCTCTGTTTGCCTCAGATTCTTCAACTGTAAAATGGGGATAATAATAGAACCTACTTCACAGGGTCAATTCACAAACCAGTATCTAGCACATAGTAAGCATTTATAAATTCTTTTTTTTTTGTTTTGTTTTGTTTGGTTTTTTCATTTATAAATTCTTATTCCCTTCCTTCTCCTCATCTTGCATACCTAATCTTCCACCAATCTCTCTATTATTTAACCAGTACAAAACTGCTTTTAATAATTACTGCTTTGTAACATAGTTTTAATAATTATACTATTAAAACTATATATAATTATATAACTTAATAATTATAGTTTTAATAATTACTGCTTTGTAGTATAGTTTAAGATCTGACACTGTTAGGTCCCCTTCATTCCCATTTCTTTTCATTATTACTCTTAAGATTTTTTTACCTTTTTTTTCCTTGATAGGAACCTTCTTTTTATTTTTCTAATTTTCTAAAGTAATCTTTTGGAAGTTTGATTGGTATGGCATTGCATATATAAATTAATTTAGATAGCATTGTCATTTTATTATATTGACTCATCCCACTCATGAGCAAATAATATTTTTCCTATGATTTAGGTCAGTCTTACTTTCTCTAAAAAATTGTTTGTAGTTGCATTTGTATAGTTCTTGTGTGTATCTTGAAAAGTAGTTTCTCAAATCTGTGTACATTCTGTACTAATTTTAAATGGAATTTGTCTTTCTATGTGTTCCTGCTAGGTTTTATTGGCATTACATAGAAATGTTGATGACTTGTGTAGATTTCTTTTACAATCTGAAATTTTGCTGAAGTTACTAATTTTTGCAATTAATTTTTAGTTGACCCTTTAGGGTTCTTTAAGTACCACATAATATTGTCCTCTTTATTTACAATTAATCACTTAATTTCTTTTTCTTGTCTTATTACAATAGCCAGAGTTTTTAGTTTTATATCAAAGAGGTGGTGATAATGAACATCTTTGCTTCATCCCCCATTTTATAGGAAATTACTCTAATTTATAGCCATGACAGATGATGGTAGCTCTTGATTTTAGATATATACTGTTTATAATTTTAATGAAAGGTCCATTCATTCCTGTTTTCTTTTTTAAACGGGAATGAATATTGTCGAAAGCTTTTTCTGCATCTATTGATAAAATCAATATTATTTTTGTTTATTTTTTCTTTATATGGTTAAGTCCTTAGTTCTCCTTATATTAAACAAACCTTACATTCCTGATATAAATCCATCCTCATCATAGTGTATAATCTTTGTGATATTTTTTAGCCTTTTTGCTATTATTCAAAATTTTTGCTTCTGTGTTCATTAGGTACATTAGTCTATAGTTTCTTTTTTTTGTTTTTTTTTTTAAATTCTCACTGGTTTATGTATCAAGACCATATATCTGTCATCGAAGGAATTTGGTGGGATCTCTTTCCTTTTCCTATTTTTGCAATTTGTATAATATTGGAATCACTTGTTCTTGGAATGCTTGATAGAATTCACTTGCGGGGAGTAGAATCCAGATAGCAGAGTGAAAGATCACAATGGCCAAATCTCCCCCAAAATCTCTTTTTTTGTTGTTCATTTTTTTTTTCAAGCAATTGGGGTTAAGTGACTTGCCCAGGGTCACACAGCTAGTGCAAAACCTCTTAATAACCACAGAAAACACCAAACATCATTCTGACTGGCAAAATCTCAAGAAAAAAGTCACAGTGAGCCAATTTTTTCAAGCCCAAGGTAGTTTAGCAAAACAGAAATAGAGACCTGCACACACTGGGGTAGGGGCTGGCAGTAGCACAATGGCAGAAGTGGCTCTGGCTTCAGACTGTGGAACAGTAGTGCCCAGGGTCGGTGAAAAGCCTGAACACTCAGTCAGAAAGATTCCAGGGGACCCCTTTACTAGCACTGGGAGCAGCAACAGGTGCCATTTGACGGCTTTGCTATCCATACCCTGTTGTAGTTCTAGGGCATAGAGGAGCAATCACAGTCACAGAAAAGAAGGATCCCTACCTGGGTGAGGACCAGAGTACAGACCTGGAGGGTAGTGACTAGACCTCTCCCCACATCACAATACATTAGAAGCACCAAAAACTTCCAGGCCCCTAGATTGAGCTGTGAAAGCAGGGGGATATAAAAAGGAGAAGCTCAGGCCTTCCCCCCAACAAGAAGTGAACAGAGCCCAACTCTAACATAAAATCCGAAATCAAGAAGTAGGCTGGGGAGCCAAGATGGCGGAGAAAAGGTACGGACTCCCTTGAACTCTACCCCAAACCCCTCCAAACCCCTTTAAATAATGCCTCCAAATGAACTCTAGAGTGGCAGAACCCACAAAAGGATGGAGTGAAACAATTTTCCAGTCCAGTACAACTTAGAAGGTCATCAGGAAAGGTCTTTTGCACCAGGGCAAGAGAGAGGAACACAATTCAATGCAGGGGTCCCAGCAAACTAAGAGCAGGCTTTGATGGCAACTGAATCAGTGGCAATATTGGCAGGTTCTGGACTTCTTAGCTCCCAGATAGTAAGGGGGTCAGTCAACTGTTCACAAGGAGATTACAGGGGTCTCTTTGCTAGCACCAGGGACAGGACTCTGTTGCAATGCCCATACTTATATCTTAGATTTGCAGTCCTGGGTCTCAGACCCAGCTGAGGAGGAGCACTAGCACACCAGAGCTTGCAAACCTAGGGAAGCTGGGACCCTGGTCACAGTTCCAGGGTGCAAAAGAATGCTTGTGGTCACTCACAGATCAGAGTACAGGCCAGGAGAGAATTAAACACACCTTTCCCTTGATCATATCACCTTGGAAGAATGGAAAACTTATAGGTCCCCTGAATTACCTCTGAAAATAACTGCACAAAAAACCTGAAGCTTGGGGTGGTGCATAGAGTTAAAAAGTCAAGAAAAAGGTTGGAAAATGAGCAAAGAGCAGAAAAAGATCCTGACTATAGAAATTTATTGTGATGAAGGGAAGATCAAAACACAAACTCAGAGAACATC
Organism: Vombatus ursinus; assembly: GCF_900497805.2. Taxonomy (NCBI): domain Eukaryota; kingdom Metazoa; phylum Chordata; class Mammalia; order Diprotodontia; family Vombatidae; genus Vombatus; species Vombatus ursinus. The sequence goes on from NW_020954590.1 coordinate 104,082,068, forward strand.
AAAGTCAAAACCTCTACATCCAAACCCTCAAAGAAAAATGTGAATTGGACCCAGGCCATGGAAAAGCTCTAAAATGATTTTAAAAATCAAGTAAGAGAGGTAGAGGAAAAATTGGGAAGAGAAATGAGAGTGATGAAAGAAAATCATGAAAAAAGAGTCAACAGCTTGGTAAAGGAGACACAAAAAAATACAGATGAAAATAACACTTTAAGAAACAGAATAGGCCAAATGGTAAAAGAGGCACAAAAATTCAATGAAGAGAAAAGTACCTTGAAAAGCGGAATTGACCAAATGGAAAGATAGGAACAAAAATCCACTGAAGAAAAGAACTCCTTAAAAAATAGAATTGGGGGGCAGCTAGGTGGCACAGTAGATAGAGCACCGGTCCTGATGTCAGGAGGACCTGAGTTCAATTCCAGCCTCAGACCAAACACTTGGCACTTACTAGCTGTGTGACCCTGGGCAAGTCACTTAACCCCAATTGCCTTAAAAAAAAAAATAGAATTGGCCAAATGGAAAAGAAGGTACAAAAACTCAATGAAGAAAACAATTCCTTAAAATTAGAATTGGACAAGTGGAAGCTAATGACTTTATGAGACATTAAGAAACAATAAAACAAAATCAAAAGACTGAAAAAAATAGAATAAAATGAGAAATATCTCATTGAAAAAAACAACTAACCTGGAAAATAGATCCAGGAGAGATAATTTAAGAATTATTAGAGTACCTGAAAACCATGATCAATAAAAGAGCCTAGATATAATCTTTCAAGAAATTATCAAGGAAAGCTTCCCTGATATTCTACAACCAAAGGGTAAAATAGAAATTGAAAGAATCCACTGATCACCTTTTGAAAGAAATCACAAAATGAAAACTCTCAGAAATATTATAGCCAAATCCCAGAGCTTCCAGATCAAGGAGAAAATATTGCAAGCAGCCAAAAAGAAACAATTCAAATATAAAATGAAGCCACAGTCAGGATAGAACAATATTTAGCAGTTTCTACATTAAAGGATCAGATGTTTTGGAATGTATATTCTGGAGAGCAAAAGAGCTAGAATTACAACCAAGAATCACCTATCTAGCAAAACTTAGTATCATCCTTCAGGGTTAAAAAATGAGATAGAAGACTTTTAAGCATTCCTACTGAAAAGACCAGAGCTGAATAGAAAATTTGACTTTCAAATATAAGACTCAAAAGAAGCATAAAAAGGTAACCAGGAAAGAGAAATCATAAGGCATTCAAGAAGGTTAAATAAACTGTTTACATTCCTACATGGGAAAATGATACTTGTAACTCCTAAAAATTTTCTCATTCTTAGGGCAGTTAGAAGGAGTATACATAGGTGGAGGGCTCAGGTTTGAGTTGAATTTGATGAGATTATTATCTTAAAAAAATTAAATTAAAGGGTGAGAAAGAAGAATGCACTGGGAAAGGGGAAAGGGAGAGGTAGAATGGGGGTAAATTATCTTACCTAAAAGAGGCCCAAAAGAGATTTTACAGTGGAGAGGAAGATGGAGGAAGTGGGGAAGGGGGGAGGAAGCCCTTGAACCTTACTCTCATTAGAATTGGCTCAAAGAAGGAATAACATACACACTCAGTTGGGTGTAGAAATCTATCTTACCACACAGGAAAGTAGGAGGGGAAAGGGATAAGAAGGGAGACAGCAGATTGAGGGAAGTAAAAGTCAGAAGCAAAACAGTTTTGAGAATGGAAAGAGTGAAAGAAAAGAGTAGGATAAATGGGGAAAATAGGATGGAGGGAAATACATAGTAATCATTTCTGTGGAAAAAAATTACAGCAAGTTTCTCTGACAAAGATCTCATTTCTCAAATATATAGAAAGCTGGGTCAAATTTATAGAAATAAGAGCCATTTCTCAGTGGACAAATGGTCAAAGAATATGAACAGGCAGTTTTCAGATAAAGTAATCAAACCTATCTATAGCCATATGGAAAAAATGCTCTAAATCACTATTGATTAGAGAAATGCAAATTACAACAACTCTGAGTTACTACCACAAACCTATCAGATTGGCTAATATGACAGAGAAGGAAAATAACAAATGTTGGAGGAAATGTGGGAAAATTAAAACAACAATGCATTGTTGGTAAAGTTGTATACTGATTCAACCAGTCTAGAGAACAATTTGGAACTATGCCAAAAGGGCTATAAAACCATGTATATCCTTTGACCAAGCAATACCACTATTAGGTCTGTATCCTAAAGAGATTTTTTTTAAAAAAGAAAGAAAAAGGACCTATATGTACAAAAATATGTATAGCAGCTCTTTTAGTGGTGACAAAGAATTAGAAATTGAAGGGATGTCCATTAACTGGGGAATAGCTGAACAAGTTGTTGTATGTGATTGTGATGGAATGCATATCCATTCTAAACTCTTCCCTTAAAGCAGTTTTTGTCAATGCCTTGTAGAACTTGCATCATAGATTACCCTTTGCCATTGTGCCTCACTTCCAGAACAATGCCAATTATTGTAGATGTCAGAGAGGACATTGCCCCATGGTAGGGCCCCTCCCCTCCCACATGCATGATTGTGCAGCCTGCCATTGATCTATATCCTCCTTTGATTACCTTTTCCCCTCATTTGCCTCAAAATCTCCCTCCTAGGGTCCATGCCCTCTTATTCCCCCAGGTGTCAGTTACCCCTAGAAGTTCCAACTCCTCCCTTCCCAAGGTAAGATGAGTGGACTTTTCTAGCACGAGATCTTCCAGACCACACCTAGTGCTAGTTCTCTATCTCCATTCACAACCTATCAGATTGGCTAGTATCATAGAAAAGGAAAATGATAAATGTTGTAGATGTGGAGAAATTGGGACACTGTTGGTAGAGCTGTGAACTGATCCAACCATTCTGGAGAACAATTTGGAACTATGACCAAAGGGCAATCAAACTGTGCATACCCTTTGATCCAGTAACAGCACTACTAGGTTGATAACCCAAGGAGATCATAAAAAAGGGGAAAGGACCTACATGTGCAAAAATATTTATAGCATCTGTTTTTGTGGTGACAAAATATTAGAAATTGAGGGGATACCCATCAATTGGGGAATGGCTGAACAAGCTGTGGTATATGAATGTAATGGAACACTATTGCACAATAAGAAATGATGACTAGGCAGATTTCAGAAAAACCTGGAAAGACTCCTACAAAAGTGAAATGAGCAGAACCGGGAAAACGTTATACACAGTATCAGCAATATTGTGTGATGAGATCAACTATGAAGAACTCAGCTCTTCTCAGCAACATAATGATCCAGGACAAAACAAAGGACTCATGAAGGAAAGTGCTATCCATATCCAGATAAAGAATTGATGGACTCTGAATGCAGATCAAAGCATTTTTTTTCCACTTACTTTATTCTTTCTTGTTTTTTTTTTCACTTTGGATCTGTTTCTTCTTTTACAATTGTGACTAATATGAAAATATTTTTACATGAAAGCTCATGTATAAACTATATCAAACTGCCTACCACTTTCAGAAGAGGGGAGGGAAGGGAGGGAGAAAAAATCTGGAACTCAAAATCTTGTAAAAATGAGTGCTAAAATTTTTTTTTTACATATAATGGGGGAGGGGGACCGCGGAAATGAAATACTATTAAAAGTAAAAAAAAAAAAAGAATCAATTCGAGAGGGGAAGACCCTCAGAGTTGAGGTTTGGGCTGGGACCTATTATTGGCCAATCAGTGAAACCAAGAGTGATTTGGGTTTAAAGACATAGTCAGGTAGCTCCATTTGAATCATAATGGGCTTTATCAAAACAGTTTTCCAGAGCTTAATAATAGGTGCTTAATAAATGCTTTTACATTCCCCCTTCTTTCTTTCCTTCCTCCTTTTCATTCTTTCATCCATCTTTCCTTCCTTCCTTTTTACCTGCTATTTCTTCCTTTAAGGAAATAGACACAAGAGTAAGAAGGGAACTTCTCTATAGATACCTAAAGCACAGTTGTGCCATTTAACTTTAGTGACACATGAAATGTGACTTGCCACCATCTCCCTCAATCTTTTTTTGAGTACTTTGATTACAGCTTTAAAAAAGGAAAGAAAACCAGAACAAAAGTGTTAGGCATTTCTGAAGCACTGGAGTGGAAATTATTTACACATCAGTGATTTCCATAAATTTTGCATGCTTAATTGCCCAGTTCCTTATGAGAATGATTACCTTGACAACTGTCACATCTCAAAGTAATTATGCCAGCTTTGCCCTACAGAACATCTTCTTAAGGCAATATGAAGAATTAAAGCAACACACCAATATTAAGTAAAATCCTATATGTTTTCAAGCTAACAATATTTATCAAATCCTCATCCTTCTTAAGTTGTAATTTTTCCACAATATGGAAAACGGTGATTTCTTCAATGTGGAAAACTCCAGGTGTAAAAATTGACCACCACCATATTGCAATTTTCTCTAACAAAGGATCCCTTGCTCCCGGTCACACAGCTAGTAATAAAAGTCAGTGGCAGGTTTTGATTCCAGGCCTTCTGTACTCCAACCCAACACTTTTAAGACCACACTATCTCTCAACAAATGCAAATAAAAATGTCATTCTGTACCCAAGTAAATTTCCCTTAAGATTTCTGATTAGATTCCTAGATTTATAAATCTGAACCTATCCTAATCAACTGGGAGGAGGGACAGGAGCATCATAAGCAATTGCATTTTAAATTATTTTCACCATCTAGTTATATTGCTAGCCACAATCCCCATACTATTCAACAGGAAGAATCAGAATTTAGAAAGTTCCACACTTTCCCCAGAAGCTTTCACAGGTTCTGTCCCTTGTAATCATGACTGCTTATGAGATCCCAAATTATTTTATATAAAGTAGGGATCCTCAAAATGGTTTGATAATGATTAAAAAACAACAACAAATAGATGAAGGGAACAGACGACACTAGCAAAACCCAAAAACAACCAAAAATATTAGCTCAACTGTTTGTTTTTGTTTTTTTAATAAACTCCAGAATATAAATCACTGAGGGAAGGAATAGGGAATAGTTTTGAAAAGAACTTCTGGGAAAACTGGAAAATAGTATGGGGGAAATTAGGATGAGACCAAAATTTTACCATATGTCACAATAAATTCAGAATAGATGCATGACCTGAATATAAAAGGCTACCATAAAAAATTTAGAAGAGAATGTGATCGAGGATTTTCACAACTCTGGCTAGGGACAGAATTCTTAGCTAAACAAAGAATAAAAGAGAACATAAAAAATAAAACCAATCATTTTGACTATGTAAAACTAAAAAGCATTTGAGCAAAAAAAATCAATAATATACAAATAGAAAAAATGGTAGAGTAGGAAAAATATTTACATCAAATATCACTGATAATGCCTTTTATTCAAAATATATAGAGAATTAATGTAAATATATAATCCCAATAACCATTTACCAATAAATAAGTGGTCAGATAATGTGGACAAATAGTTTTCTAATGGAGACTTGCAAATCATAAGTGACCAATGGATATATGCTTCAAATGACTAAGAGTAAGAGAAATGAAAATTAAAACAATTCTCAGGTTTCTCACATCCAGAAAAGAAAAAGACTGGAATGATGTTGGTAGGGCTGTAGAAACATAGACACACTGATACCCTATTGGTTGAGCAAGAAAGTAGCTTAATCATTCTGGATATCACCTTGGAATCAGGTGAGAGAAGTGACTAAACTATTTATACCTTTTGACCCAGCAATCTGAACATATACTCCAAGGAAGTCAAAGAAACAAAGGTCCAATTCAAATATGTGTTTTTTTAATAAAGAACAAAGAAATCAACAACATAAATTCAACAAAAAAATTAACAAAAACATTCAAAGAATGTTATGTTTTTTTAAACAAAAACAACAAAGAAGAAAAAGGAGGAATGTATGTGAAATTGTAAACTCATTTTATGAAATTTCTTTTTAGAGTACATATTAAGTTAATAACAATATTATCTAATTTATACAATATTATCTCACTTATTTCTGTTTCTCCTGAAATTCTTGATTTTCTTTTGTATTTTGTTATAGTGATGTACTTTTCTTTCCCCCTTTTTTTATATTTCCACCATTTCCTACTAAATTATCCCCCTAATCCTGTCAGAGTGCCCTATTTTTTAATGAATTAAAAAGACAAAACAAATAAACACATTGATCATATCTGAAAATGTGTATCTCGTTTTGCGCCTCTAGTCCATCAGGTGTTTCATCATATGTGCACTGAAGACATGATTGCTCACCACATTGATCAAGGTTCTGAAGGCTTTCAAAGTTGCTTTCCTTCCTATGACAGTGTTCATCTAATAAACTGTTCTCTTCGTGATGTATATTTTGCTCTGCATTATGAGATTCATACAAATTTTCAGTAATTTCTCTGAATTGGAGTTTATCATTTCTTAGAGAAAGGGATAAGAAATAGACCTTTGATTTTACTAATATAGGGAACTCCCAGGTAAGGATATTCCTAAGGAAAGTTTGGATCTTCTCTGCACAATATTAGCTTACTTTTGTATGCCACAATTTGTTTAGCCTTTATTGGTGGTATAGCAGCACTCTTTATGAAAGCAAAGAACTCATATCCCACTGTGAACCCATTGATTAGGGAATGGCTGAAAAAAATATGGCATATAAATGTAATGGAACATATTATTGTGCAGTAAGAAATGACAAATATAAAGACTCAGAAGAACATGGGAAAATGTGTATGAACTGTTATAGAGCAAGTTATAAAATGACTCCAACAATGTACGTGAAACATTCACTAAAGTGAGGTCTAAATCTGAGTCACTGAAAAACCAGCGAAGGTCTTGGAGAATAGGTAATAGGACATGCCTCCTTCCTCACAGTGGAGAGATGAGGGACTCTTAGGATAGAATAGTGTATACATTGTCAAAAACAGTCACAGTATTGTAAGTTTTTCTTTTTTTTTCTTTGTTACTGGGAGAATTAAAACTGGAGGGAGGGTGGTAAATTACTATGATTTAAAGACAACACTATCAACAAAGGAATTAAATTTTTATAAAGAATTTTTAAAGTCCTCTTTGGCAGCAGGCAGCACAATTCTTTTAAACCATGTTGCAGCATCTAAAGTCAGTAAGAGTACAGATTCCCACATAATAAGTGTTCAAAAAATGTTTGTGGAATAAATGGATATTCATTTATACTATCTGGATTAAGCAGAATATCTGAAACGAAGGCCATTGCAGTTTTGTTTTGTGCTGAAGTAATGGGCTTTGGTGCATGCCCAGATCATCTAAGAGGCATCTACATGGGAGAAGCCAAGGATCTGCTTCTGTGAGGCCTAGTGCATGTGTGGACATTCTGTGTTGGCCTGTCACGTGCTAGGGAATAGCCTCCTTCCTTCAGCTATGTATCTGGAATTGCCTGGGTCTTTAAATCTATGTGGCTGAGTCACAAATTCTCGCTTCCAATGGTGTCTGAGGGTAAAAGATTAATTCATTCAAAGCAGGAACAGCATGCAATAAGCCTGTCAGAGAAGAGTCACGTTTCCCTTTGCCTGTGGCCAAGCGACCCCAAGAAATAGGTTTGGGGTTTTGATCTTGTTTTATTTGTCTTTTTCAGTTCTAGAAATTAGGAGTGGAATCTCTGACCTAAGATCTTAAGCAATGGAGGACTTGGAGGCCAGGATTCTGGGCTGGGTGTTGCTGACAACCCAGCAAGGAAGTCCTAAGAACCCAGGGTCCTGGGATGTAAGTCCATTGTGGTGGTCAGGTGTGGTGCTTTGGACTTGTGACTTGGTGGAACTAATGCTATGTTGTGACTGAGCTAAGCATGAACCTAATCTCCATCCCTTCTCCAGAGGCTGAAGTGGTATGGGTGTATTATGCCTCTGAGGGACTGAGTAGAAACTTTTGCGTGTTTGCTTTTGTTATACCTTTGAAGTAAATTGTATTGTAGTGTTCAGTCACTTTCACTATCATATCTGACTCTTCAAGACCCCATTTGGGATTTTCTTGGCAAAGATGCTAGAATGGTTTACCATTTCCTTCTTCCAGTTCATTTTACATATGAGGAAACTGAGGCAAACAGGGTTAAGTAACTTGCCCAGGGTTACACAGTTAGTAAGTGTCTGAGACCAGATTTGGACTCTGGAAGAAGAGTCTTCCTGACTCCAAGCCCTGCATTCCATCCACTGAGGCACCTCGATGCCCTATGCCACCTAGTTGCTCTTAAAGTACACAGTCTTTTGTAAAAGCTAATCTGATTACTAAGTGGTTGAAAGGAATTGGGGTGCTTTGCCCCCTAAAGTTTGAGGAACACCATTAGTGGGGATTTGAATCAATGGTAGGGATAACCCTCTCCTCCTCCCCCCAAGAACAGTGAAGGAGGGATGAGATATAACACACCTGGCTGTCAGGCAGTGGGAGTATAGTCACTGTTACAGTAATAAATCAGCAAATTTGCCAAATTCACTATTTTTAAAATGTTGTTAATTGGAACTTAATTTGTGAATTCTGTTATTCTAAGCCAAGTAGTGTTTTTCACTAAAGGTCAGTGAATGGCAAGAATGCCCTTTATTGTCTAAGACCATTTCTGCTGGTCACCACTGGAAAACCATGAAATCACAGGTTCTACAGCAGAACGGCACTAGAGAAGCTACCTGGTCCAATGCCCCCATGTCACAGAGAAACAAACTAAGGTCCAGAGAAGAGAAGTTATTTGCCCAAGGTCACACAGCTAGTAAAGAGTAGAGCCAGGTTTTTTTAAACATTAACCCTAATTCCTGGTGATGGTGTGGGAGAGTGGAAAGAAAATTAACCCTGGAGTCCAAAGACATTCTGCCTTAGACCTTAGTTACCTGTATAACCTTGGGAAAGTCATTTCATTTTCCAAAACTGTAGTTACCTCATCTATCAAGGCAGTGGGGGAAAAGTGGTACTCCTTTTTGAGAATGGAGGGCCTGGCATAGTTCTGCTGAGATAGCTGATTAAGAATTTGTGATAGAAGGATCAGATGATAAGTCATAAAACATTGTCTAGGAGGATGAAAACTCAAATACCCAAAAGGAAAACACTTTACTCTTTACAGCTACCTAGAAAAAAATTTTAAATGGAACCATATGCATCTTCAGTAGGGTATTCAGGAGATTAAGTGGGATCCAGAGAAAAGATGGTGAATGGTATACCTCCTTGGTAAATGGGAGGTTGGAGTATATGGTCTTTGAGGTCCCCTAAACTCACTAAATTACTACTATGCAGGAATATGCAAATTAAAATAACTCCAAAGTATCATCTCACAAAGATAGTAAAAAAGATGGAAAAATTCAATGTTGGAGGGGCTGTGGAAAGCTTTGTTGTTGCTGTTGTTCAGCCAATCAGTCATGTCCAGCTCTTTGTGACCCCATGGACCAGATTATGCCAGCCCCTTCTATCTTCCACTATCTCTCATAGTCTGTCCAAGCTCATGTTTGTTGCTTCCATGACACTATCCACCTCATCCTCTGCTGTCCCATTCTCCTTTTGCCTTCAGTCTTTCCTAACATCTTCTCCAATGAGTCCTGCCTTCTCATTATGTGGCCAAAGTACTTAAGCTTCAGCTCCAGTATTTGATCTTCCAATGAATAGTCTGAATTAATTATTTTAAGTATTGACTGATTTAATCTCCTTGCTGTCCAAGGTACTCTCAAAGGTCTTCTCCAGCACCACAATTCAAAAGTGTCAATTCTGTAGGGCTCAGTTTTCCTTATAGCCCAACTCTCACAGTCATACATTGCTACTGTAAAAATCATAGTTTTGACTATATGGACCTTTATCAGCAAGACGATATCTCTGTTTTTTAGTATACTGTCTAGAATTGCCATAGCTTTCCTTCCAAGTAGCAAGCATCTTTTAATTTCATGGCTGCAGTTGCCATCTGCAGTGATCTTTGAGTCCAAGAATATAAAATCTGACACTGCTTCCATTTCTTCTCCCTCTATTTGCCAAGAAGTGATGGGACCAGTTGCCGTGATCTTGGGTTTGTTTTGTTTTTTTTTTAATGTTATGCTTCAAGACAGTTTTACATATTCTTCTTTCACCCTCATCAAGTGGCTTTTTGATTCTTCTTTACTTTCTGTCATGAGAGTGGTATTGTCTGCATATCTCAATTAAGTATGCTAATTAACTGACTTTGGAAATATGAATTAATCCAACCATTCTGGAAAATCATTTAGAATTATGCCGGACAGGTCGTTAAATTGGTTGTGCCCTTTGTCCCAGAAATCATATGTAACCCAAGCTTCTCTGAACATGCCCATTTCTAACATGGAATAGGTCTTGAGAAGCCTTTGAGCATGCCCAGTTTGTCTTCGTGTTGTTCATACTTCATTTCTGAAGAGAACCAATGACATTATGAGGTGATGTTTTGACTTTCCAGTGAATTGGATTTAAGTGAGGCAGAGTTGCACAGTCATATGCCTCACTCTCTTCCACAGTCATCAAAGTCCAGAGGCAAAACAAAAGTTGGAACCACTGGCAATGGCCCAGGAAGTAGTAGATAACCTTGGTGTCTTTGATGTCTGACCAAGTTCTAAGTGCTCCATATCACTTGCTTCAGCCACCTTCAAGGCTACTAGATCAAATTGTCCTCATCTACCCATTCTATCAGGGGAAGTCTTTACATGTTTGGGGTAGACATGCTCCTAATTCACCAATGGGTTTAGGCCTATCAGTTACCCTCAACCTGGTTTAACCCTGCTGAGTCTGTTTTCAGGCTGTGGCTATTATGCACGCTACAGTTCCTTGGAGCTGAGAGTTGGGTGAAAGGTGGACACCAGAGGTGGATGAGCAGCCCTGAAAAGGGCTCAGCAAGCCCTCATACCAGATGTACTAGTCCTCCTTGAACACTTCATAGAAGTCCCCATCCAGTTTGTCTAACATGGAGCTCACCCCCTCCTACCACACAGATGGGGGTAGCCTTCATTGACTGGCTGCTGGTATCTTTAAAAGTAGGTAGACTGAGCCCTGTGTTCTCTTTTCTGCTGTGCCCGGTGTGAACAATTCAGGAAAACATGGAAGAATTCAGGGAAACATGAAATTTGTGTGAAATGATACAGGATGAATATGTTTGTGAATTTACAAAGTTCATAGACTTAAAACATTTTATATGGTTGTAGTTCATGTACATTTTAGGGATTTCTCAGTTCTCTCGCTCATTGTCTTCATCCAAACAATCTTGGAACTTTATTATATGAAACTACTCAATATTTCTACCCAATTCCCCCTTTAAGCACATTTCTTTACAATGCTCAAAAAATGAATAGATGCATCCACAAGTGAAAGAAACCAAAGCTAGTAGGAAACAGAGACATCCACTTAGACATAACTGCGGACTGGTATCACTTACATTCGTAACCTGGATAGGCAACCCTTATATGTGGTACTTCTGAGGCCTTTGTGGTTAATCTTCACTGGCATTTCACTATACAGTCTCTCTGGCCACATTTTGCTTGGGAATCTTCCTATAACTTCCCATAGCTCTCAGTAAATAATGGGGTTGTCGCTCACTCTTGTTGCTTTTCCCTATCCTGTGCAAGGTTGCTCTGCCCATTCTTCTTTGGCCAACTGCATCAAAATAGTATTCTGTGTAGCAACATTTTCTTCACATCATTCTGCCTATAATTCTCTGCAGCCCCTCAGCAGACTGCGTTAATTTATTCCTAAGGAGTCAGCTTTTACGGATCCATAGAAGAGTACTTCAGAATTCCTGTTATAGCAGATGGCATTAGAATTCAAAATACAGCTCTAAATCAGGGTACGTCCTTTCTGAAAGATTCTTACTGTCGTTCCCATGACCTACAGCCTCACAAAAAAGCTCTCCTGTAAGTCAGAAATATACCATTCTTTACTACTTCTAAGAATGTCTCCATCCTCAGTGTTGGCTTCAGGAGATAACGTAGCGTTAGTCGTGACTCCATAATATTTGCCTTTCTCCTCTGAGTGTGCCCCCTTCCTGTGTTCACATCTCACATGGGTGTAGAGGCTTAGCAAAGTCTCTAGCAACACGTGCACACACATCCCTTTGCTTCAAAGAAACTCTTGGGGGCCAAGTGAGCAGGTTTGTTTAAATTACTGAAGGCTGTTTCCTTGCTATTTAAAGTCAAGAGGATGGGACCAGAAGAGAACTAAACACTTTCCCATGTTGCCTGGGGTTCAAGATGAATCAAATTTGTCAATTCTTAAGGCACATATAATGTGATTTGATAAGCACTGAGATCACTGCCTCACTTTGAAGGTTTTCCCCACTATCTATAGTTTGTTGAATTTTACTAACAATTCATTACTTTGGTTCTTAAAAGTTTGGGGATCTTCCAGGGTCTCCTGTTAAACTATAAATAGGAATAACATCTTAAGCTATCAATGAAAACCTTAGAGAATGTTCAACATCTGAGAACCAGACTCTTTGGAAATAGGAAGCAGAATAGATAAAGGATGAGTAGTCTAAGGATATAATCAGAATGCAGTGCCAGGCGGGGGAATACAGGTGATGAAAGAGGAGGTGAGGGAGCTCCACAGACAACTTTCCTTATTTATTTTACCTAAAACTAGTCTTGTCATCACTATGCCACAATGCACAACACCTAGCTAGCATAGGGAGGGCACTAGTCTCGACTATGAAAGATGAAAGAGGGGCCCCTCATGGCTGTCACAACTTATTCTCTCAGCCAACAGGAAGGGAACTAGTTTATCATTAGATGATGAATAGAAGCAAAAGGAACCAGAGAAGTAAAACAAAGAGAAAGAAAAGAAGAGGGAAAGGAAAGGAGGGTGAAGAGGAGAGGGGAGGAGAAAGAAGAAGAGGAGGTGATAAATTTAAAACTGTAGTAACGTGATAGGGTTTCAAAGGTTTTGTATATGAGCTCCTCTGTTTCATACATGTAGAAATGTTTGTGTTAGTTGTTTGTAAAGTTCATGATACATTTTTTTTTAAAGTTTTAGAGTAAATTGAGTGGTTCAGTAGACAGAGATCTGGCTGTAGAATCAGAAAACGGGCTCAAATCCTGCCTCTGAAATGTACTGGTTAAGTGACACTGACACTGGGTAAGGCCCTTACTTAACTTCTCAGTGACCCAAGCTAGGGGCAGCTAGGTGGCACAGGGGATAGAGTACCAGGCCTGGAGTCAGGAAGACATCTTGCTGAATTCAAATCTGGCCTCAGACATACTGGCTGTGTGACCTTGGGCAAGTCACTTAACCCTATTTGTCTCAGTGTCCTCATCTGTAAAATGAGCTGAAAGAAGGAAATGGCAAACCACTCCAGTATCTCTGCCCAGAAAACCTCAATGGGGTCATAATGAATCAGGCACGACTGAAAATGACTGAACAACAGCATGATCCAAGCAGACCTCTAACACTCTAAGTTGCGGGAAAGTTGTTGATCTGGCTTGATAAAGAGAAAATTCTCACTGGAAGTTTCCTATACTATTGAAATTAAGTGTCCAAATGATAATGCATGCTACCAACCCACCCCTCACAGAGAGGTAATGCACTAAACACATAGAATGAGACATACATTTCTGGATATGTCCAATATGGGATACTGTTTTGCTTCACTATATTTGTTATAAAAGTTTTGGTTTTTTTCATTAGGGAGAGAGGAAAAGAGAGAGAAAATAAATGTTTGTTAATTCAAAAAAATCAATTTAAAAAATCACCGGTCCAGATCAAATATATGTGTATGTGTATAAACTGACTGATTTTTCTTTTTTACATAGTTATCATCTATCCAGCCTCAGCTCAGCTCTGTCATTTCTGGGATCCCTGAGCCCCTCAATTGTCAATGCTTTCTCCTTACCATTTAATTCCTGAACTAACACTATGTTATCTCCTGAATTAAGTGAGTTTAACATGTTACATACCAGTTGTAGAAAGTAAGTTCCCTAAGGACAGGAAATATTTTGCTTTAGTCTTTTTTCATACAATATTTACCTATATAGGAGGTACTTAATATCTGTTGAATTGTTGTAACTTGAGTATCATCCCCATAAAACCAAATACAGAGAAAAGACAGTAAATGTTTTGTCACTTTAATTTTGTAGGTCTTTAACCCTTAAATTTTGTATGTCTGTATTCTTTCCCCTCATATTTGTACTTTTCACCATTTGACCCAAAGTGAAATAAAATTAGTTTGGTTATAGTTTTCAGCATTAAAAAAAAAAAACAAAACAACACCTCGTTGCTACCTGGTAGATTGGTATGTAGTAATCTCTTTAGTAATTTTATTCAGATCTCCTGAAAGCATAGAGATTTTGAATCATTATAACTATCTTTAGAGAGACAATAATACAGAGCAGACAGGGAGCTGACCTCAGAGTGGTGAAGACACAATCAAGTTTTGCCTCTAACACAAACTGCCTATGTGCCCCTAGACAAGTCACAACTGACTCAGGGATACAAGTGACTCTCTGATGCTATAAATTGTAGGGACTATGCCGACCTGCACTGATAGAGGGAGGTTCTTTACTGAGAAGTTTCCTATAATATGAAATCCTAAGTCTACTTTCTTTCCCTAGCTTTCTGAATTATCTTAATTTCTTTCATTATAAAAGTAATGCCCATTTTCCCCCCTACATTTTTAATCTGAACATAATCTGTTTTTATATTTGTGATTAATTCTCATATTATTTTTAATTTTGTCTCATTTCCTGGATTTTGAAAATGATATTTGATATTTAATTTGGGCCTCATGGTTTTTGACTTGGCAGAATACTTCAATTTTGCATATTTTAATGAATTGGCATTATCTCCATCCATTTCTTGCTCAAAGTAAAATTGCATAAATTTGTCACCCTTAAATGACTGGCACAAAGTTGTTATTTTCATATTTTTATAGCTCCTTTTATCTTGGAATTGATGTTGAGATCTTGAATTCACTTGGGTTCTGTGAATTTGATTATTGTACATACAGGTTGATGGTATTATTTTTCAGCATATTATTCTAATTTTGCTAATCTGGTTTATTTAATAGATTAAATATATCCCAGGGGTACATAAGCTCTATCAGGTTCTACCAATGGAAGGAAGGCATTGAATATAATTCAAGTGGCAGCTAGGTGGTGCAGTAGATAGAGTTCTGGACCTGGCATTAGGAAGAAATGAGTTCAAGTTGCACCTCAGTCATTTCCTAGTTGTGTGATGGGCAAGTCACTTAACATCTGATCCAGCTTATGCTGTTCCTGTGACAGACTAAGTCTGTCTGAAGATCAGCCTAGCTAAATATGGCTGCTAGGTAATATATTCTTTAGCCATGGCAATCCATGAAACACACACACGCACGCACGTGTTGAATGCATGTAAAAAGGCAGCACAGAATAGTGGAAATGACACCATATTTGGAAGCAGAAAATCCAATTTTAAGACCCAGTTCCTCAAACTCATTACTTGTGTGATCTTGGGAAAGTCACTTTCTCTCTTTGGGCCTCAGCTTCCTCGTCTGTTAAATGGATATAATAATAATAACTGTAATTTCCAACCCTCCGAATTGTTGGAAGGATTAAATGAAATAATTTTCAAAGTGCTTTATAGCTATGAAATGCTACATAAATTTATTCTATTATTTTGATTTAAATACATTTCAGGAAGTGTTTCCTGCTCACAATATTACAATGGATGAATAAGTATGGATTGAGGCAGCTAGGTGACTCCATGGATAGAGTGCTGGCCCTGGAGTCAGTAAGACCTGAGTTCAAATCCAAACTTCAGACACTTACTAGCTGGGGACCCAGTGACCCTGGGGAAGTCACTTAACTTCTGTTTGCCTTAATCCACTCCAGTATTCTTGCCAAGAAAACCCCATGAACAATATTGACATGCTATGCTTCATAGGATGACAAAAAGTCAGACACAACTGAACAAAATCATAAGTATGGGCATTCTTCCAACTGGTGTTTATTGAAACCCATTTACACTATCTTATCCTCTTTAATTTTTGTCCATGTCTTTCTATAAATCTTCCATAGATGATGTATCCAGTGAAGTAGAAACTTTCCTATGGATCTTTTAATATTTCAAAAATGCCATTGGCAATAGTTAGATTGTGTTTTTATTATCCATCTCTCATATGTGACCAGCTTATCTGTCTTCACAGTCATATGTGTTCTTGATGTGCTTTATAATATTTACTGAACAAAAGTCACCATTTGTAATATGCTTACTTATTCCCATTAGACAGTTTCCCCTTTAGGTCAACCAAAACTTTGATTCTTCTGTGGTCTTGTGGTTTCATTGCTAGGAATTCTCCCTCCATTCTTCCATTCTTTATTTCCTTCCTTCCTTTCTTCCCTCTTTTCTTCTTCCCTCCCTCCCTCCCTTCCTTCCTTCCTTCCTTCCTTCCTTTCTTTTCTTTCTTTCAGATGTGTCATTCCATTAGTGTATGGAATTTGTGGTGAGGAAACTCCTTCCAGAAATGCAGATTACCAACTTTTCTGCAGCTTACAGTCTTAGAAAATGAGTTGCCTGGGAACACTGAAAAGGTAAGTGACTTTCCATAGTCACATAGCCAGTGTGTGTCAGAATTGATACTTGAACCTAGATCTTCTTGAGTAGAAGTCCTGACTTTCTATTAACCATATCATATTGATTATCAGTGAGAGATATTGGTATAAAAAAAACAAACTTTGCCAATAGGGAGCCACCTGAAATCATTTAAAGTGTTACACAATTTTTCAAATATAGTTTTGTCTGTTCTCCTTCTGGTAAATTCTAAACCCAGCTCATCATCCTTAAATTTTGAAAATTTAAGAGGATAATTTGTTTTCTATTCTGTCAGATGGTTTGGGAAGACTAATTGCTAATACTAAATAGATTTCCTCTTCAATATGGCATGGAATTAATGATATTTACTCTTTTAAAAAATATCATGTTATTCTTATTCTGACACCAGATTATGTTTGCTCTAAACTTTTTATTTCCTCCAATGCCTAGCAAAGTCCTCTACACATAGTAGACACTTAGTAAATGTATGTTAAATCTTTGTATTGTATTCTTGATTACTAAGCACAAATCTAGTTTGGCCCAAATTTATTAATTTTAGTACAAACTTTCATTGATCTTTTACATTGATGCTTACTTCAATGGCATTTGCCAATGTCTTGGAGGAGATCCAATACAGAGTTCAAAAGGAATAGAGATCCCTTAAAGATGGTTTAGTTCTCAAGATGCTCTTTTTCGCAGATGACATTGTCCTGATTTCATCAAGCCCCATTAAATTGAAGAGTTTCCTAAATGAGATCTCAGTGTTTTGCCTAACTATTCACACAGAAAAACTAAAGAGATGAAGAATGTCTGTTGTCTAGACTAAGATATTTAATTTGATGGAAAACATTTAGAGCTGGTTTGTCATCACATGAAACTTTTACAAACACCGCAAATGGACAATGACCTGAGCCCAGAATTTAACGGGAGAAGAGTAGGCTGAATAATTTTGGGGAAAGGGTTCAGGGCCCTTAATCACTTTAAGCTTCTCCCTAAAAACAAGTACATCAATACACTGATTAGACTAACACATACAGAATAATACCTATTAGACTATAAACTCATTGAAAGCAGGGACTGTTTTTTTTTTGTTTTTTGTCTTTTGTTGTTTTTTTTTTTGTTTGTTTGTTTGTTTTTCCTTCTATCCTCAATGCTTGGCAGAGTGCTTGGAAAACATTTAATAAATGTTTGCTAACTTGACCTGATTTGCTGGCAGAGCTATGGGTTGGTCTAGCCATTCTGGAAAGCAACTTGGAACTATGAACAAAAAGTCACTAAATTGTGCCTATCCCTTTGAACCAGTAATACCACCACTTGGTCTATACTCCAAAGAGATAAAAAAAAAATAAGGGAAAGGACCCTTATGTACAAAAATATTTACAGAAACTTTTTGTGGTGGAAACTTTGAAATTAAGAAGGTACCCATTAATTTGAGAATGGCTGAACAAATTATGATATAGGCATGTAATGGAATACTATTGTGCTGTAAGAAATAATGAAAGGGGTAGTTTCAGAGAAACCTTAGAAGACCTATATACACTGAAGCAGAGTGAAGTGAGCAGAACCAGGAGAATAATTTATATAATAACAACATTGTAAAGACAAACAACTGAAAGACTTAAAAAAATCTGATCAACACAACAACCAATCAGGATTCCAGAGGACTCATGATGAAATATACTACCCACATCCTGACAGAGAGGTGGACTCAAGGAGTAGATTGAGACATATTTTTTAATATGGTCAATGTAAAAATTTGTTTTGCTTGACTATGTGTGTCTTTGTGTGCGTATACACACATATATACATATATAAAATAAAGGAAAATTAAAATCTTTGTAATATTTTGACTATATACATATATTACATTGGAAAAATAAAATCTTTATATTATGTATGTATTCTTTGTAATATATACACATACAAATAGATATAGATATTAGAAAGGTTTTATTTTTTCTTTTTCCAATGGGGGTTGAAAATCTGAAATAAGAGAAAAGAGAATTTTGTTAATTAAAATATTTTAAAATATATTTTTAAAAGTTTTTTGTACACATGACCTATGGCACTACCCTAGATGGAGATGCAGTGAAGATTAAGATGAGGAATTGCTTGTCAGCTGAGTTTCTCTGCTGAGTATTCTCCATTGCTCTCTCCTGGATGTCTCTGTTTTCTGCTAAGTGTTTACACTGAACCATTTCTGCTAGCTGCTGTTACTTGTTGGCTTTCAGCTGTCATGTAACTTCTTCCCTATAGGGGAACACAGTTTGCCAATTCTAAAGAATTGCTTATAGCCCAAGAGGCTATCTTTAACTTTTCTAATGCAGATCCCAGCTGGAGGTAGAGAAACTCTTAGACATTTTAAGCCTATGTTTTGAATTCTTTCACTCTTAACTCTTATTTTACTTAACATGTGAAAATTCCTTTCAACTCCTTGCTAAGCTCATGATGGCAGTCTTGACTCATACAATAAGAGGGTCCACGTGGAGAAAACTGAGTCTATGGCTTTTGCTCTGTTTCACTTTTGTTCTGCTTTCCTTCACGTACCAAAATAATTGTCTTCCATATAATAATTAATTGCATGTCCATCAATTGGGAATAGCTGAACAGGTTTTAATATATGAGTACTATGCAATATTTTTGTTCAATAAGGAATGGCAAATATGAAGAAATTTAAAGAAATATGGGAAGACTTGGATGAACTGATACAGAACCAAAATAATAGCATAAGCAATGACTACTATAATGCAAATGAAAACAACATTAAAAAACAACAAAATTCAGATTAAACACAATGGTCAATGCTGGTTCCAGATGTTCAATGTTAAAAAAAAAAAAACCCATTTCCTTTCTTTTTGTTAGCATATGCTCTCAGTCACAAGTTTTGAATAACTTTTTATGGGAAGGTACTACATGGGTTTTGTTTATTGAGAAGCGATTGTTGCATCCAAAACAAAATATTTCAATATTTTTAAATGGGCACCAGTTGAAGGCATGGTAATAAAGCCTCTGTGTTATATTATTAGAGCATCAAAAATTAGCATAAAAGTGATAGATTCTTTCCCTAATATTTACAAATTAGCTAAAACCTTCAATTCCTAATATTCCTCATGTTTCTTTTGTAATATGTACACATACATATAGATACAGAGATTAGAAAGATTTTATTTTTTCTTTTTCTAGTAGAGAGTGAAAAATCTGGAAATGAGAGAAAAGAGAATTTTGTTAATTAAAATATTTTAAAATATATTTTTAAAAGTTTTCTTTTCCCAGTTGGGAGCACACAGTAAGCACTTAATAGATACTGTTGACTGAATAATTAACATTGAATTTATTACTATTGTGTATAAGGTACCATCCTAGGCACCAGGGATACAAAGATAGATAGGGCATAGACTGCACTGTCAAGAATATTATAACATTTTTGTTGTCCAGTCATTTTGATTGAGTCTGACTCTTTGTGACCCTGTTGATCTCTGTCTATGGGGTTTTCTTAGCAAAGATACTGGAGTGGTTTGTCATTTCCTTCTCTAGTGGCAAACAGATGTTAAGTGACTTGCCCAAGGTCACACAGCTAGGAAGTTTCTAAAGCTGAATTTGAAGTCAGATCTTTCTGAGTCCAAGCCTAACATCACCCTCTCATGTTGTATATGCTCTCTTCTCTGTGTTTTCAGCTCTGAGTTCCCTTTCTGGGGATAAGGCTTCTTCATTCCAGTCATCTTCCACCCTACTACTTTTGCTGCTCCACCCTCCCAAACTGGGCAGCCAGGGACCAGGCCTGGAGAAAGCTAAGCCACTCCAATCCTAATTTATACCCTGGGACTATGTTTCTTCAACTTCCCTGACTACTACTGCCCTATATCTATTGTCTCCCCTGTTAGAATGTAAGCTCCACAAGGGCAAGTACTGCCTCTGCTTTTGTCTTTGTATTCCTAGCACTTAGCACAATGCCTGACACAGAATGTGTGTTCATTAAATACTTTTTCATTCATAATGGGAGGAAAGACTCATATCCAAGTAATTATAACACAATCAACTATTAATAACTTAAAGGCTACCATTTTCTATAGCAAAGTTTCCTTTTAAAATATACTCACCCACACAATGATTACAGCAGTAGAAATAGAAAGAACAACAACAAAATAAATGCTGAAATTAAACACAGTAATTACAATGATCAAATTTGTCCCTGACAAAGAGAAGAGAAAATATACCTACTTCCCCTCTCTACACAGGTGGAGGACTACGGGCATAGAACACTGAATACGTTGTCAGAGTTAGTCAGTGTGCTTGTTGGTTTTGCTGAGCTACTTTTTCTCCTTATTTCTTATTCTTTATGACATGGGATGGTTCTCTGGGTAGGAAAGGGAGGAGAAATATACAGGACATCTCAAAAATCTTAGTGCAATTTTAAGGTTTAATAGACTAAAGCTAAGACTCTTGGGATACCCTGAGGTTCGAAATAAGTTATTTTTTAAAGGTATAAATACAATTTCAGATAAAATAAATAAAATGTACCACCTTCTTTTATCAATTACAGTATCATTTACAACATAAAACATATCTGTAAGATCGTAAGTCCTATCCATGCATTAGGATCTCATGGGACCCTGATTTCAACAGCAATATCTATTTTAATGACTGATAAAATAGGAAAATATATGTAAATGAAAATCATTTTAAATTCTCACCCCATGCCATTCTAGGTTCACATTTCAAAGTATGAAGTTTCTCCTTTCTAGCCAAGATAAGGCCAAGAACTGCCAAAAATGTTCCAAAGAAGGTAATCTCAACTGACATTCATATCTAAGTATAAGGAAATCAGGCATAAGACACTGAGTGGACAGAAAGAGTGACCAAACGATCGCTAGGACAGAACCAGGAGAAAAATGTATACAATACTGTAAAGATAAACAACTTTGAAAGGCTTAAAAACTGTAATCAATACAATGAGTATCCATGATTCCACAAGATTGATGGTGAAACATGCTATCTACCTCCTGACAGAGAGGTGATAAGAGTTAGGGTGCAGATTTTTGTATACAGACATCGAAGGAGTTTGTTATGGTTGGGGAATGTGAGGTATTCAGGGAGGACTAGTACGTCTGGTGTGAGGGCTTGCCAATCCTACTCTGGGCTACTTATCCACCTTCAGTGTCCACCTGCCACTCAACTCTTACCTGTGGCTCCAAGAAGTTGTAGCAGGCACAGACCACATCCTGGTAAAACCATCTTGGCAGACTGGTTAAACCAGGTTGAGGGTAACTGACAGGCCTCAAATCTGTAGGTGAGTTAAGGGGTGTCTATTCCAAGCAAGTGAAGACTTTTGCTAGGGGAATGGGTGAATAACAATTTGTTCCAATGGCCATGGAGGTTGCTGAAGCAGGTGTTATGGAGTGCATATTGCTTGATCAGATATCCAGGATGCTAAGGTCGTCCATTACATCCTGGGCCATCGCCAGTTGTCCTACCTTTCGTCTTGCTGCTGGACTTTGATGACTTTGTACAACTTTGCCTCACTTAAATCTAATTCATATACAAGACATCACCTCGTAATGTCATTGGTCCTCTTGAAAACAAAGGACAAACAACATTATGGTTGACAAAACATATTTGTTCCAAGGAATTTGTTTTTCTTTTCTCCTTTTTGTCAGTAGAATGAGATCTGGGAAGAAGAGAAAATAAATTTTTGTTAATTAAAATTTTTTTTTCTTTTAAATAGATAAATGAAGGGAATACTACTGATATGGAATGTTGCATGCATTTTCATATTGAGTATTGAGGCCTGGAGTCAGGAAGACCTGAGTTCAAATGTAACCTTAGACATTTACTAGCTGTGTGACCTGGGCAAGTCACTTAACTCCATTTACCTCAGTCTCCTCATCTGTAAAATAAACTGAAGAAGGAAATGGTAAACCACTCCAATATCTTTGCCAAGAAAACCCCAAATGGTATCATGAAGAGTTGGACACAACTGAAAAAAACTAAGAACAACAATAATGAGCCAATCAGCCCCACCTGGTCTCTGCCTCACACTCTAAAATCTGCACAGCCAAGTTTGGGCTGAGGGTAGTTCAAATACCAGGACCGAGAGGGGTTCCTGTGAGTCTCTAAGGTTGTAGGGATATCAAGGCTAGGACTTACTCTGTTTCCTCAGGAGGGCTGACATGGTGTGACTGGCCAATTTGTCAAGAATCCTAAGTTAGTCAAGTACAACGATCCTAAGGAAACCCAGTTCCTCTCTGACCCCTAGAAACTGGCCCAAATTGGAATGTAACTTCCCAGAGGGCCATAGGCCCTCCATCTAGAGAGCTTCACTCTTTCTTTCCTTATTTGCCTTGAAATTAGGGAGTATTAACTATCAGAATATGGGTGCCACCTAGTGTCAGCCAGGTGAATACTACAAAAAGCAGAAACCATTACTCTTAGTGTGTAATGACTCCATCTAATGAATATGTGTATTGTAATTTGTTGTTTCATTTGATGACAGTACTGAATTACTTTTGTATGCAAAGCTTTTATAGCTTTCACGGTTGATTGCTTACCCCAGGAAAAAGAAAGAAAAAGTTTGAGGAAATGTTGGTTCAGGCCCTAATCACTTTAAACCAGCCTTACTGTAATAACCTGTCCTTCAGTCTCCTAGCCATCAATACCTATGTCTTCCAACCATCTACAGATTATTTTAATATTTCAAAAAAATATGATTTTGTCTATGTATTTCTACCACTTAGAAACTGAGGATTAGAGAGGTCAACTGGCTTGAAAGATGGAACCAGATTTTTAAAAAAAACACCTCTCAAAGATTAGAAATGTACTTGTTTTTACATCAGGTGTTAGCAGTATTCCTCTTTTATTGCTTTTCCCCTCTCCCCAATCCCACCCTGCAAATAACTGAGTATGAAGGGAAGGAGGGATAGAAACAAAGGGAGTGGTTTAGTAGAGACTCTCTTAATGTTGGGCTCAGCTTCAAACCCTTCCTTATGAAGCAGCAGAGCACAGTGACAAAAAAGTGGGAATTAACTAGAAGAGGGCAGCTAGGTGGCACAGTGGATAGACTGGAAGTCAGGAAGACCTGAATTCAAATCTAGCCTCACACATTTATAGCTGTGTGACCCTGGGTTAGTCACTTAACCCTGTTTGCCTTACTTTCCTCATTTGTAAAATGAACTGGAGAAAAAAATGGCAAACTACTCCAGTATCTTTGACAAGAAAACCTCAAATGGGGTCACAAAGAGTCAGACACAAGTGAAAAAAAGACTGAATAACAACAACAAGAAAGTTAGAAGAGTTCAGTTCACATTGAAGTTCTGCCATGGATATCCCAGGTGGCCTTGTAAAAATCAATGAACTTCTCTAGGACTCACTATCCCCTTCTGCAAAATGAGGCAGACAGACGGACTAGATGCTCTCTGATGTTCCTTCCAGCTCTTTCTCTGTCTTTAGAAGCTTATTGCCAGGACATAGGTTTCCCTGATATATATGCAAAATGTACTCTTATTATAATTATTATTTCTATAACACTATTACATGTTTTATCATTATTTATTCTATAGGATTAATAATCTGCTTTCAAAATAGATTTTCTTGTTCCCATTTTCATGAGATTTGGGTTATTTTTATTTGCTTATACCTTCAGTGAAATAATATAGTTCATTTCTTGAAACTGACACTTTTCAAATACCAATAAGTTAATTTTAAGTCCTCTTTTCTTAATCTATGCTATATATTTTTAATACTACTTTTCATTTTCTTTTATAAGTCAGTGCTCTGATCTATTCTTCTGATTTCTTACCTTTCTTTGCATTCCATTTAATGTGTTTGTTTTGTTATAATATCAAGATGCCTGGAACTGAAAATGGAATCTAAAATGCTATGTCTCACCAAAGCTTCAGAGACAGAGAATCTGTTTTCATCTCCCTAATTCATTTTCTTTCCTTCTTTCTCTCTGAGAAGACAGAATCTCTCTCTTTCTCTCTCCCTCCCTCCCTTTCTCCCCCCCCCATTCCATCTGTCTCTCTTTTCTTCCTTCTGTATCATATTGTAAACTTTGGGAATCTCTGCATGCATAGGTAACTTCACATTGAATTTTCTATCTACTTTTCACCAGACCTTCCTTTCATATGCTTAGCTATCTCCTTTACACTTCATTTCATCTCATTTCTACTCTGTCATCCTGCCATCCTTGAAAGCAAGATGATAACTCCTGTTCTTTCTCCCCCGCGTGAATGCCATTTTATTCTTTTCTAGTAATTGTTTAACCTCCCTACGACTCTTGGATGCTGTGTAGCTTTCTTCTCTGGTGTTTGCATCATTTCTTAATATAATCTCTTAATATAGCTTAATATAATCTTTCAAATAATACCAAGAAGAATTTTCATTTCTGTTATGTTGGGGGAACTAATTGTAGAATGAAACCAAAATGACTTCAGTAAAATACATTTAAAAACCACACTGAAGATAGAGAAGGTTTTTAAAATCTAAGTTTCCTGCAGAAACATAGTCAGTGGTAGAGCTAACAGATGGAGTGCCAAGGTCACCAGTCAGAAGGGAACTGTGCAAAACCACTGCTGTGTAAGGGGCTGGTGTACAAGATGTTGATTTTCACTTTGGGATCTTACAAAGAAAAGTAATTTAGGGGGGAATATTCTGCTGAGGTTTCTCCAATGAAGGTCCAATTAAAGGCTCATTTTGTTGTACATTCAATTTTTCCCAGAAATTTCCAAGAGTTTCCAGGATTCTATGTAACTCTTCCTCCAAATAAAGCTGACAATGAATGCTGATTTTTTTCAAAAAAATTACTTTCAACAAAAAACAGTGAGTTGATTACTATAGAAAAGGAATATTATAGAGGCTTTTGTTTGTTTTTATTTTAGGAAGGGTTCTAACTGAATGAACTGTGTATTAGATGCTATTGGCCTCTAACGCATAGGCAGAGAAGCTTGTTTGTTTGTTTTAAATTCCTAAGTGAGGAATGAGGCAGCCTCACTTAGTGACATTTTTTATTAGAAACCAGAAGACTGGAGCCTTCTCAATTCCATTGCTGGTTTCCTTAGACAAAGTCTCTTGTTTCTGACTCAGTTTCCTTCCCAATAGCTTCCCCAGCAAACACAAATAGTGATTGAGCACGGCACTATGGAATTGCTACTTAATTTATTTCAATTCAATAAACATTCATTAAGTGCCTGCTAATTACATTGCTAAGCTCTAGAGATACCAACTTTGGAGGAGTTTATATGAACTGCCCTCAAAGACTTTACACTTTTATGGGAAAGGTGGGTAGAGGAGAAGATATGTATACAGATATCTAGGAAGCCAAAGAGGATATAATAGCTACAAAATGCTATGAAGAATTTAAGGAGAATTCATCCAAGGGCAAGAGGCTGAGAGTGTCAGAGAAGGCTTTATAAAAGAAATGATACCAGGATTCTGAAGAAAGGGAAGGGCTTCACAGAGATGGGTGGGAAACCATACATTGTAGACACAGACTCTTGCCCTCAGGGGACTTATACTCTTCTAGAGGAGACAGGATATAATGCACAAGATAAATACCAATGCAAGACAAAACTTTTTTAATACTATAATTCGGATTTTATTAATATAGGGAACTTTTTCTACTAAAGCAGGCAGGTACCTCCTCTTGAACTTTATGGGGGCACTGAGTTTAGTTTTAAAGAGTTACTTAAGGGCAGCTAGGTGGTGCAGTGGATAGAGCACTGGCCCTGAAGTCAGGAGGACCTGAGTTCAAATATGACCTCAGACCAAACACTTGACACGTACTAGCTGTGTGACCTTGGGCAAATCACTTAACCCCAATTGCCTTATCAAAAAAAAAAAAAGAGTCACTTGGTACCCTTTGACCCAGCAATAGCACTTCTAGGGCTATATCCCAATGAGATCACACAAACGGGAAAAGGACCTACATGTACAAAAATATTCATAGCAGCTATTTTTGTGGTGGCAAAGAATTGAAATTGAGAGGATGTCCATCAATTGGGGAATGGTTGAGCAAGTTGTGGTATATGAATGTGATGGAATACTATTGTGCTATAAGAAATGGCGAACAGGCAGACTTCAGAAAAACCTGGAAAGACTTGTAAGGTCTGATGCTGAGTGAAGTGAGCAGAACCAAGGGAACATTGTACACAATAACAGCCACGTTGTGTGATGACTAATATTGATAAACTTAACCATACCTGGCAATACAAGGATCTAAGACATCTCCAGAGGCCTTGTGATGGAAAATGCCATCCACATTCAAAGAAAAAACTATGGAAGTCAAATTGCTATTTTTTTCTCTTCTGTTGAGTTTTGTTTCCTTTTTCCGATGGTTCCTCCTATTGGTTTTAATTTTTACTTACAACATCACTAATGTGAAAATATGTTTAATATGATTGTAAATGTATAGCCTATATCAGATTGTGTGCCATCTTGGGGAGGGTGGTGGGGAGGAAGGGGGAGAAAAATTTTAAACTCAAAACTATATGGAGGTGATTATTGATAAATCAAAATAAATTAATTTTTAAAAAAGCGTTACTTGGGCACTGAGAGGTTAATTGGCTTGCCCAGGGTAGGTATGGAACAGTCAGGCCTTTAACACAGGTCTTCCTGCCTCTGAGGCCAGTTCTAAGGCAGCACATACTAAGTGATAAAAGAATTGTACAGAGAATTCAAAAGTAGAATGCACTAGCCATAGGAGGCAGTGTTTCCCCTTCACTGGAAGTCTTAAGTGAAGATTGGATGAATACTTGATGTAGATGTTGCAGAGGGCATCTCTGTCGGCCACGAGTTGATCTAGATGCCCTTTGGGGTCCCTCTCAACTCTGAGATTCTGTAAGTGCCAAAATGTGTACCGCAGTAATTTAAAGGCAGGAGCTGTCACTGAATCCCATTGGCTAGGGTGATTGAGGAAGGCCTCAAGAAGGTAATATTTGAGATATCATTTCACTACAGAGCTCCCCCCACCACCTCCCTGCCCACAGGTCAGGTTTCCAGAGTTAGGACAGCTGTATCTCCCCCTACTAATTCTAATAGTAGTCCTCAGGGAAATGGGAATGGCTTTCTAATCAATGCTCAAGCTCTCATCCTGGTGTCTTCTGCTTAATATTAATCACCTGCTCCCCAGTATCACTTAACCAATTAACATTCTTCACTTTTTACCAGGGGATACTTACTGAGAAGATATAGCAAGAACAAAAGTACAAACATTTCCCCCTAACACGGGGCGTATTTTCTCTTATACTGCCTCAGTCTGTGGGAAGAATTGCCTCAGGTTGAAGGTAGTTTCTACATAATATTTGCCCCATCAAGTTCACTTCCAAATCACTGGACAAGTAGTTCCCTTACCATAGGTTATGATATTGGACCTGACTTGGTTCTTAGCAGACTCTGGCATGGACTCCCCTCAGTGGATCTCAACCACTCTGACCTTTTTAATTCCAATAAACATTCTTTCACCTAAAGGCAGAAAAGAAAAAATGCAAAGCAGCAAAGAATAGAGAGGAACAATGTATACCCAAGCCACATGTCATCGTGGGTAGGGAGAGCATGAGGCCTCTTCCTACCTAGAAGCTTATAGCATGCATTCTCTCTTTACAGCCAGGTGAAAAAAAAAAAAAGGGTGTCCTCTTTGACTGGTGAGTGTCTTATGAATGCATACCCAGTTCCAGTTCAGCAGCCAATCAAAAGTCTGTTTCTTTACTATGCAGTCAGTGCACCAGGAACAGACATACTCATGTATGTTCTGAAGTGGAAATTAGGGCCCTCAATTATACATCATTGCGAAATTTCAGAAGCGGGGTCACTCAGCATCCCCATGCGGTTCAGCAGCAGGCAGAACACTTTGCATTTGCTTCAAGGACTTCCACCCATCTCTACTGGTTCCAACTCCAGAGCTGCCTCCACAGCGTCTCTCATTAATTTCCTGAATGAAGAAAGTGGAGAGGGCTCAGTCAAAAGATTTCAGATGTATAATGACAAGGCAGCGGAGAAGGAGCTGAGATACTTCCTTTAGTTGTGGCCTACCAATGTCTTCCCAGTCTAGGTGATTAGTCTCAAATTGTCATGAAGGAAAGCATTCTGTCTAGGTAGTCTGTTTTAGTGAGGGCTTACTGACTTCCTTCCTAAAGGGTGACAGCGTTGGCATAAACATATAAATTATGGGCCATACAAGGGAAGAAGAGATGAAATGGCAATCTTGGTGTTATCAATTGGTCCTAATCCCATGGCAGCTAGATGGTGCGGTGGATAGAGTGCTGGGTCTGGCATCAGGCAGACATGAATTCATATCTTGCCTCAGACACTTACTAACTATGTGACCCTGGGCAAGTCACTTAACCTCTGTCTCAATTTTCTCAACTGTAAAATAGGGATCATAATAGCATTCACTTCACAGAGTTGTTTTGAGGATCAAATGAGACAATATTTATAAAGTGCTTAGCATAGTGCCTGGCACAAAGCAGGTTTTTAATAAATATTTGTTCCCTTTTCTTATTCCCTCCTCACTAAAGTCCTGAAGTAGCATCTTCACGAGTCTGATCAGTGTATCTTTTTATTTCCCTACTCTGTAATATCTTCTGTGACAGTCTGAACTGTACCAATGGGCTTTGGAACTGGGGTTATATAGCCTTTTAAAGAATTAATTAAAAGCACATAAAAATGGTACACTGTTCTTAGACAAGAAAGGAGAGAGGGGAAATGGTGGAATAATTAGAACCACAGAGGTGGTGAGAAAGATTTGCATTGGTCACTCCACAAGACCACAGTTTGTACTTCTGTCATTTAAAACCCTGATGACAGTGCCCTCCTGACCTCCATTTTAACAATCTATTGCCTACTTGTTATGTCTTTGTCTGGAGAACGGTCAGCCATTAAGTCATATGGCACATAGCTAGGAGGACTGCTCCCCAGGACAGCTGGGCATGTCCTCCTCTAGTTTAAAAATGGAGTTTCAAAAGCCATCTTTTATCCCTTTAAGAAATAAGACAATTTCTTCACCACTCACTGCTTACTGGGCCCCAGGACAATGTCAGAAGCCTGAGTTTGAGTTGAAATAATGGTGGCAAACCAGCATTCATTAGCAATATAAGGATCCAACTTGCCTACTTCACAGTGGGAAAGCCAGTTGGAGGTGAGGAAACAGATGTCCTTGCTGGCTTCCTAGGGTGTGTTCATAAACAACAGGATATTAAAGAAGGAATTTACCAATGTCAAGAATGCCCCTGCAGTACCTTTTACCAGACTCATCATAGAAGAGAACAATATTCTTCCAACCCTAGGGAAGTTTATAAAGGACTGTAGGAACCTTTCATTGTGGGAGAGAGCTTTATGACTATCTTCTTCCTATCACTCAGATCTGGAAACAATAGATTTGTTGGCTATAAGCCTTTGGAAAGTGAAAAATAGTAAGAAAGTCCATGAAATAGATGACACTTATCTAATTTTTAAAAATAGTGAAATTTCCTTGAAAAGTAGCCTGGAGAAGATGGCAGACTAGACATTTTCTTTGATCCCTATTACTTTTCAAATCTCTCTAAAATAGCAATTATGCACCAAAGATACAGCAACTTCAGCCGTCTCTATGGTACAAGATACCCAGAATTCAAAAGAAGGTGACCCTCTGATCTCTCCCCCCAAAAAAACAACCCAGGAACTGACACTCATTGACCCCTAAGCTCACTCAGCCTTCCTCCACCTCCCATGCTACTGCAGTATGCCTCTTCAAGCAGCATTTAGGCTGCACTAGCAGACCTAAGGACACAATACAGGTTACATCACAACCCACCCCTGCACCCTGCTTCCTCCTCCCTCTTCCCAGTGCCATGGAGACCCAGGCAATTTAGTTCAAGCCTAGACAATCAACTTGGCCACAGCCCTCCACAAGCAGAAGCCTGCCAGGGGCTACAACCCAGAAGTACCAGTGCTAGGCAAAGCAGGCTTTGAATTCCCCAATGTCCAGTGAGGATCAGAGAGAGTGGAACAGGTCACCAGGACAGGACACTACGCGTGTGGGGAGCTATGTAGCACTCTATCAAGCTTGAGGGAAGAGGATAGCACCCAGCTGAGGCCAGTTCTGACCACCTAAAAGTCACTTAGTGTAGCGACTGAGGCTGTTGAACTATGAATTGCTCAGTGTGGGAGAAAGTGAGATGCTTTGAGATCCAGGCCCCAAGGAAACTCCAATCATCCTGAGATGGAAGGCACAAGGCATGAGACCAGGGAAGGTTTGACTCTCACACACTGGTTTGTGCTAGTTCCAGCACACCCCTGATTTAAAGCTTAATTATGAGGTATGTAGAAGATATGAGCAAAGGAGGAAAAAGGCAGTTGAGGCATTGTTGCAGCCATATATTATTCCTGTGCATTATAATGAGAGGAAAGACAAAATATGAAAGCTCTCTGTGCTCACAGTTAATCAGCACAGCTAGAATCCTAAATTAATATTGTGTGTAATCTCTAGGATTGCCTGGCATTGCTACATTTAAAATTTGATGTCTGGTTATTTTGCTTTTTGATGTTCTTGATCATATATGATACCAGATATGTATGATATTAGGTGGATAAACTTTTTCATGACCCTCAGTTTTCATCACCCACATTCTGCTGTTGCCATGTTTATAATGTTCATCAGTTTGACCAAGGAGGGAATTTTCTTCGTAGGCTGGCATTTTCTTTCTAGACTGGCTAGAGCTCATTCTGCTAATTGACCAGAGTTACCCTAATGAGGTTTGTCCAGGTGGAGCCAAGATGGTGGAGAAAGAAAAAACATTTTTGCTTTAGCTCCCTAGCCCTCTTCCTCCACAACAACCTAGAAAATTCACTAGCATAATTTCTGAGTGGGAAAGCCAAAACAAAGTCAGAGTGAATCATTGTGTCTGCAGATGCTGGGGAAGGGGTTGGCAAGGAGCACCAGGCAACAGAAGCAGCATTAGTGCCCGAGGACAGTAAAGGGGCTGAGAATGAAAACAAGGGCAGGAAGCACTGGGGCAAAAAGAGAACCCAGGAGACCCCTGAACTAACCCTGGGAGCAAGAAGGGGTGCCATTTAGCAGCTCTGCCACCCATTATCCTGTTCTGGGTCATAGATCCAGGGTGGAGAGGAGCAGTTCAGAACACAGGGGCCCAACTGAGTACTGAGCCAAAAACAAATTTCAGAAACTTAGCTGTGTGGCTTCAAGCCAAGGAGCAGAGCAGCAACTCAGTTCTAACCTTTAGTTTGGCACATAAGCCTGTAGTCAAACAAACAGGGCAGGAGACCAATACCAAAGGGGAGTCAGCAGTTTAGTTACTCTAAATCTGCAGAACCTCCTGGAGGGCTAAAAGTGACAGTCTGGAAATAGTCTACTGAAACTTAACTATACACAAACCAACAGACCCAATTTGCACAACTCAGACCAGGAGTGCAGGGAGCATACCACCTTGGAAGCACTGAAAACTTGTAGCCCCCAGACTGAACTGTGACATAAAAAGATAGAAGCTCAGGCCAGACATGTCCCCTAGAAGTGAACAGAGCACAATGCTAACATAAAGCCCAAAGTCAAGGAGTAGGCTGGAAAAATGGGGGAAAAAGAACCCAGTCATAAGAGAATTACTATAGTGACAGGGAAGCTCAAGATTCAAACATAGAAGATAATGACTACAGGAAGTCAATGACTTCAAGAAACAATGAAAACATCTATAATTAAAGCCACAAAGAAAAATGCAGATCAGACACAAGACCAACAAGAATTCTTAGAAAGAAGAAAGAAAATGTTAAATGAGGAGCTAAAAAAAATATATTTTAAAAGCCAAATGAGACCCATGGAAGAAAGTTTGAAAAGAGACTTAAAAGCTTGATTAGCAACTATAAAACCTTACTGAAGAAAATAACTCCTTGAAAATTAGAATTGGCCAAACAGAAACTAATGACTCCATGAGACATTAAGAAATATTTTTTAAGATGTCAAAAGACTGAAAAAATAGGAGAAAATGTGAAATATCTCATAAGAAACACATGATCTAGAAAATAGATCAAGGAGAGGTGATTTCAGAATCATTGGACTGCCTCAAACTCATGAACAGAGAGAGAGCTAAGACATCGTATTTCATTACCAAGGGTCTTAGAGGGAGCCTAGTTAGATAGAGGAACTGGGTATGAGTCTATTATGTTTGGATGATCTCAAAAGAAAAATGGAACATTGGGGAAGTGAGGTAAGAAGAGGAAAGAAAGAATGGGGAAAATGATTTCACATAATTGGGCTCTCAAGAAAGAATTTATGTAATGGAGGGGGAAGTGTGGGAGAATGGGCAACACCTGAACCTCACTTTCATTTGAACTGATTCAATAAAGGAAGAATAAACATACATATACAGTTGGGTTCAGAAACTCATTTTACCCAACAGGGAAGTTAGAGAGCAAGGAGTGTAGAGAAAATTTTGTAGGGGACTGGGTGGGGGGAGGGGGAGGAGTGGAGACAAGGGAGGAAGTGATCAAAACCAAAATGGACTCTTAAAGATGAGACAGGGTAAAAAAGAGAGGGATAAATACCATGGAAGAAAATACACAGTAACCATCATAACTGTGAATAGAATGAACTTACCCATAAAATAGAAGAAGATAGGCGTGGGGGGGGCGGGGCAAGATGTCATAGAAGATGCAGCAACTCAGCCAAACTCTCCTAACATTCCCCTTTAAACACTTTAAAATAAAGCATCAAATTAAATTCTGGAGTAGCATAGCCAACAAAAGGTCAGAATGAGACAACTTAAAGGGTTGGAAAGAGAGGTCTGTGACATCAGGGTTGGGGCTGATCCAGAGAACAAGCAGTAGCAATGCCAGTGGTGGGCCTTGGAAGTGCCTGTGACAGTAGTAGCAGCAACTTCAGGAGCTCTCACCCCAGAGATAGTAAGGGAACTGGACAACAGGTAAGATTACAGGGGACCCTGTGATGTCATGGCACAGAACTAGATGCTGTTTGACAACTCCATTTACCTTACATCATTCTGGGTCATGGTGCCAGGGCAGATAGGAGTGCTAGCATTTGCAACTGTAGGGGAGTGAAGGACCTTCCTGGGTAAAGACCAAAGAGCATACAAGGAGAACAGTATCTCCCAGGATCACAATATCTTAAAAATGCTGAAAACTTCCAAACCCCAGAATTAGCTCTAAAAACAGTGATGTGAAAAAGCCTGACCTTTATGACAGTACCTCCCCAATCCCAGAGAAAAAATTCAAATTCAACACAAGCCCAATAAGAATTCCTGGAAGAGTTAAAGAAGGACATAAAAGAGGTAGAAGAAAAATTGGGAAAAGAAATGAGAGTAATGTAAAAAGAGGTGCAAAAGGTCACTGAAGAAAATAGCTCCTTAAAAATTAGAATTGGGCAAGTGGAAACTAATGACTACATGAGACATCAAGAAGCAATACAACAAAGTCAAAAGAATGAAAAAAAAATAGAAGAAAATGTGCAATCTCATCAGAAAAACAACTGACCTGGAAAATAGATCTAGGAGAGATAATTTAAAAATTATTGGACTGCCTGACAAACATGATTTAAAAAAGAGCCTCAACATCATATTTCAAGAAATTATAAAGTAAAATTGCTCCAGTATCTTAGAACCAGAGGGAGAAATAGAAATTGAAAGAATCCACCAAATATCTCCTGAAAGAGATCCCAAAATGAAAACTCTCAGGAATAATAAAGCCAAATTCCAGAGTTCCCAGGTCACAGAGAAAATATTGCAAGCAGCCAAAAAGAAACCATTAAAAATCATGGAGCCACTGTCAGGATCACAAAAGATTTAGCAGCTTCCACATTAAAGGAGAAGAAGGTTTGGAAATATTCTGGAGGACAAAGGAGCTGGGATTACATCCAAGAATGAACTACCCACCAAAACTGAGTATAATCCTTCAGAGGAAAAAAATGAATTTTAATAAAATAGAAGACTTTCAAGCATTCCTGATGAAAAGACCAGAGTTGAATAGAAAATTTGACATTCAAACACAAAACTCAAGAGAAGCATGAAAAGGTAAACAGGAAAAAGAAATCTTAAGGGACTTATTAAAGTTGAACTGTTTACATTCCTACATGGAAAGATGATATTTATAACTCATAAGACCTTTCTTAGTTTTAGGGTAGTAGGAGGGGATATATATATATAGACAGAGGGCACAGGGTGAGTTGAATATAAAGGGATGATATCTAAAAAATAAAATTAAGAGGTGAGAGAGGATTGTACAGGGAGAAGGAGAAAGGGAGAGGTAGAATGGGGTAAATTATCTCACATAAAAGAGGGAAGAAAAAGCTTCAGCAATGGAGGGGAATGGGGGGAAGTAAGAGGGAATAAATGAATCTTACTGTCATTGAATTTGGCTTAAAGAGGGAATAACATACACAACTGGGTATGGAAATCTATCTTACCCTACAGGAAAATAAGGGAGAAGGGGATGAGAAAGAGGGGGATTATAGAAGGGAGGGTAGATTGGGGGAGGGAGTAATCAGAAGCCAACATTTTTGAGGAGGGACAGGGTCAAAAGAGAGAATAGAATAAATGGGGGGGTAGGATAGGATGAAGGGAAATATACTTAGTTTTTCACAACATGATTACTATGGAAGTGTTTTGCATGACTACACATCTATAACCTGTATTGAGATGCTTGCCTTTTCAATGAGAGTGGGTGGGCAGGGAGGAAGGGAGAGAATTTGGAACCCAAAGTTTTAAAAACAAATGTTAAAAATTGTTTTCACACGCAACTGGGAAATAAGATATACAGGCAATGGGGTATAGAAATCTATCCTGCCCTGCAGGAAAATAGAAAGGGAAGGGGATAAGAGAAAGAGGTGGGATGATAGAAGGGAGAGCTGATGAGAGGAAGGGGTATTCAGAATGCATGCTGTCTTGGGGTGGGAGAAGAGGAGAGATGAGGAGAAAATTTAGAACTCAAGATCTTGTGGAAGTGAATGTTGAAAACTAAAAATAAATATATTAGTTAAGAATTTTTAAAAAGACAGGAACAAAACAGACTTTTGATGAAGGATAGGGCAAAAAAAGGAGAAAAATTAAAAAAAGAAAATAGGATAGGGGCAAATATACAGTAATCATAACTGCGAATGTGAATGGGATGAACTCACCTATCAAATGGAAATGGATAGCAGAATGGATTAGAAACCAGAAGCCAACATTGTTTATATACAGATGGCCACATGAAACAGAAAGACACATATAGAGGTTAAAATAAGGGGCTGGAGTAGAATCTGTTATGTTTCAGCTGAAGTAAAAAAGGCAGGGATAGTGATCATGATCTCAGATAAAACAAAAGCAAAAATACACCTAATGAAGAGAAATAATCAGGGAAATTACATTTTGCTGAAAGGTACCATAGACAATGAAGTAATAGCAACACTAAATATATATGCATCCAAATTCTTAATGGAAAAATCAAAGAAGTTACAGGAGTAATTAGACAGTAAAACTAAACTAATAGGAATCCTCAAAGAACAGGCAATGAGGAAACAAAATTATAACTCTTCACAGATGACATGATAGTATACTTAGAGAATCCTAGAGAATCAACTAAAAAACTAATTGAAACAAAAATTCAGCAAAGTTGCAGGATAAAAAAAATTAACATAAATCATCAGAATTTGTATATATTGCCATTAAAACACAGCAGAAACAAAAAAAAAAAACAAAGCAGAAAGAGATAGAAAGAGAAATTCCATTTAAGATGACTGCAGACAATACAAAATAATTGGCAGTCTACCTGCCAAGACAAACCCAAGAACTACATGAACACAATTACAAAACACTTCACACAAATCAAGACAGATCTAAAAACTGAAAAAATAGTAATTGCTCCTAGGTAGGCTGAACCAATATAATAAAAATGACAATTCTACCTGAATTAATTTACTTACTCAGTGCCATACCAATCAAACTACCAAAGAATTATTTTATATTTCTATAAAAAAAATAACAAAATTCATCCAGAAGAATAAAAGGTCAAGACTATCAAGGGAATCAATGAAAAGAATACATAAAGCAAGGCAGCCTAGCAGTACCAGAATTCAAACTATATTACTAAGTAGTAATCATGAAAACAATCTGGTACTGGCTGATGGATCTGTGGAATAGATTAGGTACACAATACACAGTAATAAATGACTATAGTAACCTAGTGTTTCATAAACTCAAAGACCCAAACTTTGGGGACAAGAACTCACTATCTGACAAAATTTTCTGGGAAAACCAGAAAACAGTTTGGTAGAAACTAGGTATAGTTTATACTTTTGTATATCAAGTTTCACGTTGTATACCAAGATAAGATCAAAATGGGTACATGTTTTAGACAAAAGAGTAATATCATAAGCAAATTATGGGAGCACAGGAAAATGGACCTGTCAGATCTATGGATAAGGGAAGAGTTTATGACCAAACATGAAATAGAAAGGATCACAGAAAGTATAATGGATAATTTTAAGTACACGAAATCAAAAAGGTTTTTCACAAACAAAACCAATCCAGTCAAAATTAAAAGGAAAGCAGGAAACTAGAAACAGGAAAGTAAATTTCTCTAATAAATATATAGATAACTATGTCAAATTTATAAAAACAAGAACCATTTCCCACTTAGTAAATGGCCAAAGGACATGAACAAGCAGTTTTCAGAAAAAGAAATCAAAGCTATCTGTAGTTATATGGGAAAATGCTCTCTATTGATTAGAGAAATGCAAATTTAAAAAAGACTCTGAGAAATTATCTCACACCCATCAGATAGGCTAACATAACAGAAAAGGAAAATGAAAAATGCTGAATTGGATGTGGAAAAATGAGGACACTAATAGATTACTGGTGGAGTTGTGAACTATTTCAACCATTCTGGAGAACAATTTGGAACTATGCCCAAAGAGCTATAAAACTGTGTATACCATGCAATACCAAAACTAGGTCTGTATCCAAAAGAGATCAAAGAAAAAGGAAAAGGACCTATTTGTACAAAAGTATTTATAGCAGCTCTTTTGTGGTGGCAAAGATTTGGAAACTGAGGCTATGCCCATTAATTGGGGAGTGGAGAAAAGGGAGGCAGAATGGACACCTCTACTCTCTTGTCCCTCCACTCTTCTTCAAGGGAAATTTCTATTCCAGCCAGAAAGGGAGGCAGGAGGTCAGGGTTGGTTTGCTCTAATAATCCTGTGATTTTTGTTGGATTTTGCTAATGTGGTTAAATTTGTTTATATTTTTCCTAATATTGTGCCAGCCCTATACTCCTGGTATAAATATATAAGGAACTGTGTCAAATTTATAAGAATAAAAGCCATTCCTCAATTAATAAAAGGTCAAAAGATATGAATAGGCAGTTTTTAAATGAAGAAATCAAAGCTATCAATAGCCCTATGAAAAATGCTTTAAATCTTAATAATTAGAGAGATGCAAATTAAAACAACTCTGAGGTACTACCTCATACCCATAAAATTGTCTAAGATGACAAAATAGGAAAATGATAATATTGCAGAGAAAGTAGGAAAATAGCTACAGTAATATTCTGTTGGTAGAGCTGTGAACTTGTCTAACCATTCTGGAAAACAATTTGGAATTATGCCCCAAAAGTTACTAAACTGTACCTACCCTTTGACCCAGCAACAACATTTGTAGATGTATATTCCAAAAAGATCAAAGAACGAGGGGAAGACCACATGTACAAAAATATTTAAGCAGTTCTTTTTGTGGTGGCAAAAAATGAAAATTGAGAGAACGCCCAATTAAAATATACTTGAACAAGTTATGGTATATGGATTTGGTGGAATACTATTGTAAGAAATGATGAAGGGAATGGTTTCAGAAAAACCTGAAAAGACTTGTATGAACTGATGCATAGTGAAGTGAGAAAAAGTAGAACAATTTATACAGTAATAACAATATTGTAAGAATAGTCAACTTTGAAAGTCTTAGTTATTCTGTTCAACACAATGATCAAACACAATTTCGGGAACTCATGATGAAACATGCTATCCACCTTCAAATAGAGAAGTGATGAGCTCAACATGTAGATTGATGCATATTTTCTTCTATTTGTTTCTTTTTCTTGCTTTTCTTTTGGAATATGATTAATGTAGAAATTTTTGCATGACTATATATATACTTGTAATGAGGTTTTTGTTTTGCTTTGTTTTGTTTTGTTTTGCTTTGCCTTAGGAGAGAGGAAGGGGAGAGGGAGAGAATTTATAATGGAAGACAAAATAAAATTTAAAAATACTGAACTCCCATAGGAATGGTATGAATTCTGTCCATCAATGGATTAGGTGCTTTAAAAAATGTGAAGACTACTACCTCCAGGAATATGATAAGACTATACCTCCATATCACCCAGTGAAGCTCCACAATGACCCTGGTCTTGAAACCTGATGTATCCAAAAACAACTCTGCCTCCAGAAACAGACAGACTGGATTCTTGGGAAGCTGTGAAAGAGAACCAACTGAGGATGGTCCAAGAGAACATTTGACCAAGATGTGAGAGAACCCACCTTTACAATGCCACGTGTGTGGTATCCTTGTGGCATATAGGTTTTTGAGCCTCTGATAAATGGTTTGGGAATTCAAAGGCTAGTCTGCTTGTTTCTCTCAATATCTGAAACCTAAATAAATGCTAATAAACTGAGACAGTAACAAGAAATTCTATGAGAGGTCAGAGTAGGG
This sequence comes from Vombatus ursinus, assembly GCF_900497805.2. Lineage (NCBI taxonomy): Eukaryota > Metazoa > Chordata > Mammalia > Diprotodontia > Vombatidae > Vombatus > Vombatus ursinus. The sequence continues at coordinate 104,121,215 of NW_020954590.1, forward strand.
AACTAGATCTTTTGGGGGTGGGAAATTAGGAAAGTCTTGATAGAAGAGCTGGCCCTGGAGTTGAAGGCTAAAGGATGGGTAGGATTTTTAACATGCAAGGATAAAGATTGAAGTTATTTGTAGCAGCACTTTTCATAGTAACAAAACTCTGAAAACAAAGTAGATGCCCATCGACTAGGGAATGGATAAATAGATTTTGGTACATGCAAGCAGTGGAATATTACTGTGCTATAAGAAATGATGAATATAAATAATAGAGGTGCATAGGGAGACTTACATGAATTGAAGGAAAAGGAAGTAAACAGAACCAAGAAAACTCCATCCATACATAATGACAGCAACAACGTAAAAGAGGGGAAAAAAAGGAAGACATCGAATTGTACATAATTATAATGACCAAATTTGGTCTCAAAGAAATGAGAAAATGTATTTCCCTCCCATGTGGGTGTGGGGTATTGTGTATACAATTGACTCAGCTGAAGTACAGGTTAGTTTTGCTTCTTTCCCTCTTCCTCTCCCCCCCCTCTCCCTCCCTCCCCCACCTCCTCCCCTCTGTTTCCTCTCTCTCACTCTGCTCTCTCTCCTTTCTCCTTCTCCTCTCTCCCCCTCTCTCCCCTTCTCACCTTTGTCTTTCTCTCCCCCTCTCTTTTCTCTCCATTCCTCATCCCCTAGTTATCTCTTCTTGCTCTCTCAAGATTTCAGCTTTCCCATCCTTCTAGGATAAAATGAGAAAGTCCACAATTTTAGGTATAGACACAGTCCTACTGCTCCCATGGGCTGACATAGACAGACACTGGAGACTTTCTATCCATCCACAGACAATGATCTCCAGTGCTTTACTTCACATTCATATATCATAATGTGTTGAGCCATTCCCTGATTGATGAATAGCCAAAATTTTTCTTCCAGTTCTTTGCTACCACAAAAAGTGCAACTATAAATAACATTGGGCATATGGGACTTTTCCCCTTTGTCTTTGATCTCTTTGGGATATATGTAGTATTCTGTTTCTTCCACAAAGTCTAAGCAGCTTCATAGAAAAACTACCTAGTTGCACTCACTCTACCCTTTCTGGACATGAAGGTCCCTACTCTAGCTATCTTGTATATTTATTTCCCATTCTCTCTCCTCTTCCTCCACCCACTGATAACAGTTTCCTTTTTAAAAGGAGATAAAGAATTATTGGTCCTAGTTGATGGACATATTTATCAAATCAAAAACTGAGACACTTCGTTTGAGAAATGATCTTTGTCCCCCAAATCAGGATGATTATGAAGGTTTTCTATTGGTGCTCACAATGTGAAATTCATGGGCTTTATGAACAGTTTAATTTTATAACCGCTCCCTAAGGGTTACCACCCTGATGCAGCCACCGGCTGCTGAAGCTCCAGGAGCCACAGACAGAAAGACTACATAGCCCTAGACTGTTAAGACACAAGCAAGCTGGTATGCAGGAGCATACGTGAGTGTTTTTGTGAAGAATTTTCTTACATCTTCATCTTGTTATTCTCTATCTTGTGACTTAGGTAGATTTTGCATTATAATGCTTCCTGACTTAATTCATTAAGGTACCATTTGTCAAAATATTAAAATTTTGGTGATAGTTCAAAGGGACAAGAGCACAGAATATTTGAAATTGGGAGCATTTCAGAAAACCAGGGACTTATTGTTCCTTATACTCATGAGATTTAGAGCTTGAAAAGATAGCACTGCCTCCACCCCTCATCTGCAGCCTGCTTTTTACAAGTGGGGAACTTGAAGCCTAGAGAGGTCATATAGGGAACTCCTGGATTCAAATCCAGATCTGCTGTGTCAGAGGCACCTGGTGGCACAATGATTAGAGCACTGAGCCTAGACTCAGGAAAGCCTGAGTTCAAGTGTGACCTTCGACACTTACTAGCAATGTGACCCTGGGCAAGACAATATTTGTAAAAAGCACTTAGCACAGTGCCTGGCACATAGTAGGCACTATGTAGATACTTATCTCCTTCCCTGCTGACTCCAAATCCAATGCTTTTCCCATTATATATGCTTGTCTCCCCTGAGCTATCTTTGCTATTCTTTGATTCTGTGAAAGGTGCTTCATACACCTTCACTTTTCTCATAGGAAAGAATGATCACCGCCAGGAAGATGAGTATGTATGCCTGGCTGACCCTAAGACATGGAGCTTGTGTAGATGCCCAGACAGGGTAGATCTGAGGTGGATGTGAAATGTCTGTTTAGCATTTGTAAGGACCTCAATAACCTCTCTGCCCTGCTAAATGAAGAAGCTGTGAAAGCCCCAATCTTCTGAGTTGACCTGGCCAAAATAAGATCTGCAGGGATAGCTAAAAGTCCCTAAGTTTGAATTTCAACTCACTTGCCAATACCCCCAACATGAATGAGCTCCAGCTTTTGGATAATGACCCGCACACCAGGTCCAGGCTCCCATTTTCTTCCCCCAAGATCTGTTCCTGTTTGACTTAGATAAAAAAATCAATAAAAAACCACTGGGCTTTCCCACTTTTGTCCCCACCTTCCACCAGGTGCCCCAGCTGACTTCACTAAGTTCCAATGATGGTCTCCTCATATTGTGAGTATTTCCCCTCAGTAAAGCTCATTTGCTTCATTTTCTCTCTGTTGGCTCCCATTTTCTACTTTGTTCTGTCTTTCAGTGCTCTGCCTACCAGCCACACAAATTTTTTCCTTTGGAAGCTTTAGACATTGTCCGGGACATTAGTGTCTTTGGCAGCCACTTCTATTTCCCAAGCTATGGCTTTAGGAACATAGACATCAATGACTACGACTATGCACCCTGTACTCCCAGTGGTAAGACCTCCCCCTAATTATCCCCTACCCCAGGGTTGGGACTGCAGTCCTGTCCTGAACCACGTACCCCTTCACTCTCACCCTCTGGCAACATTAGTGGAACACAGGAGAGATTACCATCCTCTTCCTCTCACCTCCACTCAGCAAAACAATTTCTAGGTCTATACCCCTTGTTGTTGTTATTCGTCCTTTGTTCTCAAAGAGGACCATGACACTGGGAAGGTGATGTCATGACTTGCAAGTGAATTGGATTTAAGTGAGGCAGGACTGTGCAAAGTCACTAGTCTCACTTCCTCCTCTGGAGTCATCTGGGTCTAGTGGCAAGATATAGATCAAGATGACTGGAGATGACCCTGGATGAGGTCTACACCCATAAGATATTAAAGAAAGAGGAAAATGACCCTATACCATTTATATGTACCCTACACCAAATATATGTACAAAAATATTTATATCAACTCTTTATGGAGACAAAGAATTAGAAATTGAAGTGGTGTCCATCAATTGGGGAATGAATGAGTTATGGTATATGAATGCATATTGTGTTGTAAGAAATGATAAAGGGGATGGTTTCAGAGATACCTGGGAAGACATGTATGACATGATGTAAAATGAAGTGAGGAGTACCTTGTTAATTCCTTTTTTTAGAATACTCTAAATATCAGCCATGTGTAAACAAGGGACAAAAAAAGACAGAGAATATGAAAAAAAATCCATTGCATTTTGGAGTCAGGCTCTCTCAGGGTTAAACCTGGTCCTTTTGAGCATAGAGCCAAAGACCCCTCTGGGAGAGGAGCTCCCACATTGGACAAATGAAAAGGCATAAGAATTCAAACTATAGGAGTTAAGGAACAGAGTATAGACACTGACCTCTTTTGGCTGGCCACATGGGTCTTCCTCGTTCTCTGTCCTCCTCCCTTCACTGGGCGGAAGGAAATAGGAAGTGACTGTCCCACCCATTCAGCTGGAGAGCTTTGATCTAAGTTTTCACTAATAGTCAGAGAGAAAAAGCAAAGACTTCTGACTGCCCTCTCAGCTCAATCTTACCCAACATGTTTCCAGCATAATCTGAATTGTCCCTTTAGCTCTTGCTCTCCACTGTCCACCATAACAACCTGACATTTGGTGTATGGGGGGTGGAGAGAGGATGTGAAGGGGAGATATGCTAATGCTTAGGGTTAACCAATATATCATTCTGACACTGATCTATAACCACATTCATGGCTCAAACCCCTTCCCAGAGTTCTTAATGTTAAGGTCAACAGTCATAAGTCCTGTGCATTTTGGATAAAAGTCTGCTTGTTTCTGACTTACATGCACTGATGCAAAGTGAAATGAGCAGAACCAAAACATTGTACACAGTAATAGAAATAAGGTGATGATTTACTGTGACTAACTTAGCCATTCTCAGAAATACAATGATCTAAGAAAATTCTGGAGTACTTGTGATGAAAGGTGTTGTCCATCTCCAGAGAAAGAACTGGTGGAGCCTGAATAGAGATGGAAGATAATTTTTCTTTATTTTTCTTGATTTTTTTTGTCTGTGTTTTCTTTCATAGCATGACTTACATAGAAATGTGTTTTGCATGACTTCAGATGTATAACCTATGTCAAATTGCTTGCCTTATCAATGAAGAAGGAAGGGGAGGGAGGGAGAGAATTTGGACCTCAAAATTTGAAAAAAAAAAAAGGATGTTAAAATTGTTTTTACATGTAATTGAGGAAAAATTAAATATTAAATAAAAAAAATTTTTAAAGTCTGCTTGTTTCCAAAGATACTTCCAGTGTCCTAAATGTCCTGGACAACATTCACTAAACTGACAAGCAAGGATTATATATGAATATAATGAAATACTAATAATCATAATCACTTTGCATAGTGGTTTTGCTTTACAGTATACTTTGGTTGGAGTGGCAGAAGAGAGATGTTTGGGGCTTGGGGGAATTGTCTGCAGTGTCTAAAAAAGGATCAATAAAAAAATTCAATCTCAAATTACTTAATAAATACTTGAAGAGGTTACAACTCGTCACCTCTGGTTTTCATCTGGTAATTAGGAAGTAATATTTAAAGCTGACATTTCTATTTGTTCCTTGCTGAAAAGAGAGAATGCCCAAGTTAAGGTTCAGAAAACCAGATTTTGGTATAGCCTGTTAGACATGCATACACATGACTAAGGTCCCAAAGAGAGACAAAAAAAAAAAATGAGGTTTAGGTGAGGAGTTGTGAAACAGAATGGATCTTGTTTTTCCCTCTGGAATAAGTCATCATTATAAATGTTTGGGGCTCAAGAAGCTTTCTCTTGTTTCCTCCATTAAAATGAAAAGATTTGAGCTCTCTAATGAACTAAGTGTCCTCCCCAACCTCCTGAGAAAATACACAATTCTCTAAGACCATTTGCTGCTCCCAAAGACCCCTCCCTCCTACTCACTGCCAAAGTCTCTTCAGCAAAGAAGGGCAGAGTTGGACTCCCCACCCCCACCCCCAACACACACATCTCTGTGAGTCTGGCCTGTGAATAATCTACATTTTGCGTTTTTCTAGGGGAGAAGCAGCAGAAGGAAACTGGAAACTGTAGTGGCCTGGAATCCTGAGGATTTTTCCAGCATGCTCTGGGGAGGGAGTCCAATCCTACAGAAAGGTACATGATAAATATCAGCATGAGGATGAGGAGGAAGCTTAAGTACTCCAGGCTATTATTGTACAATGGATCCCCTGCTCTCAGCACTGTCCCTGCACCTGCTACCCATAGAATTTAAAGCTAATTCCCTGGCCCTATGCCCTCCACCAGCTGCTGTAAGCCTAATTACTTACAGTTCGAGCAAGGGAGGACAGCAGCAGAATTGCCAAGACAATCTGCTCCCCTCTGATTATTTGTTCAGTCAAGGTCAATAATTTCTTAGTGAAATGGGTGGAGTCCTATGGTAGGGTATGACTTGAGTGGCACTGAGATTGCTCTACTGCCCCCAAATATGTGGCCCCCCAACATCCCTATGTCTGAAATTCCACCACAATTTATTTGTTTTTTATTGCATTGCTTTTCTCCCTCTTTGTTTTCTAATTAAATGTTTTTATTATTAATTTAATAATCATCAATAAACACCAACCCTTAAATATACACACAAAAAAAACCAAGAAAATTGTAAACTTTTCCCTCTTTTTTCACATTTGTTAAACAAAGATGTTTATTAAATAAATGTTTATTACTGTTCATAAATGTTTATTAAGCACCCATTATGCACAAATATCTTTGCTCCTTTTGGGACAGGTTTTCAAATGCAAATAGGGCTGGGAGAGATGAGAGACTGTGAGAGGCAGCACAATAAGTCTCTGACATCTCATGGTGGATGACTTCATTCTATTGCTCCTAAGTCTTCTTATATAGCTCTTTGTTTCACAACTCCCTAGAGCCCCATCCATGTCATGTAGTACCTTATTTATTATCTCTGCTTGTGTCTTATCCTCTTGAAGATAAGAGGGGTGGACTTGGAGATCTGAGCTCAAATTTTACCTCTGAAACTTAGAACTGTGTAACCTTAAACAGGGTCTGAGCCTCAGTTTCCTTACCTGACAATAGGGACAATATTACTGGTACCACTTAGCTCAGAAGGTTATTGTTAGGGAAGTGTGTTGTAAACCTTAGCCACTATGTAAATGTGAGCTATTATTATTATTACTACAATATTTCTCACTGACAGACAGTGGTTCCTTTGAGTTTAGATAGACTAGCGCTGGAATCCCATCTAGAGAAATCACTTCTCTGAGCTTCAATTATTGCAACTGTAACATGGAGACAACTACATCATAGGGTTGTACTGAGGGTCAAGTTAGATAATGACATGCAAAATACTTGGTAAATCTTTAAAAAAAACTATATGAATGTCAGTTTTTGAGAGCAATATGGTTCACTTTTGTCTTTATTAACAGTTCCTAGCACATAGTAGGGGCTTAATAAATGCTTGTTGATTGATTATCAGGTATTGTTATGTAGTACAATTGTGTATATACATTCTACTCTTTTGCTGGATTGTTAACACCATGAAGGCAGGAACAACAAGTTGCTTATCCAAGCTTTCTTTCTCCCCTGATCTCACACAGTAGGGATTTAATAAACGTTTGAATGAATTAATGCTGCTCTTGTGGCTGGGAAAGACTTCTAGATGAACTCTAAGAGAACACTGAGGGGCAGATAGGGAAATGGGGGCTGGGAGAAGGAAAGCACTAAGACAGAAGTCCCTCTGTTGGGGTGCCCTGAGGTCAGATGTCACAACCTATAAGATCCCCAAAATGCTGTCAGTTTTAAATCCTCTTTATCTCTTTTTAACTCTTCATTCCTACCCCTACAGTCCTTCTAAGATTATAAATAACTAAAGAAGTTTAGGAGCATGAAGGAAAGGGGTTTGACCATTAAGACCAACGCTCTATCTACTAGGCCACCTAGCTGCCTCTCCAGTGTTCTTTCTAATCCCCTCCAAAATACAAAATTATTCTTGATACCTTTTATTTTTATATCTTTTACATTTTCTAATGTCTCTTTCTCCACCTCCCACCCTGCCCCTTCCTAGAGACAAGGCCTAGTAACAAAGAATTTTAAAAGATTGAGGGGAAAACAGTCCAGCAAAGTAACCCACATATTGGGGAAAACATGACAATACATGTACATACCCATCATCTCTCATTACATACCCATCATCTCTCACCTCTGCAAAGAAGCAAGGGTCGGGGCAGGGGTTAGGTGCTAGTTTGTGAAAACTGAATTTGTCATTAATGTAATGGGGTGACTAGCCAATGAGGGCCCAATTTTTGAAGCTCAAGCAGACGTTCTCTGAGTACTGCCAATCTAACATTAGGAATTTTGGAAGCTGGTTTCAACCATAATATCTTAGGAGTTTGTATTATTTGGTGATAAAAAGTCTTCAAAATGGTTTCATCAATCTTCAGAAAGGCAGATGACTCAGGAGGTAAGAACTAGAATTAAATTTAAATACCAAAGGATTGCTATGCCTCTCCCTTGACTTTTTGTTCTTTTCCTTACTGACAGAGCAGGCATAAACTCCGTAAGCTGCCCAGTAAGGACAGGAGGGACAGTTGCTCTATCTCCCACGTGACCGTCATGTAGGGGGTATGCTAGAGCCAGTTCAAACCAACTCTAGAAAGGAAATCAAATCAGAAAGCAAACAAATCAGGACTTGAGTCATTGTTTTCTTGATTGTCTAGATTTAAGAAAGTGGTAGAAAAATGTTTAAAATGCAGATTAACTTAAAAGTATGTACATTTCTCCCCATTTATTTTTTCCTCATCTTAGGCAAGAGGAGTGCCATTCTGAGAGGGGGGTGCCCACAGGAGTGTCCAGATGACCTGTGAGATCAGGAGAGCCATCAAAGCCATTAGAGTTCCAAATGGCAACTAGAACTGGAAGCAGTCACAGCCTAGTCTAGTGAGAAGCCAGCATAGCAACTGAATGACCTGGTTGACCTAGCCTAGCAATGATTGACTTGTGATCTTAAACAGCCTACTCTGCAATGACTAGCACAGCTGATTGGTGAGAATGGATCATGTATTAACAACACCTTACTCAGAAGTGAGTTTAGTGGGAACTCCTTAAAAGGAGAAGAGGACTCCCAGGTTTCTTAGTACAGTGCCTGGCACATAATAAGCATTTTACAAATGCTTTATCTATCTATTCCTATCTCTCATTTCTCTGACACCAGAAGTAGCACCCGAATGGGACAGAATACTGCACTGACTTCATGGAAAGATTTGGATCAAACGTCAAATCTGCAAATCCCCCTCCAGGATGAAATCCACAAAAGATCAGAAAGGGAGCAGGGCTAAGCTTCGTACCTGTATGCAAACCAAGACCTCTCTTGGAACTTCTTTTCGGCCCCATTTCACACTCCATTAGTTCTCACTTTGAGTGTCCTACTGACTCAGTTTCCCTAGGGGCACTCCTGGGATCCTTTAGAGAAGAAATAACTTCAGATTCTTATGACTATTTACATAAACATGCCGGTTTAAATTATACTTTTGCTATAGTAAGACACATTCTATTTCATCTAGATGTCTAATGAATACTTCACTTTTGTATCCTTCAAAGCAAAATAATCTTAGCTAAGTGTTCATTAATCAAAACTGATCTAGGTAGCTGATTTCTTTCTGAACTGGTTTCCTATTGTTGGATCTGGATTTTTCCTGGAAACACTAGACTGTGATTTTCTCTAATTACCTAAGTAATTAAAGAATTAAGTAATTAAGTCCTGGATGAAGTGATCCTCTTACAGACTGATAAAGCACTACCTTTAAAATTCAAGATATCATTCACAGATAAATGGTATGTTTGGAACAACAGTAACATCCAGTGGCCAGGTTGTTAACTGCATTATTTGAGAACATTCTAAGGTTAGGCTGAAGGCTATAGTTTTTGGTTGGTCCTTTTACTTGGTGGTTGATAGGGAAAGAATCCAATGGTCTTGGTCCTGAGAATGAATGCTTAAATTTGAGAAGGGGAAACTTGACTTGCATGTTTGGGTCAATTGCATTTCAAGTTCCAGCATTATAAATTTGGATTTTTTCAGCCTTATCAATTATTGCTACTCTCCTTCCATTAATAGGTCTTAGGACTTAGAACAGTAAGGGACTTTAGAGATCCTCTAGTCTAACCCCTTCCATATTACATAAGAGGAAACTGAGACCCAGAAAACACACTGATAAAAAGTAGTTCAGTCAATTTAAATACAAGGTTCAGAAAGCCAAATTGCAGGTGCTCTGACTTGAGGCAGAGTGGTAGAGTGGAATAAAAATCCTGGTTCCTAAATAGAGACTGGTGAGTTCAAATCCTGCCTCTCATATTCACTACAGATGTAACTTTGGGCAAATCACTTAACCTCCCTTGGGCCTCTGATTCATGCCCTGTAAATGAGGGACTGAACTAGATTACCTCTCAGTTCCTTCTGATTCTAGATTCTTGACTCCAAGTCAGTATTCTTTTCACTATGTCAGCCTGCCTTATAATAGTCAGTAGGTGGAGTAGTGATTTATATTCCAGCATATTAGCTTCTTAGCTCTTCTCCTTCCTTCTCAGTGCCTTCACTTATATAGTCTCTTCACTTATATGATCCCTTCACATGGAATTCCCCGACTCCATCCTAACCCATCACTTATTTTCTCCTGTTGGAGCTCTTTCCTTCCTTCAAAAACTAATTCAGGTTCCACCTTCTCTAGGAATCTTTTACTTTCTCTTGACCTCCAAAATATGTCATGTCTTCAGATTACAAATCTCAAGCTACAAAAGACCTCAGTGGTCATGTAATCTAGCCCCTTCTTTTTACTTAAAAGGACTCTGAGGCTCAAAGAAATTAAGTGAACTTCCCAAGGTACCACGGTTAGTAGCAAAGAACTCAAAAGGAAAGTGAGTCCGTATAGATTAAGAAGTAGCTGAACAAAGTACGATATATGCATACAATGAAATGTTATTGTGCTGCCAGAAACAAGGAATGTAAAGAATTCTTCTGAGAAACTTGGGAAGCTTCTTATGAACTTATGCACAGTGAAGTAAGTAGAATTAGAAAAGTTTTTACAAAAACAACATCATTATAAATACAAAGAACTTTTTAAAAATCTTAAGCACTCTGATGAATGAAATGACCAACCACAGTTTCAGAAGACTAGTGATGAAGCATTTCTACCTCCTGGCAGAGGGATGGCAGATTCAATATGCAGAATGAGACACATTTTTTGACATGGCCAATGTGGAATATGTTTTGCTTCACCATGTGTATTTGTTGCAATGATTGTGTTTTTCTTTTTTTCCTAAGGAGGAGGTAGATAGGAGGGAAAGAAAATAAATGCTTGTTATTTTAAAAATAAAATGTAAAAGACAAAAAAAAAATTAGAGAAACCTGGGAAGGCTTATATGAGCTTATACAGAGAAAAACAAGCAGAATCAGGAGAACAATTTATACAAGGACTACAATAATATAAAGAGAAAAAAAACCACTGAGAAATTCTAGTACTCTAATTAATGCCAATTTTGACTCCAGAGGACCTGCCTCTCAATTAAAAAGTAATGGATTATAGATTTGAAATAAGGAATATGTGGTCCAACATGGCCAATGTTTTTATTTGCTTTGCTTGACTGCCCTTATTTGTGCGTGTGTGTGTGTGTGTGTGTGTGTGTGTGTGAGAGAGAGAGAGAGAGAGAGAGAGAGTTACAGAGAAAGAGAAGAGAGAGCGAGAGTGTTCTACTAGTAGTGAGGGCAGAAATAGGAGACATTGGAAAGTGATAATATATTTTTAAAAGAATATCAATAGTATGTTAAAAAAAAAAAAAGTCTAGATCTCCCTCTCTCACCCAGGCTGGAAGTAGAATAGCTACTCATAGAACCAATCCTTTGGCTCATAACTTTTACCTCATCAAAGCTCAGAACTTTAACCCTCCTTAGGCAACCAGGTACCCTTCCCCTCCTTCCTGCCTCTCTCTGGGTTCACCAAATTGATGTCAGAATTAGTAGAAACTCTTAAAATTTTTATTTATTTATTTTTAGTTTTCAACATTCACTTCCATAAGATTTTGAGTTCCAAATTTTCTCCCCATCTCTTCCCTCCCCCCACCCCAAGACAGTGTGTGAATTGATATAGGCTCAACATATACATTCATATTAAACCTATTTTCACATTAGTCATGTTGTAAAAAGAATTAGAACTAGAGGGAGAAGCCACAGTTTAGTACAGACACTGGGATTGGCTTAGTCCACTGCGGCTTAGAACTCCTAAACTCAAGAAATCTGCTGGTCTCATTATCGCCAGTAGGATGCATCATCATTCTTGGCTATTTAAAAAGTATCTATGATAGGTAGTCAATAATCATTGAGCAAAAGAATTTCCAAGCAGTAGTGATTAGATTAAAAAACAGAACAAAACTTTACGGTGGGCCATGTCCTACCCCACAAAAAAGAGTAGACTCAGTAAAAGTTAGTAGAGTAGAGGTTGAGTTGGTGGGGTCTCCCCTGGACCCTTTTTGCACTGTGTCAGTTCCCCAGTGACAGTCCAGAGTGTCTTCATTTTCTGGAAAACTAACTCTAGCTCATGTACTCCTATACACCTCCCCCCTATATTTTGTCTGTAGTTGTAGCAAAAGACTATCTGTCCTTTCAACTGCTTGGTTCTGGTGCTATTCCCAAGGAACCAGTCTTGACATCTTGTCCTGAATCACTGCTACCCCTCACACAGGAGGAGCTCTGCACACTAGGCCGGCTTTCAGCAATCTCATTCACTGAAGTAATTGATCTGGACATTTGGATTCCTTGGAGGCCTTGTAATTCAGGTGTATTTTGCTCATGAGAAGAACGAAAACTTGGCTATTGAAAAGGGATGGCAGAGATGTCAAACATGAAACTTGTGGCCTGAAGCAGACTAAATGTAGTTCCTATTTTATTTTAATGTGTTTATTATTAAAAAGGAAACCTATAAACATGTTTGGTTTTCTAAGTTAATATGTGGCCCACATTGAGCCTTACATACAGTTTAGTGGCCTCTGTTTCTTTTTGAGTTTGACACTAGTTACTAAGGTACTTCCAAGGTTTTGCAGAGAAATATTTAACAACTGGCTCTGAGGGGCAGCTAGGCGGCACAGTGGATACAGCACTGTGCTTGGAGTTAGGAAGATCTGAGTTCAAATATGGCCTCAGATACTTACCAGCTATGTGAGCCTGGGCAAATCACTTCCTGCTTGCCTCCCCCAAAAAAACAAACAGAACAACTGGCTCTGGGGGTGGGGGGTTGCAGGGAATGTATGCACAATGCACCTTTCAGTTTAATCTGTATTATGAAAATTTTCTTTATCACTTCCTTAAGTCTAGATGATTAACAAAACAATAAATCAAACCCAGATTTTAGGCTTTGCCAATTTCTGAGGTGTAAATGCTTACACTGAAAATTTATTAATTGACCCTCACTCTTCATCTAGTACCAGCATACCCTCCTACAGCAGAACTTTAATAAAGATGAAAGGGACCATAATAAAGCATATAAGGTGTGTCAAGTACGCTTAAGCATATCCCAGTATCTCCCCCAAAAGCGGTTTTGCATTTGACTTTAATCATATCATATGCTTTTTTTAAAAGTATGCTGAAGTTTAGTTAAATGTTAGTTTATTCAGTTTGAGGGAAAAAATGTCTCTTATAGCTGAGTACTTAGTAAATATTTTCCTTTAAAACAATTTAGTTCCCTGGGTGTACATAAAAACCAAATGTATTTTCCACATCTATGAAGAATTCCAGAAATCTTATAGTTTACACCAGCATATTACATTGTTCACTGGCCTGTCTGGTATAATTTGAATTCATATCCATAGTAATTAGTCTAAAATAGATGTTTGGGGAAGGAAGGGAATATAGAAAACAGGAATGATAAGTAAGGTGCTCATTTAGTTTAAATGAGTAAAAAGAGCAGCATATTCCAGAAGTGCAAGATTTTCTACAAATAGTAATCAATTTTTGTAGGTTTTAGATCTTTCTGTAAAACCACAGGAAACTTTTCCTACATTTTTATTCTTTTCTACAAACTAGGTCTAGAAATTTAGTGTAGAACCCTGCTTCATTTTCTTTTGGACTTAACTTTTTTTTTTTTAAAGGAGACTTTGCTACTACATTCAAAACAGTTGATTAGGGATATAGAGATAAAGCTGATGGAAAGACAAAGTAATAAGACATAACAAAAATTAGTTTTATGGGTAATTTCTGGTATGAGCCACCAAGAGCAAATGATTGAAACATCAGATGATCAAGTGCCATAATACTAGCTATCCATTACTAAGAAATGTTTGAGTTCTGTGCTCATGTGGGCCCTGAACCTATATAGAAGAAGTATGAAGGCAACTCAAGGCAAATTTCCTTTGTTCACCAGTTATCCAGCCTGATCCAGTCCCAAACATAGCTACTCCCTTGCCATCTTTGTGTACATGCACAAATTTCAATCCAGCGTGAACTAGAACTCAGGAAGGTCAGTTTGTTCCCTGGTCCTGATTGTCTGTTCCCTTGAAGAGCCTCTGATGGTGACCAACCTTGGCAAGGCCATGGGACAACAGAGCAAATTGATTCATCCATCGACTCTGACAAAGAACTGTGCTTCGACCATTAGTCCTGGTATCTCCAACCTTGAAGATAACATTCCCTGCTATAGTAACGGTTCTCCTTATGTCCTGTAGACAATATCAGTGAAATCCCTGATGCTTTGAGCAGCAGTGTGGGAAAGGGGTAGTCAAGCAAAAGGGATGCCACAGATAGATCACCATAGGACTGAGCAAAAGACCTCAGAAGTATTAAGTTCAATTTTAGAATTTCAGTATAGAAAGGACATAGATAAACTGAAGCACATCTATAGGAAGGCTATCATGGAGTGAATGAATTGGAGACAATGCCATAGGAGGACTAGTTGAAGGAAGTGGGGGTTTTAACTTGGAAAAGAGGTTTAGTGGCGTGGCTACTTTCTAGTGTTTGAAAGGTTGTCATATGTGGCAAAAGGAATAGACTTATGAGATAAGTATGTGTTCTAATAAGGTATGTCCACACGGGTTATATAAATGTATACATGCAGTTTGTGGGTCTGAATCCAACCCTCCCCTCCCTAAAGGAGACCAAAATTTCTACCTTGAGGGAAGCAGGAGAAACGACATGGGTGAGCACTTTTTCTTTTCCTTGCCTATCTCCAAGAAAAGTACTGGGCTAGAATTACACCAGTTTGCCCTCTCAAATATCCCTGGTCTAAGAATGAGATGTTTAGGGGTTTGGAAGCAAAGTTACTTTCCTGATTGTTCTTAAGGTAAACCGCCTTTAACTTATTCAGTAGATTGCTCCTTCCTACCAAACACTAGTTACACAGAAGACCATCAAAAATAATATGTAGGGAGGCAGCTTGGTGGCGCAATGGATAGAGCACTGGCCCTGGATTCAGGAGAACCTGAATTCAAATCCGACCACAGACACATAATACTTACTAGCTGTGTGACCTGGGCAAGTCACTTAACCCCACTGCCTAGCCCCCCAAAATAATAATAATATGTAGGGAATAAATCTATTTACCAAACAACTGGCAAACAGAAATTAGAATTATATAAATTAGGATATACAAGAACATACACAACAGTGAATGAGCTCTCTTTTTGGGAACTCGATATCAGCTCAAAGAAAAGGAAGGCATCAGTCTCACCCAAGGGAAAATTGTCTCTCCAAAATCTCTAGAGAGGCAAGCTGGAAATTGAGGGCATGTTGAAGATCTGGCTTCTCCTAAATGTCTGCAGCTTCCAAAGTTCTTTCTCTACCTCCTCCCTGGAGTATCCTCTGCTCATCTCTCTCTCTCCCTATAGAAGTCCTGCCCCAACTCAGCAAATCCTTTACTTAGGTATACAGACAGCATCATGCTCACCCTTCTCTTTCTGCCAGTCTGAAATCACATCTCCTTCCACATACCAACGCCAAAACACCCCAGACTTGGATGGAAGTTCCATTACAAACATTTTCTGCTTGGCCCTAGAAAACAGAACTAGAAGAAGTTAGAAAGGGCCATATTTCAGTTCAATGGGAGGAAGTCTCCTAACAATTAATGATTTCCAAAGTGGGTTGAGTTGTCTCCATAGGTAATGAGTCTTCTGTAACTCTCCAGTGGATGGTGGATGATGGGTTTTTTAACATGTTTCAGAGGGAATTGCTATTCAGGTGTGGGTTAGACTAAGTGTCCTCTGAGGTCCATTCCCAAGGTGAGATTAGTGATTTTAGTATTTTCAGGTCTTTAAAAAACCTACTAGTCACAAAAGGAGAACGGGCAGTTAAATATGTAGGTCATTACATTTATTGAGGTACTATATGGTTAGACAAATGTAACCAATAGGTGGCACTGTGGGAGTATACAACTAGCTGCCTGATCCTCTAAAGCTGTCAATAACTCCCAGGTGCATGCTGGCTGTCAACCACGGTTGAACTCTGCTGCCTCAGGTAACATCCACCAGGCTGTTATGTCATCTCTTCTACATCTACTCTACAGCTGTATCTGTATCTACATCTACTCCCCCATCTACATCTACACTTATACTTACATTTATATCTGCACCTACACCTTAATCATCATCTACACCCACACCTACATCACCTACATCTATATCTACATCATCTATATCCACATTAAATTGTAAACTCCTTAAGAAAAGGGACTTTTTTTGTCTCTTTTTTTTTTGTATCCTCAGTGATTAGCACAGTATTTGGAACCTTGTGGGTACTTAATAAATGCTGGTTGACTGAATGACTGACTATGTTATCAGCACCTACATCTATGTCCATTTTTCAGGGAAGTAAGGTAAAGCATTCTAGGCATGGGATATAACACATTGAAAGATATTGAGGTAAGACAGACGTAGAGAACAGCAAGTAGATCAATTTGTTTGGAATAAACAAGGAAAGGAAGAGATTAATGTGAAATCAATCTAGAAAAGCAGAATAGAGCTAGATTTTGAGAGGTTTTAAAGGACAAATAAAGTTTTTATAGACACAGATATATTTTAAACAGAAGACAGTGTGATTGAAACTTCTTTAGGAGAAGAGTGCCATCAGGCACAGGTTTTAGAAATATAAATTTGTCACTGGTGGAAGATAGATTCAATAGGAAAATAGATGAATAGAAATAGAAGAAAACTTCAATAGCCTGGAAACAGGAAGACCTATTAAGAGGCAGTTACAGTATTTCAGATGACATGATAATGGTTTAAAATAAGATAGTGACTCTATGAGTAGAAAGAAGAGGAGGGGAGAAATGTGAGAAATGTGGATTTAGAACTAAAAAGACTTGGCAACTTACTGAATATGTCAGGCAAATGATAGTGAAGATGGTAATACTGAGGTTGTGGAAAATAGTGGCATATTCAACAGAAATAAGGAAGTTAGGAAGAAGAGTAAATTCTGAGGAAAAGATAATGGGTTTGAGAAGCCTAAGGAACATGTGGGTAGAAATGTCCAACAGGCAATTGGTGATGGAAGACTAGAACTCAGGAGAGGGATATGGAGCCTGGATGTGTATATTTGTGAGACATCTGTCAATTATACCCATTGGCTCACTCTTGCACTAGTTGTATCCCAGAAGGGCAACTACTACTGTGCCTAGAGTTCTAAGGGTAATCCCATGGGTGGCTATCCATCTAACCTCTGTCTCATGGGCCCCCACTGGTGTGCTTTCCTTTAACAAGCATGTATACACTCAGTTCTTTAGTAAAGGCAATTACTCGAACAATATAACAAGAATTGTAGTTACAAGGCATTTCTGACTCAAACTTCCCCCCACCCCCCAAAAAAAGAATTTGTGGCACACTCATAAATATACAAAAGGACCTCATGACTTGAGAAAAGTGGATATGTTCACAGCAAAAGTATAGTGAGGCACAGGTGTAGGAAATACATGTGGCCAAGGCAATTTACAACTCCCAAACTGTAGGGCTTTGATTTTCTTTCTTTCTTTGGAAGATCTTCATAAAGTTTGCTGTGGTCTATGGTGTCTATGATGGACGAGTTGTTTTGCTACTTATCTAGGTTTGTTCTTCCTTTTGGGGGTCCTGCCTTTACATAGGATAACTAGCTAAGTTATACTTCCAAGACTCTTTTTTAGGTCTTATTCACATGTATACCTGGGGGAAAATGTATTGAAATAGCCTGTGTCCCAGGGCAAGTTCATATATAATTGGGTTATTCAAACCTCAAATCCTTTCTAAGATGTGTAATGTTTGTATCTAAAAGGACTTCACCTTTATATTTCAACATCCCTGTCTTTGCATTTCCAATCTTCAACCTTGCTGAGGTATAAGTGGGGCAAAGTGCCCCCTTACATCTACTAATTAAAATTAGCATTAATTTTGATTTACCTGTTCACATGACCAAAAGTTTTAAACTCTCCACCCAAACAACTTCATTCTCCTCACCAAGGATTGGAAATGTGAATATAGCTAAAATATTGGTAGAATGGCTTGCTCATCATCGTGGATACTACAACATATACATAATTTTAGAGTTACCAGCTTTGTTTAGGCCACTCTGCTTGCTGTGGTTTCTGATCCAGTTCAAGCACTGGTATGGATTTTGCCGTTATATCCACTGCCTCCTGAGTTGAAGCACTCCTTATCTCATCTCCCCACACTTTCTGCCCATATTGGATCTTGCTAAGGGTGTTACCTGGCTACAAAAGTTATATCACAGGTAAACAAATGGTTGAAGGGAACAGTAGGATCATCTCCATCCCAACTGCCATGCTCTGTTCTTTTTCCATCTACCACCAATAGCCCCGGACCAACTGGATGACTCATTTCATCTCTTTATCTAAATCTATCTCAAGATGCCAACAGGCAAGTGAAATTGACTTAAATGTATCAGGAGTGTTAGTAGGCCCATTGCCATATCCACTTTTTTGTGGTGGTCTGACACTGAACTCACAAAATCTCTGAGGTATGTGTGTGTGTGTGTGTGTGTGTGTACATATATACATATATACACACAAATATATACATATGTGTGTGTGTAATTTGTATATTGCTTTGTAAAAATGCTAGTTGTTGTGATTGTTATTGTTCTTGTTATTATGTAGTATGCTTTCTGTCTCCTACTGGTCCAGTCTTTAGGATGGCATGGTGAATAGGGGGAGGGGAAAAAGAAGAGATAAAAAATCTTTTGTGGCAGCTAGATGACCCAGTGGATAGAGCCCTGGTCCTCAGGAAGAATCATCTTCCTGAGTTCAAATCCAGCCTCAGACACTTACTAGCCCTGTGATCCTGGGCAAGTCACTTAACTCTGTTTACCTCGGTCTCCTCATCTGTTAATAAGCTGGAGAAGGAAATGGCAAACCACTCTAGTATCTTTGCCAAGAAAACCCCAAATGGGGTCAAGAAGAGTCAGACATGACTGAAACAACTGAACAACAACAAGAACAACAAAAATCCTTTTCCCCACCTTCCTGCCCTCTGGTGTAGGAGCAAGGGTTTGCCTCCTCAACCATCAAAATGGCCAAATCCTGATGAACTTGGTGTCCTTCACCAAAGTATTGTAGAACTCTGGACCTGACTTACTATTTTTATACAAGGGATATGACTGATTATCCTAACCAATCAAAAGATGGTTCTTATGTCTTATATACATTTATCTTTATTCCATTAAAAAATCCCTATGATCTTCTGAATTTACTTAAGAAATTATTCACAGATTGTGGTGGGGTTATAGAAAAAATCCTTAATAGCTAGATAGCCCTTAGTGACTAGATTCTGACCCCAGTGACTCGTTGATTGATTGATCCTCTCACTCAAAGAGGCTTTAGCACCTAATGAAGGTATCAGGGTGGAGACACACATTAAAACTTCAACATTAACTTGTACTGATCAAATTATATTGATGTAGGGAATGGGAACCCCCTCCCTAGCATTAATAAACACTTGTTTATCAGAACTGCAATGAAGCGATGTGGCTGATAATCACAGTCTGACATGATTTCAGAAGAATCAAGATTACAGGGAACCCAAAGGGAAATGGAAAGTTACATTGTAAGTCCACATAGCCTAGGAAACATTGTCATCACCTGTACACACAAGCTGTATAAAAGTTATGGGGAACAGGAATCAGGGATAGAAAGGCTGTTTGCCATAGTTAGTAGGATGCTGGTAAATTAAAAACTGGCTTTGTGAAACAGTGTTCAGGGCACACATCAAAGTTTGATCTGCATTGTATACAGTGATCCAAGAGAATTCTAGAGGACTCATGATGAAAAATGCTTTCCACCTTCAAAGAGGGAACTGATGAACTCTGAGTGCAGATTGAGGCATATTTTTTTCACTTTCTTTATTTTTCTTGTCTTTTGGGGGGCATCATGGCTAATATGGAAATGTTTTGTATGACATCATATATATAATGAGTATCATATTGCTTGCCTTCTCAAGGAATGCAAGAGGGGTAGGAGGAAGGGAAAGAATTTGAACTCAAATTTTAAAGAAATATGTTAAAAACAAAATAAATTCTATATAAAAATATTTACAATTATTGTAAACATTTTCTCTATCGCTTTTTTTTTTTTGGCAAGGCAATGGGGTTAAGTGACTTGCCCAGGGTCACACAGCTAGTAATGTTATGTGTCTGAGCCCAAACTTGAACTCAGATCCTCCTGACTCCAGGGCCAGTATTCTATCCACTGCACCACCTAGCTGCCCTTTTTCATCACTTCTAAAATCTATTAGACAATCAACGAAAAGATAAATCAAGCTCTGATTTTTAGCATTTGCTGATTTCCAGAGTGTAAATGTTCATGCTAAAAATTTAGCATTCAGCTCTCCTAAAGCCAGTAGAATTGGCTCTAGTACACCCCTGGATAGTGGAGTGAGTGCCTGCATTTGCAATTAGGAAAAACATGCATTTGAATCCTGCCTCTTATCTTTACTAGTTAATCATCATTGGCAAATCACGGGTGTAGTGCTATTTAAATACTAGCTAAATTACAGTCAAGATGAAGTACTTGCAGTCTAGTAGTCCTAGCACCTAACAATGCCAGGCAAACAAAAGGTACTTCATAAATGCTCATTGAATTGAAGGACACAAATCCTAAGGCATGAAGGAGCCATTGAGGGGTGGTGTCCATTTCCTTAGTAAAAAGAGTACCCACAGAATGAAGTTTCCTTCAAAGTGACATCTACATTTAATAAGAATTTGTGTTTTGCTTTGTTAATTTGTAAAAGGGTAGAGATTAGCTTAGAAGTGTATAAAGGCCAGCATTTTTGAAGGAGAGGGAATAAAAATTTCAGCCCTACCCTTCAGGATATAAGAGGAGCAGAGGTGATAGGCTCATTCTGGACCTTAAATGTCTGTGACTCTGATGGGAAGGAAGTAGAGAGCAGGAGACTTACCAGGTGGTCTAAAGGTAGCCTGCAGCAACAGGTCTTTTTAAACAATTATTTTTACCAAAAAGAGTTGGATTTTGAGGTTAGTTAGCTTATCTCGGGGTGGGGATGCACGAAAAGCAGATACTTGGGACTCAGGAACTACAAGAAGTAGCTTTCCATTACGGGGGTGGGGGGGGGGGGGTGTGTGTGTGATTAGAATCTCCCTCCACCCCTTTAACCCATCTCCTCCACCCCCACCCCCATCCCCCCAGGATCCCAATATTGAAAATTCACTCAAGTCCTCTTACTAAGCTCCCCCTGAGCTCTGATTACTTCACCCAACAATAGCCAATTTGGTCTCTTAAACTCATCTAAAGCTTGTGAGGTAGAATATTGTTTTGTTTTGTTTTTGGAGGGAGGCTCCTCCCTTCCCTTCAGTATTGGGACAAAAGCAGGGAGCAGGCCAAAGTAGATTTTACTGTCCTTGAAGTTTTATTCCTTAGAATGTTTCTGAAAGCAAAGCTATCTGAAAACCCCAGAGGCCTATGGTGTTGCTTTGAAAAGGCAGCTCTCCTCCCCCACCTCCTCTGGAATCCTGTAGAGAATCCAGAGATTCCATCCCAACCCTTTTCAGGGCAGTGTAGGTCAAAGGGTTACTGCAACCAAATTTGTTTTTCCATATGACAAGTACAAAAAGTGCTAGAGGCCTATTAAAGCCTGGAATAATGGTCTTTAGTTTAATATGCCCACTGCAATAGCTAAATTTGAACCTGGAGGAGGAAAAGACTGCATAGGAACAGGTTTCCCGTCATTTCTCATGCTGCTGAAGCCCTGGAGCTGTCTGGGTTTCAGGGTGATACAATTCCACTGAGGTATTCTAATTGTGTGACTCTGGGCAAGTCACTTAACCTGTTTGCCTCCGTTTCCTCATCTGTAAAATTGTGATAAATAATAGCACCTACTTCCCAGGACTGATATGAGGATCAATTGACATAAAAATTATAAAGCGCTTAGCACAGTACCTGACACATAATAGATACCATATAAATATTAGCTATTATTGCTATTATAATTATTATTTTAAGCCAAGTAAAATAACTGATGCTCATATAATGGCCTTTAAAGTATGTAAAGAGCTTTATTTAAGTAATCTGTGTGTGTATATACATACATACATTTATATATACAGATATACATATATGTGTGTATATACACATAGTATATATACATATTATATATTATATTTATATATAAATGTATTTTATTATAATATATATGCATATTATATATATATTGGGGTGGTGTGACTATAAGATCAAAAGATCTTTGATTTAGAATTACAAGGTCTCAAAGATTAAAGGTTAACTGGTCTACTCCCCCCCCCCTTTTTTTAATAAATGAAGAAATTAAAGGCCAAAAAGAGATGACTTGTCCAAGGTCACAGGGATAGTAAGAGGCAAAGCCAGGATTTGAAACCAAGAAAAAATGGAATATAAGAGAAAAGGGAGCAGCAGCAAGCTCCGGCAACTATAAATGTATTCTCAGGTCCAAGTACATAGTAGACCCTTAATAAATACATACTCAAAATATTTTTATTGATAGGGACTGGACCATTTCATCCATATAAGGAACTCCCAGGTGAGGAAACTCCCTCTACCTATGCAGGTCAATATCTTTTCTGCAACTTAGAGAGCTGACTGAGTCATTGAATAGTTAAGTGACTTGCCCCAGGTCACAAGGCTGGTCTTCAATATCAGCTTTTCATCCACTATCTCGTAATTGTCTTCATTTCCAAATGTCTGCTTGGTAGTTGGACCCCTCTGGGTTTGTTACTCCTGAATTCACAAGGAGAGGGTCATATCTTGTTTTATCTCTTGGGGCCAAAAATCCTTTTGGGCTCTTGAAACCCTATTTGCTGTTCTGTTACTTAGTCAAATCTAGTTACACCCAAAATACCGTAGTGGTCTTGCTTCGGGTGGGTGGGGGAATGAAGATGGATTCGCGTCCAGTTGACTTGAAGTATCAGTAGTGTGGCCTGGTATTAGAGCCAGCCTGAACTCTGCTGAAGTGGATGTTCCTATCTTCTCCATGGCAGGTTCAATATTAGGAATATAAACAAGTGTTCCTTCAGCAAGCCATTGCCAGGTCTTATAAAAAATGGTGCATTCCTAAAACTGATTTGTTGTTATGAATGCGAGTGCTGATGATTTATCAATGCATGTGATAAAAATTTATTGACAACTCGACAATATAAAAATCAAACCCTCTAGGAACAAACCACCAACCTGATTCCTAAAGTCCCCATAAGCGTCTCTTGTACTGGCCCTCATGACGAGGTTTCCCCTCTGTCCACTGGGAAGGCCATTTGTCTCCCTCCGAACTGGTATTCTGGCAAATCTCCATAGATTAGCTCTGCTTTAGAGTAAACATGGAAGGCTCATGTTTCCAAGTGTGGGGAACTCAAGAGCCTGTCCTAGTATAGATTCAGGAAGAAGCAGATGTCTGGGAACTCATGCAGGTTTTTACGGTTCTGACTAATGATATTTAAAAGTTACATCTAAGTTCTAACTGGCGATTGATTACCAAAGCTTATTATGAAAGGAAACTAATCAGACATTAACAATTATGTTATTTACCAGATTAGGAAACGAATGTCATTAGAAATGAAGGAAACAAGCATTTATTAGGTTTCTACTATTTACCTGGCTCTGTGCTAACCACTTTACCAATATTATCTCACTTGATTCTCACAATTCTAGGAGGCAGATGCTATGAAGTGTTTTTCTGTTTGTTTATTAATCCCAATCCATTCTTTGTGATCCCGTTTGGGGTTTTCTTGGCAAAGATATTAGAGTGGTTTGCCATTTTCTTCTCCAGCTCATTTTACAAATGAGGAAACTGAGGCAAACTGGGTTAAGTGACTTGCCCAGTGAAGTGACTAGTAGGTCACCCTGCTAGTAAGTGTCTAAGGCAAGAGTTGAATTTAAGTCTTCTTGACTCCAGGCCTAGTGCTTAACCACTGTGCCACCTAGCTGCCCTGTAAAGGGCTTTATAATTGTGAACGATTATTAGTGTATGAGAGAATCAAGCTACCTTTAAATGAGCTATAACCAGAGGGAAGGAAGCTTCCCCTCCTTCAATAGAAAGTGTTCAACTTGGAAATTGCTAAAAATTATGTATTTACATCTTTTTTCCTTCCATCCTTCTTCTTTTCCTCTTTTCTCCCTTCCTTCCTTTCTTTTTCTCTTTCTCCCTTCCTTTCATTCTTTCTCCCTTCCCTCTCTCCTCCCTCCCTCCCTTTCTTCCTTCCTCCCTTTCTTCCTTCCCTTCCTTCTTCTTTCCTTCCTTCTCTTCCATTCTTCCTCTTATTTCCCTCCCTTCCTCTCTTTTTGTCTTTCCTTCCTTCCACTTCAACCCTAGAGTTTAAAAGGAAGAAACTTTCTTGAAATAGTATGGTGTTGAGTTATCTTCAACCTCCTTTGTTACAGGAAACAAACAAAAAAACAATAGTTCAACATTAAATCTCAGCACTTCCCTCCATCCCTCTCACAACCCTTTTACATGATTGTTAGCCTTTTTTTGACAGGCAGTGTGGCTTAGTGGTACATACTGAATCAGTGACCACTTAACCTTTCATGCCCTGGGCAACACTCTAAGACTGAACAGTTGTACAGTTGTTTGTCTGCTTCAGTGGAGGGAAATTCCACACTCTAAGACCCCCCCCACCCCACCCCAAAGCTTCTATTCATTCAGTACTCAAATAGATCTGTCATGCTATCATTTTGAGTTTCTTGTTCCAAAACTATATCTCAATTTGAGCTTGTGTTAAGAGTATGTGTGTGTGACGGGGGAGTATACCAGATCCTAGAAAAGATATTCCTTTTGGAAAGCCTCATTAAAAGTATGTTTTCTTTTCTTGAAACTTGCAAAAAATCCAGGGTCTAAGATCACCAAAGTTGACCCTGACCTTCCTGACTCTCTTCAGCCTTTGCCCATCAACAGTTCTGATTGGATTAGCCCAAACTGATTGATTGTTAAGTGATTGCCAATCTAGCCCAAATCAGAGCGATTAGCATTTTAATGTCTTCTCCCGGAAGAGGTGGTTATTTCTCTTTGTGACTAAGTCTGTAGCTCTAGAAGGTATCTTAGAGATGACATAGTTCACTCCCCTCCCCCCTCCCCCCTCCCCTTTTTAATTTCACTGAGTTAAAAACTGAGAGCCAGAGAGACAGAGTTACTTCCCCAAGGTCACACAACAGACCAAAGAGCAGGGCTGAGACTCACCACTGTAGCACTGGTCACTCCAGTCTTCTCTTAGTATATGTAAATATGTAGGATTTTTGTAGTTGTCATTTGTTGGGTGGGTATTTATGTATTTCTGCTAACTTTTGTATGTCTTAATCCTTGTTTTCAAGGCTAGGCGGCACAGTGGGTAGAATGCTAGTCCTGGAGCCAGGAGGACTTGGGTTCAAATTTAGCACTTACTAGCTGTGTGACCCTATGCAAGTCACTTAACCCTGTTTCCCTCAGTTTCCTCACCTTGTTGGGATTTCACATCGATGGTAAGCAATGCTTTTGAGTGGATGAGGATCCGTGAGAAGGAAATGGCAAACCTTGCTAATATCTTTGCCAAAAAAAAACCCAAATGGAGTCACAAAGAATGAGTCGTGACTAATAAACAAACAAAAAAACACTTCATGATTTCCTTCGTAATTTTTCCTTCCTTCAGACCACAGACATAGGGCTGGAAGGGACCTTAGAGGTCATCTAGTTGATATATCATTTTCTTCAGTTTGCCACAAAACACAATTAGTTCAAGGCAAATGCATTTAGTAAAATAGCATAGTAAGAAAAGTTGAAATAGAACAAGTCCCCTTAGGGGCTATTGTAGACCCCCTTAGGGTCTACACATTTATCAGTGGGGAGAACAGGAATGCATAGGGATCACTAATATTGGACACATACATAGGCAACAGATATGGCCTGTTTGGGGAGGAGCGATTCACTTTCTTCCTGGGGTTCGAGACTATGTTTTTGGTGATATCATCATGCTGCTTTCAGACTTATGGGACCTACTGGTCAAGGTAGTCTCTGTCAGGTGTTGTGTGCCCTGCTACCAGCCACTAGCTACCAATTTGGGGGGTTATCTCTTCATCTTCTTCATCCCCAAGGGGCCATCTAAGTTCTGTTCTGTTAAGGTGGGGTATATGGGGTGTTCAGGGAGGTCTGGAGTGAGGGCCTGCCAAGCCCTTTTCAGGGTTGCTCATCCACCTTTGGTGTCCACCTTTCACCCAACTCTCACCTGCGGCTCTAAGAAGCTGTAGCATGTACAATGGTTACACCCCAGTAAAACTGTCTGGGCAGAAGGGCTAAACCAGGTTAAGGATAACTGACAGGTCTCAGATCTGCCAGTGAGTTAGAGGGATGTCTACCCCAAGCATGTGAAGACTTCCCCCGGACCAAATGGGTAGATGAGAACAATTTGTTCCAATGGCCATGAAAGCATCTGAAGCAGGTGCTGTTGAGCACTTAGAGCTTGGTCAGGCATTGAAGATGCCGAGAGATCATTCACTACATTCCCCAGTCATAGCTAGTCATCTGGATGAAGGAAGAACAACAGTTTGCTAGGGTATGGTGACTAAAAATCTCCACCATAGGGGCAGATTGAAGATTTAAATTAGGGTCACTCACTGTAGCAAATATAAGGACTCCCTGGGCTTAAGGACTTTCTTTTTTTTAATGAGGAAGAGAATTGATTATTTTCTCCAAACTATTTCCATTCCTTCAGCTGGCAGCAAATGCCTCTCGAAATGACTGCTTATATGGTACCTCAAATGTCTGCATAAGAAATGGGAAAGGAAAATCATAAATAAAACTTACATGTCTGAAAAAAGGTTTGTTTTTTTAAGAAAAGTTTTTTTTTTTTTTAATAGCTGGCTAGAGATGGGAATTAGGATACTTTTGTCCTCCAAATCTTCATCCAGATTGGGGATGACAACAGGGCAGCTCCCCAGACCAGGATGCCATCGTAGTTCCTGAGATGACTGTCTAGATTTCTCTTTTTGTATAGGAAAAGTCCCATCCCTGAGATGTATTAGAATTGTTCTGTCCTTTTCAGGAGATCCAAGATGGTAATTGGTGGGGAACAAAGTGTTATTTCCTACTACTGTTCCTAGATCTATGCTTCAGAGTGTTTGAGTACAGTAACTGGCTAAGGGGGAGGAGCATCTGGGACAGGAATGTTCCCTGATTTACTCAAGGTTAGCTAACAAGAGTGAAGAAGAAAGTCTTATTTCTATGATGCCAGGTGTTCTGGGGTCATCTGGGATCAGATGCACACTTTACCTTTTGAAAAAAAGATGGGGAGACCTTAGTGTGTTTTGGGAATAAAAGCAAAAAGCAAGAAATGATTGTTCCTCCAAACCTTACTAGATACATGTCAATTATTCAGTTAAGTGCCAGGAGAATAGCTTTGGGCTATTTTCTCATGAGGAAAAAAAGGACCTATAGAGGTTCTTATATATATTTTTTCTGCCTTTGGGATTCTACATGTGAAATGCTAACTCAGATTCTGAAGGCAAAGTGGAATAAACTTCTAATACACAGATATCCTAACAAGACCTTACTTACTAATATACTTACATACAAATGTGCCTGCGTGTGTACGTTCTGTAGAAAACAATGCTGATTCATTTTACATTCTTTAGAATAAGGAAGATTAACATTTTGAGGTACAGAATTCTAAGAAGCAAAGTCTTGTTCCCAAATACATGATAAGAAAGGATTTAAAAGAAGGTCAATGACAAAAAGAAAGGTCTCATATACACCAAAATATTTATAGTAGCACTTTTAAAAATATATATATATGTATACATATAAATTTTCCCAATTACATGTTAAAACAATTTTAACTTTTTTTTTTTTAAGTTTTGAGGGCTATAAAACTGTGCATGCCTTTTGACCCAGCAATACCACTTCAAGGTCTGTATGCCAAAGAAATCATCCAAATGGGAAAAGGACCCACATGTACAAAAATATTTATAGCAACTCTTTTTGTGGTGGCAAAGAATTGGAAATTGAGGGGATGCCCATCAATTGGGGAATGGCTGAACAAGTTGTGGCATATGAATATACTAACAGCAACATTATATGATAACCAAGTTTGATAGACTTAGTTCTTCTCAGCAATATAATGATCCAAGACAATTTCAAAAGACTCATGATGGAAAATGCTATCCACATCCAGAGAAAGAACTGTGGAGTCTGAATGCAGATCGAAACATACTATTTTCTTTCTCTCTCTCTTTTTTCTTTCTTTCTTGTGGTTATTCTCTTTGATTCTGATTCTTCTTTACAACATGACTAATGTGGAAATACATTTAATATGATTGCACATGTATAGTCTATATCAGATTGCATGCTGTCTTGGGAAAAGGAAAGGAAAGGGAGGGTGAAAATTTAGAACTCAAAATCTTTTAAAAGTGAATGTTAAAAACTAAAAATAAATAAATTTTTAAAAAAAGTTTTGAGTTCCAAATTCTATCTGTCTCTCCTTCCCCTCAAGTAGCAAAAACTGCAGACAAAATGTATGCCTATCAATTGGGAAATAGTTAAACAAATAATGGTACATGGATGTAATGTCATATTACTCTGGTGTAAGAAATTATGAACCTGATGAATGTAGAGAAGCATGGGAAATCTTAAACAAACGAATACAAAGTGAAGCATATAGAACCAGCAAAATAATATATACAATGACTACAGCATAGCAAACAGAGAGAAAAAAACAAACAAAACTGGAAGCTGTGAAATTGTAATGACCAAGCTTATTCCCAAGGAAAAGATATAAAAAGGAGCCTCCTCCCACTTCTTGCAGGGGTGTGAAACCCCATATCAGACTTCTTTTTTCCATTTAAAAATTCTTCATGTTAAGCAATAGCTTTGTGGGAAAGAGAGGAGGAAGTTATACACTGAAAAATGAAGAGGATGTAAAAAAAGGGCAATAAAAATTTTATTTTTTGAAAGGGAGTGTGTAACTACAGACATTAGACATTATGGAAAGCATTGCAGCAGTTAGAATTTTGTTGGCCTTGACACTCAGTTCTTAGTCATATACCCAGCTAACAAAATCCAGGGAGAGTGCCCCACCAAACAAAAATTAAAAGTTTTTTTTTTTTTTATTGCCATGTGTCTAAGTAGGAGATCATAGCTCTCTGTTACAGATAAGCATTTAACTTAGGGTTAGACATTCACAAGAGTCTTTTTGCCTTAACATGTGAATCATTTTGAGTCAGAATGAAGATTAAACTAAGCAGCCAACATCATTGTTTTTACCTGCCTGCCTACATTCCTATTCATGCTTCAGTATTATTTTCTAGCCAGTACAAAAAGCTTACTTTACCCCTTTGTCACCAATCTACCTTTTACAGTACTGTTCCCCACGTGTTCAGTACTCTAGCCAAACTGATCTCCCAGATGTTTCCTGGTCTCATCCTGCCCTCTCTTACCTCTTTGCATTTGCACATATGCCACTATGCCTAAAACAAATTTCCCTCACATCTTTACCTATTGGAATACCACTTTTCTTT
The DNA here is from genome assembly GCF_900497805.2 of Vombatus ursinus. Classification (NCBI taxonomy): domain Eukaryota; kingdom Metazoa; phylum Chordata; class Mammalia; order Diprotodontia; family Vombatidae; genus Vombatus; species Vombatus ursinus. Next base: position 104,150,494 of record NW_020954590.1, read on the forward strand.
CAAGTCCAGCTCTGGTGCTACCTCTTCAACGGAACCTCTCCTCTCTCCAGCCAGAAGTGATCTTATCTTCCCTTAGTGGCTTCCACTGTCCCTTCTAGCTCTAAATCTGTTTTCCTACAATCCTTAAATCACTCATGACACTCCATTTGATACCTGCTATGTACTTAATCATCATCTAACACATTTTAATTATTTGTGCTTGCAGTCCTTATATAGGATCTGGGCTCACTCTCCCAATCCATACTGACCAGAGGTTGGCTCTCCTGAACCTTACTGCTCCTTTCCAGGGTCTAGGAGTATCCCTAAGAAGTCAGGGTGTCTCTATAATACTATTGTTCTTAAGCCCCCATTCACTGTTTCCACCAAAATGATCAGCAGCTACCTGTTAGTCTATAAATAAGCATTTATTAAATACTTGCTATATGTGAGGTTCTATGTTAAGTGCTGAGAACATAAAAGAAGGTAGAAATATGGCCCTGACTTCTAGTAGTTCACATTTTAATGAGAGAGACAACATGCAAATAACTGTGAACATACAATGTAAACAGAACAGCTAGGTGGCTGCCTGAGCACCAGGCCTAAGTCAGGAAGACCTAAGTTCAAATCCAGCCTCAGATACTCACTAGCTATGTGACCCTGAGCAAATCACTTAACCCTGTTTGCCTCAGTTTCCTCATCTGTAAAATCACCTGGAGAAGGAAATGGCAAACCACTCCGGTGTCTTTGCCAAGAAAACTCCAAATGGGGTCCTGAAGAGTTGGACATGACTGAAAACAACTGAGCAACAACAAAAAATCCCACAGGAAAGACTCAAGCAGTGGGCTAGGGGAGGAACTGGGAAAGGCTCTTGCAGAAGGTGGGATTTGAGCTGAGTTAGGATAATATTTGTAAAGTAATTTACAAACCTTAAATCACTACAAAAATGGTGGCTACTACTATTGGTAGGTATGACCCAAAAGATGATCTCTCAAATGAGACTGAGAAGGAATGGTCAGACAGGTAGGAGGAGAAGCATGAGGAACAGGGTCCTGAAAACCTGGGGAGAAGACAGTATCCAGAAGATTAACAGTGTCAAAGGCCACAAAGAGGTCAAGGAGGATGAGAACTGAGAAAAGGCCATTAGATTAAGGCCATTAAGGCCATTAAGAAGAAATTAAGGGAACTCCAGAGAAAGTAGTTTCATTTGAATGATGAGGTCAGAAGCAAAAATCCTAAGGGTTTAGAATTGAATAACAGGAGAGAAGGTAGACGAACCATTGTAGGTGGCTTTCTCAAAGAGATTAGGCACAAAAGGTAAGAGAGATATAGAACATTATCTTATTGGAATGGTTGGACAGAATGAAGAGTCATTTTTTAAGGAAGAGAAAAATAAGGACATGCTTGTAGGGAACTGGAAAACTGACAGATTATAGAGACTGAAAAGTGGGGATAATTCATGGGGCAGGGTAATCTGCTATGGAATAGAATCAAAGATGTGTTTCGAAGGGTTTGCCTGAGCAAGACAAGGTCTACATCTTCACTTAAAATTAGTGAAAGAGGAGATAGTAGGGGAAGGCATCTAAGTAATGTGAGTGAGGAGATCTCAGCAAAGGACCTCAAATTTTTGTATAATATGAATCAAGGCCCTCAACTAAGAAGAAGTGGGGAGAGGGAGGGGAGGGGAGGGAATGAGAGGGAAAAAAGGGAGGAGGGGAGGGGATACAAATATTTCCTTTCCTGCAGGAAAGGAAAAGTTTTAAGAAGAAAACAAACTTGTTAACTCTGGAGCAGCTATTGCAGAGAGCACAGCAGAAGGGGCAAGGAGATCTGGAATGGGACATTTGTGGGCATAGGGTTGAGGGAGATGGGAGTAAGCCAGTGGGCATAGGGAATGGGGTTTCTACAATGACAGTGGGGAATTCAGCATCACTGGAATGGGGAGGGCAAATGCTAACCATTGAGAAATGAGTTCAAGCAGAGTATCAGTGAAGAAGCTGAGTCCTGTAAGGTCTAGAGGAGCCACTTTTCAACAGGAAGGAGCAGGCAAAGGTGACACCTGGGGGAACTGGGACAGAAGGCAATTCAAGATAGATCTGATCTGGGGCAGCTAGGTGGTTCAGTGGATAGAGCACCAGCCCTGAAGTCAGGAGGACCTGAGTTCAAACCCAGCTTCAGACTAAACACTTGACACAAGGCTAGTGACAAGTGTGAAGTCACTTAATCCCAATTACAAAAAAAAAAAAAAAAAAAGAGAGAGAGAGAGAGAGAGAGGTCTGATCTGAAAAAGAGCTAGAGAAGGACACAGACCAGCCTGGGAACCTGTATCCAGGCCTTTTGCAGGACTCCCTGAAAGGTCACAGTAGTTTGGGGACAACAGGTGAGCAAGCCTGGATCAGGGCTGCAACAGGGAGATGGGAGTTACCACTTCCCCATATCAATTTGATAACTTTTCTCTTTAGTATCAGTAATAATCAATTAACATCAACTAGCTTTTACAAAGTACTATTTAGTGAGAAGACATAGTAAGAACTTTTGAAACCAAAATCAGGAGTCCATTCTCATCTGCCACCTTAGTCCCTGGAAAGAATGTGCTTAAAATTAAAGTGGTTGCTACTAACATTTCTCCCACCAAGTTCTCTTCTGGCTGTAGTACAAGCTGATGGACAAATTGGCCCCTTGTTTGTTGGACAGTGTCTCAGTATCCAGGCTGATTTACTGCTGAACTGGGTCACACAGGTTGTTCCTCAGTAGTGTGGCACTTGCTTTGTCTATTGGTAAAAGATACTAGGGACTTCTAATGGTTGTTGTATCCTTTTGAAGTTCATAAGGTTGGACCTGATCTGTTCTGCTCCCAATACCCATTCCCCTGAGATTAGGAAAGAAACATGACAGAGACAGAAGAAGCAACATTTCCATGCATTCATAGCCACGTGGTGATGCCAAGTAGAAAAATAAGGCAGCGACACTGCTGTCTCTCTCCGAACCCCAGTGCTTCCTTCTCACCCAAAAGCTGCCGGGGAGAGACACTTCATCTCTTCTTGCTTTCTGTAGTCACACTCAGTTACAACTTAGCAGACAATTAAATTAGGGGGTAGGGTAGAGGGATCTGAAGAGAAATAGAAAGCTAAAAGGAGAGTGTCAGAGAATACCTACTCTCAGTGCTCTAAAGGAAGGAATGAAGGGTTATATTCCTCCATCATGCATTTCCTGGAGCAAGCTTACCAGCAGAGCACACTGCACTTGCTCCCAGGACTGGGCCCTTGTTAGCTAGACCCCCCATTACATATACATGTCTTTTGTTTTTTTCTGGCTAAGTTATCTGACAGCAAGAAATGTGTTTTGTTTTTTCATCTTTGAATTGCTAAGGCTAATGAAGCACACTTAGTCAAACACCTAGTATATAGTAAATGCTAAATAGCTGCTGAATTTCTTAACATCTAGTAAGGGAGATGATAAGTATGTAGATAATTATAATATATAGCAAATTGTGAGGAGTGTTTTAAGAAATGTATAAATTAAATGCTGAGAGTTGTTCAAGGGAGAGAAAGATCACTTCTGATTTGGGGATTCAGGGAAGCTTCATGGAAATAAGGGAAATACTGCGTTTGACCTAGGTCTTGGTAATAATAATAATTACCATTTCTATGCACTTACTACTATGTACCAGGCACTGTGTTAAGTGCTTTACAATTATTATTTCATTTGATCCTCACAACAACCCTGGGAGGTATATACGCCATTTTACAGATGAGGAAACTGAGACAAACAAAGGTTAAGTGACTTATGCAGGGTCATATAGCTAGTAAGTATCTGAAGTTGGATTTGAACTTAATATTTCCCAACTCCAGGCCCTGCACCCTATCCACTGTGCCACCACAGATGAAGACGAGAAAAGGTAGAGGGGTAGGGTGGGTAGAGAACAGTATTCCAGGAAGAGAGAAATACTAGAACAAAGACAAGGAGGTGGGGAAGCAGGGATAGTTTAGATTAGCCCAATTTGGCCGAGGCACGTGGGTTAGTGAAGGAAGTATTAGAATGAACGGCCAGGAAAGCATCCTAGAACCATGGAATGTTAGAGCTGGAAAACATTTTAGGGGTTAATCTGGGCCAACCCAGGTTGAAGTCAGATTGATGAAAGTGTCGAATATCATACTGAGAACTTTGAACTTACTTCAGTAAGCAATGGGGTGCTCTTGAAAATTATTGGAACAGGGGAATGCTATATCAGAACCGTGATTTAGGAAGGTTAGTCTAGTAGTAGTAAACCCAAGGATTGAAAATGGGAAAACACTGGAATCAGCATGACCAGTTAAAAGACTATTGCAACCACCCATTGGCAAATAATGGGAACCTGAACTAGGGCGAAGGCTGTGGGAATGGAAAAGAGCTTAGGGTGCACCACCATTGTGTAGTGAATAGAGAAGGCCTGGATGCTTTGGAGTCAGGAGGACCTGGGTTCAAGGTACCCCTCAGACTGTGTTACCCTAGACAAGTCACCTAACCTCCCAGAGCCCAAGGCAACTCTTTATTAGGACTATAAATTGCAAAGAAGGTGCTGATCTTCATTGGTAGAGGGGTTTCTTCTCTAAGATGAAATCATAGGTCCCCTTAAAAATGAAGAGGAGGGAGGAGAAGGAAAGGAAAGAAGATGGTTTAACTTTGAGAGTTTACTTGGTAAAAACCCTTTGCATTTTCCATATCTGTGAACAAGTTTTATTAGCCTTCTTCCATACTTCTCCTAAAGGGATGAGAGAGACTTTTCTTTACCAGTTTATATCCCTGCCCTCTACACTGACCTTCCCCACCCCAAACTTTTCACTCCTTTGAGGAATGTTTGTTGAACTGAATGACTCCAAAGTTTTGAACTGGCCCAATTAACAAATACGATTCAGTTCGGAAGAGCAGAGGTTTTGAGGCGAGGAGAACAGATGATGACGAGCCAGTCTCTGGAAGTGGTGAGCTTCAAATGCTAAAAGAGGCACTGGGGGTGAGGCAAACCCTTAGGAATTCAGGTTTTGAGGTTAGGAGGGAGGTGTGGCTGGAGGAGAGCAAGAGAGGTGGGTTAGTCATCAGCATGGAGGTGACAGTTGAAGGCTCAGCCTCCTAACACTGTGTTCTAGACACAGTAAGTCCTATTAAATGTTAACTGAATGACTGGCTCAGTGAATGAATCGGTAAATGAATGACTAAGTGATGGAGAATCTGGGCACAGCTAATTCAGTTAAATTGAGAAAGAAAAAAAATACTGAGTGGTTTAAAAAAAATGATTAATTTGGAAACTAATTTCTAGATAATCTTATGGATTTAAATGATGTCAGTAGTAATCTTCTGCTACACTGCTCATTTTCTGCCTGGTTCTTTAGTTTCCTGCCAGTAGTACAGACTCAGTATTATCTAGTGCAGGGGTAGGGAACCTTCAGCCTCGAGGTCACATGTGGTTCCCCACCCCTGACTAGTGCTTTAGCCTTCTTCCTTGGCAGCCAGGTGGCATAATGGATCGCCAGGTCGAGAGTCAGGATGATCTGAGTTCAAATCCAGTCTCAGATACTTATTAGGTGTGTGACCCTGGGCAAGTCACTTAATCCTGTTTGCCTCAGTCTCCTCCTCTGTAAATGAGCTGGAGAAAGAAGTGGCAAACCGCTCCAGTGTCTTTGCCAAGCAAATTCCAAGTGGGGTCACAAAGAATCAGACATGACTTAAACAACTGAACATTAAGTTTCTTCCAGATTATTTATAATCGGACTTCCTTTTGCAGGAACATAGATTCAGAACTGCATAAACCCTTAGAGGTCATCTTTCCTAGCCCCCTAATTTTTCAGACGAGAAAATTTAGGCGGAAAGAGAGCTAAAGGGACTTTCTAAGGGCCCACAGGTAAGCAAGCAGAAGAACCAGGATCCCAGGCAAATTTCTCTGACTCCCAACCCACCAAGTACTCTTCAGTACAGGGTAATCCTCCCTGCCTTTCACACTGAGGAGGACTGACGTGGCTCTGGAAGTATTGGAGGTATTTATGTCAGGTACACAAGGAGAGTATTTTGGGGGCTGAGAAAAAATTAGCTCCCGGTTAAAAAAAAAGAAAACAAAACAAAACATTTGTCAATCCATTATTTATATCCTTTCTTGCTAGAAGGATCAAAATGAATTAAAAGCTCTCTCCAAAGTTACACTAAACAAGCCTTCTAGGAGTTTAAGAGAAAACAGAATTTAAATGGCCAAGGGAGTTCTATATTTTTTTTTAATTCCTGGAAATGCTTATTGAGGCCTCCCCCTTCTTTTCCCCCGAGGTGTGAAACTATTTCAGTGAAAGTTTCAACCCAGCTTTGTAAATAATTAATCTTTTGTTTCTGTGGAAATCTGAATGTGTAAGAGCAACAATAACATGCCATAAAACACTCCCCCCAATTGTGCAAGAGCTCATTCTTTGCTAACAGTATTTAAATGGAGCTGGAATGCGCTGGAGTCACATTCCTACTCCTTTTGGTTAGTAAGCAAAGGCCCATGAAGGGAAATTTATTAGAATCTTTATCTCTGCTTATTGTTTCAGTGGGGGTGGAGGGGTTGGGAGGGGGCTCGGGAGGGTAGTGGTGCTGAGAACCGAAGCAGCGGCAAAAAGAGGTAAAAGTGGAGGGGGGAGAGATAGGAAAGTTGCTGTGGAGGAGCACAAAAGAGGCAGGTCTGGAAAGGAAGGAAAAAAGGAAAGATGAAGAGCGGGTGTGGTGTGTGTATGTGTGTGTGAGAGAGACGGAGAGAAATTGAGAGAGGAGAAGGAGAACAAAAAGAAGAGAGAAGGAGAAGATGAAGAAAAAAAGGAGAACAAAGAAAGAAAGAAGAGAGACAGAAAAAAGAGGAGAAAAAAGAAGAGGAGGGAGACAGTAGAGTATAGAAGGGAAAGAAGAGGGAAGGAACAGACAGAGGGAGAGAGAGGGAAGAGGACAGAGAGAGAGGTGAGGGGACAGGGAGAGACAGGGAGAAGACAGAGATGGAGACAGAGAGAGAGAGAGAGGGAGAGAGGGAGAGAGAGAGAGAGAGAGGAAAGAGAAAAAACAAAGGAAGAGGACAGAAGAGGGGAGGAGGGAGAGAGGGGAACAGCCCAGAAGGGAGACAGACAAAAGCAAGGGAGAAGTAAAGTAGACCCTAGTAAGTTAGTGATGATGAAATAAAAAGAGACCAAAGAATATAGGAGGGAAAGCAGAATGTCAGTTTGAGTTAGAAGGGATCTTAGAGGGGCAGATAGGTGGTGTAGTGGGTAGAACATTGGCCCTGGAGTTAAGAAGGACGTTCAAATCCGGCCTCAGACCAAACATCTGACACTTACTAGCTGTGTGATCCTGGTCAAGTCACTTAACCCCATTGTCTAGCAAAACAACAAAAAAGAAGGGGGTCTTGATCTTTTAATCTCTCCTTTGAGGGAACTGAGCATCAGAGGTGGAGTCCCTCATTTAACAAGCATTTGCTTTCCTCTCTATGCCCGGAAGCATGTGAGGTGCTGGGGATTCAAAAGCAAACATGGAACAACCTCTGTACTGCAAGCTCCTTGAGAACTGATCAGTGGAGTCCTTGATCTATTTAACAAGTTCCCTAATAACCTTGATGAGGTTCTTCTGTCAGTCCTCCTTACACCAGGCATCTTATTAAGTGCCTACTATGTTCACAGCATTGGGTTATGACAAAGTGAAAAACAGCTCCTGCCTTCAAAGAATGACTGGAATTTTACTAGAGAAGCTGAATAATGTTGCATTTTTGGATCTCTAGAATTCTTTATTCAAGAAAATATGGTCCAAAATTAAAATGATAAATTGTATTTGCACAAAAGAGGTAGCTCTGAAAGGGAAGGATATGTACCCCATAGTATGTCCTCTCACAAATAAGTCTGTCGATGTAAGGTTAGTTAAAAGTTATATTTATTATTATTTTTCCTCCCTCTTCCCTTACTGACCTCCCCATTGTTTTTTATGATATATTCGTGTAATGGGGGTTGAACTCCAAGAAGCATGGACAAAGCTGCCCTACCTGCTTCGGCCACAGGTAATGGCTCAGTGACCCAAAGAGAGTGCTTTGGGGCAATGAAGCAATCCTGCTATTGGTTTTTAGTCCTGTGAGATCAGTGAGGGAAGACCTGTGTCAGTTCCAAAAGGATAGTTCACACCATCCTCTCTGTTGCTAGAAAATGTAGAACATTGTTTTCCTTCTTTTTTTGCGGGGGGGGGGGGGGGGGGGGGGGGGGGGGGGGACTAGGTGATGGAGTTAAGTGACTTGCCCAGGGTCATACAGCTAGTAAGAGTCACAGATTTGAACTCAGGTCTTCCTGACTCTAGACATGGCACTCTATCCATTGTGTCACCTAGCTGCCCTTGACCAAGTCACTTATCATCATTTGGCCTCAGTTTCCTCATCTGAAAAAAATGAAGGCGTGATCTCTAAGGTCTCTTTTGGCTCTAAATTCTATAACCTATGTATCATTAGTATATACTATGAAGTCCTTTGAATCTATAGGACAACAAGGGAGGCAGTGTGGTACAATGGATAGAGTGCTTGCTCTAGAATAAGCAGTCCTAGGTTTCACACCTCTTCCATGCCTGGACCTTGGTCGAGTCTTTTAACATCTCTGGGCCTCAGTTTCCTCAACTGTAAAATGAAGATGTCAGCTTAGACGAACACTAAGTTCTTTTCTAATATTAAAGTTTTGATTTTATGATCCTAAAGATCCATGTGATAGGAAATAGAGCAGCAGATATAGACGGAGAGATATCCCCATAGCCCCAAAGAGGGAAAAAAAAGCAAAACACAAGCCAAGTAAAGGAAAGAAGGGCGGCCCCTCCCACCCCATTTATTATTGCTACATGGTTCACTTCCTCTCTTTTCACTTGCCATTTTCTTTTCACACTCTATTCCCTTTTGACAGAGGTCAATGGATATTTGGCCACTAGAGCTCATTCTTCTCCCCAAAATAGGACAGTGGATTTGCCCCATCCCTATTTCCTCTTGTGCCAAGTTGAAAACAGGCAACTGAACTCAATGAAGAGATTTCAGATACTTCAATATTTCATTGCCTTCCTCCCCTAGATTCTTTCCTCAGCCTCACCTAGGCTGGGATACTAGACAGTGTGCCAATGTCCCAGCATGAGCCTCTCCCAATTAGCGTGGCAGGCTGCCAGCACCATAGGGAGCTAACTCTCCTGGGTGGGACTTTCTTAAACATGATGCCTTTATCCATGCCCCTGAACAGAGGAAGTTATAGCCAAGATTATATCGGGGCATGCAGTAAAACAGAGTGCAATAAAACCAGATGAACTGGCCCATTAGCAGGAGCTGACAGGTTAAGCCATTTCATCACCCATGGACAAGGTAAGATGAAGGACTGGAATCTGCTGCTGTCTAGTCTTTTCAATATGTCACTTTGCAATAGAAACAGTTTTTAGAAGGCTTAAGCCAATGCAAGTTACGCTATGAAGGGTGAGTAACAGTTTAGGCATACACCCTCACTCAAATGGGGAAGTATTGTCCTAACCTTGGTAAAAACTGCAGTGGAATTGAAAGGATTCCATTTGATCCCATTCCAGTGGACCAACAAACATTTAAGCTCTGTTTGTGTACTGAGCACTGTGCTAAGGCCCCAGGGGGATTACAAAATTCATATGATACATGTTCCCTCCCCTATTAGAGCTTATAGTCCAGTAGGATATTAGCCTCTAAAGAAGGGGCCATGGTTTGACCCCAAAGGGTATGTGATAGATTATATAGATATATAGATAGATTGTATCTTGTCCTCCCCAGATAGCCAGTCATGGGGTTTGTTACGAACACAGCCACACCCACATTTCACCCCAGGACAACCCAACAATCCCTCGCTCTACCCAATACTGCTGGTTGTTCAAGTTCCCAGACTCCCCCTTTCAGAGCCAGGTGTCAGCCTCTCAGAGCAGGTGTGATCTAACCCTCACCAGTTATAACCAGTGCTTATAGCAGCAACTGCTGGGGTGCCATTGGGAAAATCCCATTCCCAGCATTTTTTCCACTGGGGAAAAATTACTGATAAGATTCTGCAGTAGGAGGATATGATATGTGTGTGTATGTGCACGTGTGTGCAATGCTGCATGATAGTTAATTAAAGAGGAGTACACAACAAGCTAGTCAGATTTTTTTATGTGGCTTTTTCCTATCACTGATGCAGAACAGAGATAGGACAGTAATAGTACCTCTAAATCCAACCATTCACTGGATACTAAGCTTTCAAATTAAAAACAAATTTTAATACATAAAGATGTAATGATTTTCTAACCCACGAATAGAATCAATCAGACAAAAAGGATTTATTAAGCACAAACTATGTGCTGGTCATTGTATTAAGTGCTAGGGATACAAAGAAAAGAAAAAACACGGTCTCTGACCTCAAGGAGCTAATATTCTAATGAGCTGGGGAAGGCTTTAGAGATCATGTAATCTAGTTTTCTCATTTAATAGATTAAACTGAGGCTATTACCTCAGTGTGAAGTTGAGCAGCTAGCAAGTGGGAGAGAAAGGATTCAAACCCAGATCTTGACCTCAAGCCTTGCACTTTTTCTACTACCACATCTAATTAATTGTAAGAACTATAAGGATGCCACTCCTAGGCATATATCCCAAGAACGTCAAAAATGGAAAGAAAGGTCCTTACATGCAAAAAATATTCATGGTGGCATTTTTTTTGTGGTAGCAAAGACTTATAAACCAAGTAAAAGCCCATCAGTTGGGCAATGGCTGCCCAAATTTTAGCAAATGAATGTGAATGAATATCACTCTGCCATAAGATATGATGAATATGAAAAATACAGAGAAACACGGAGAGATTTATGTGAACTATGGCGGAATGAAGCAGGCAGAACCAGGAAAGCAATATCCACAGTGATTATAGCAAGGTAAATAGAAATAACAGTAACTACAAAAAATTAGGAAACTGAATGCCATGTAATTACAATGATCAAGTCTGATCCCACAGAAAGGATGAGAAAATGCACCTGGGGCATTTTGTAGTAGGGATTCCTTTCATGTATGGGTTGGATAAGACAGGTTCTGAAGTCTCTTCGAACTCTCAAGTTCTGTGATTCTTTATAGAGATGAGAGAGTATGTTACATGTAAAAAAAAAAGAGTTTGTATTTTATCCTATATATGAATAAAAGTAGGAGAAGGAAGTAGGCTAATGATTGCCTTAGAGAATCTCGAGCTGAAACTTTGTGAGGGAGAAAGGATTTCTTCTTTGCAAATGTTTGGTAAAGTTCAAGTGAGTCAGTCATGAGAGGTAAGTAACTTCCTAATGGCTGCTGGGAGCTATTAGTGCGGCGGATATATGGGGAGGCAGCCATAGCCCCCTTCCTGCCCCATCCCAAAATGTAGAAATTGTATTTGCCTTTGGAGTGAGAAGGATTAGTTCCTAGATCTTGCCACACACAAGCTGAACCATTGTTATATTTGGAGAGCAACATATATATCTGACAAGGAGTAACTGGGTCCACTCTAAAAAAGATGTTCAGTATTCCATATGGATTATCGGGCATTGACCAGCCTTTAAACTCACCCCACAAAATATGGGCAAAGTGCCAAGGATTTAAAAGTACGCATAATCAAATCCAGGAAACATAAATAAATATAGCCCATTGTACTCATTATACTTTCTCTGGAGTATAATGGAATTGCCCAGCAGATATTTCATGTTCACCTTGGACTTGTACAATCTAAACAACTCCAAAGTTGGGAGATGTAGCTGTGTGACTCTGGGCAAGTCACTTAACCCCAATTGCCTCGTCAAAAAAAAAAATGATAATAATTGGGGCAGCTAGATGGTGCAGTGGATAGAGCACTGGCCCTGGAGTCAGGAGGACCTGAGTTCAAACCCAGCCTCAGACACATAACACTTACTAGCTGTGTGACCCTGGGCAAGTCACTTAACCCCATTGCCTAGCTAAAAAAAAAAAACAAAAACAAAAAAAATCAAAGTTGGGAGATGGAGTGTCTTTTTAGAAGAACAGTGAGAAGGCCAGTGTCGCTGGATTGAAGAGAATATGATGGTGGAAGTTGGGGGGAGAGTAAGAAGTAAGATGATTGTAAAGACAGTTCAGCAAAACTCACCAAAGGATGAAATGAGTTTGATAGTAAACATGGTATTCTATTTTTGTTGGAATACATGATGGCTTGACTCACTCAGTTAGTATTTGGCAAAAATCAAGTCCTTTTTCAGGGCTGCTCATCCACCTTTGGTGTCCACCTTCACCTAACTCTCACCTGTGGCTTCAAGAAACTGTAGCATGCACAATAGCCACACGCCAGTAAAACGGTCTCTACAGACAGGCTAATCAGATTGAAGATAACTGACAGACCTCTCAAACCTGTCAGTGAGTTAGGGGGATGTCCACCTCAAGCATGTGAAGACTTCCACCTGCAGAATGGGTGGATGAGAACCATTTATTCCAACAGCCATGAAGGCGGCTGAAGCAAGCGCCATGGAGTGCTTAGAGCTTGGTGAGACATTGAAGAGGCCAACGTCATCCAGTGCATCCCAGGCCATCACCAGTCATCTTGACTTTTGTCTTGTCTCTGGACTTACTCAGGAAGAGAGGGTGAGGTTGATGACCGTGCCACTCTGTTTCATTTCAATGTATGTATAAGTAAAGACAATCACCCTGTGATGTCATTGGTCCTCTGAAAATGAAAGGTGAACAACAATTTGTCAAAGTATTGAAATTCCTGGATCTTTTTGATGATTTTTGGGGAAAGAAGGACAAAACTCTTGAAATCCATACTGTCTCAGAAAATTCCTCAAAGGAATACAGTATTAACCCCCTATTGTACTGTTTCTTTTCCTGCCTGCCCACACCTTGGTCATCTTCTTTGTTGGATCATCATCCATCTCCAGTACCCTAAGTTGGTTTTCCAGTAAGGTTCAGTCTTTGAACCTATTTTTCTTTCTGTCAGTGATCTCATCCACTCTAATGGTTTCGATTATTATCTCTACATAGATTTGTTTCAAATTTCTCCTTGATTAAATAGAAATAACACTAGATTTAGAGTTAGAATAGCTGGAGTCTAATTCTGGTTCTACTATTTAGTATCCATATAACCTTAGGTGAGTCATTTTACCTCCTCAGCCTCAGTTTTCTCATCAGAAATTGGATTATATCAACAGTTCTCCAACTATTTGGCCTCATGACCCCTTTATGCTATTAAAAGTTATTGAGGAGTCCAAAGTACTTTTGTTTATATGGGTGTTATCTGTCAATATTTCCTATATTAGAAATTAAATTATCTCACTATTGCTGTATTGTGAAAATTTTTGACCTTGTGGACCCTGATGAAAGGGTCTTGGGCACACACACACACACACACACACACCCCTGGATCATACTTAGAGAACCATTGCACTAGATGACCTCTGTATTGGCAATCAATCAGTCTACCTATTCCCTTTCAGCTTTAAGTAATGATCCTATGTATCAATTCTATTTTTAAGCAGTAGTCCTGCTTAAAGGTAGATGAAAAACCCACCCTTTAATTGCCTTTAGCTGTCCTTGCCAACATCAACTTATCCTGAACTTTAGCACTCCTGGCACTGTTTTTATAGGAATATGTCATGCTTTTATATTCATCCTCTGGTACCTGCCCTTAGCTACCTTTCATCTTCTGCATATAATCTTTTAAAAATCTAAGCTGGCTGGTGAATTCCCTGGGCATCTACATTGGTCTGTTCAGGTAACTCCTGTTCTTCCTCCTCATTGCAATTATTTCCCTTTGTGATTTCAAAAATTCAACTTTTGAGAGTTTCTCATCCACTTTGGGCTGACTTTCTAGAATTTCAGTCCATGAGATCCTAGCTATCCTTCCTCTGAACTCAATGAAATCTGTTTCCCCAAAACCTGGGGTGCATATCTGACTATACTTGTTTTTCCTCACCTTTTCTATCACAAATTCTAGGAGGGGCTTCACTGAACTCTTGGGGTGGAAATGATGGGAAACTTGGAAGGAGTTCAGGGATCTAAGAGTCAATAGGGAGACACTGGAATTTATTGAGTAGAAGAGGTACATGGTCAGACCTATGCTTTAGGAATATCAATTTGGCAGCTGAGTGGAATAGATTGGAAAAGGGGAAGTATACCAATTAAGGGACTGTTTCAGTAGTCCAAAAGATAAGTGATGAGGACCTGAACAAAGATGACAATGAGGTTTCACACTTGAGTGACTAGAAGGATGATGGTGCCTTCAACAGAAACAGGGACTTCTGGGGTGGGATAAGTTTGAGGCAAAAGGTAATTTAGTTGTTTGCAACTCCTCCCTACCAACCCGTCTGTACATGCTCATTCTGCACCACTCAATCAATCCTACTGAAAACAAAAAGAATGGAGTAGGATTCTTCCTTACCACTCACTATCCAAGGGCACATATTCCTGAAATGCTTGATGCAGCCAAAAAGTGAGAGGGGATTGGAAGAGGGTAGGGACACACTAGTGGGGAATCTTACATTTTGCTTTTGAAGCTACTCATGTGGCAGCGCAAATTCAGGTTAGTCTATAATGACTGAGAGATGATGCCACCACAGAGGGGTAAAAGTTAAGAGCCTGAACAGTCTCTGAATGCTAGTAGAGGGTGTGGGAGAGTATTTGGCAATAATGGGGGAAGGGGGAAATATGGAGTTCTATTGGAAACGAGTTCTACAGTTGACTATCTGAGGGCAGGAAGTGACCCTCCTTCTACCCTCTCATTTTTTAACCTCCTGGAGTCCATTGGGGTTATGAGTAGCAGGCCTGTTTGGAAACCAGTCCAAAGGACTGGAAAGTCATGCTGAGAGGGGAAGGGAAAATATGGAAAGGGAAGTGAAGGGAAGGGAAGGAAAGGGAAGGGAATAAGCATCTATATAGCACCTATTATATTCACAAGGCACTCAGCTAAACACATCTCATTTAATCCTCAAAACAATCCTGAAAGGGAGGTGTTTTTAATCCCCATTTTACAATTGAAGAAACTGAAACAAGGAGGTTACACAGTTAGTGCCTGAAGCTAGTTTTGAACTCATGTTTTCCTCATTCTAGGTCCAGCACCATCAGTTGCTTAGAGATTGAGTATACTCCTGTTATGATTTGTTTTGTCCAACAAATTCAGTATATGTTTATAATGGTTCGTGCCTTCCAGGAGCTTACAATCCAACAATGGAGGGAGAGCTAGCAATCCAGTATAATACTAGTCAATGTGGGTGTCCATGTGAAGGGTGAAGGTACCCAGTGAAAGATAATTAATTGCCCTGGCCTTTTCTTCCTTTTCTCCCTTGTCTCTGGAGATGTAATCAGCTATACTCTGTTATAATAATTACCTCATTTTCAGCATAGGGGCAATAGCTCCTCAGGCCCAAGGGGTTCTCTTTTCTACTGATTTAGAAAGCTTATACACAAAGTTAGGAGTAAAAACACAATTGTTCAGAACCCCCAGTTAGAAAAATTTCTAAATGTTACATTTATAGTATGGTTCTCTGTCTTTAAATTTATTTGTTGTTATTGCTGTTCAGTCGTTTCAGTCATAACCAATTCTTCGTGACTCCATTTGAGGTTTTCTTGACAAAGATACTAGAACGGTTTGCCATTTCCATCTTCAGCTCATTTTATAAATGAGGAAATTGAGGTAAACAGGGTTAAGTGACTTGCCCAGGGTCACACAGCTAATTAAATGTCTGAGGCTAGAGTTGAACTCAGGTCTTCCTGACTGAAGGCCACTGTACTACCTAGCTGCCCACTTTAACTTTATATTTATCTCTAACTCCTGGTCTCTTCATGTTGAGGCAAAATTCAGGCTACCAGGAACATTTGGGTAAAGAAATAGGCATATTACAGTGTCCAAGAGGAGAAATTGGGGGAAGAGCAGGCCTTTTCTTGAACTTTCCCCAGTCTTTGAAGAAATAGGTCCCACTGGCAATTTGCCCCAGTCTTTTCCAAGATGCCTCTAGGGTCAATGGTCCACCTCTAACCACCTCCAATGGTCTCTCCTCTGATTAGCTGAACCCTGGTTTTTCTTTCTCCTTTTGCTGGTTGTTCCTATACCGTTGATTTTTTTTTCCTAGCTCAATTTTTAAGATGCCCACTCCTTCCCCTTGAATGCCAGATAGTGAAATCCCAAATTCCAAGCTAACTTGATGGTTTTATTAAACAAGCCCATGAAGTGTCCTTCAACCAGTTTGAATTGACTTCTAGTTGAAGTGCTTTTGATTGATTCAATCAGAGACAAAATCAAATATTGGTTCATACCTAGTTCAAATCTCTAATTGATTGATTGATTCAACCCAGACTTTTTTCTCACCTGAAAAAGGTATCAGTGCTGAGCAAAGTGGGGTGATTAATTAATTGACTTAATAGATACCCAAACAACCCTTCCAATGGTAATACAGATTTGGATAAGCTATGGATCAAAATACGTCCTAGAAACCAGAAAAGCAGATACACTGAAAAACCTGATATAAGTAGATTATCCTATGTGGTATTAGTTCTATCTCCCAATTCAGTTATAAAGAAATTATATCATATTGTCAAATTCACTTGGAACTTTGAGGTGAGAATTTCATAATTTGCATTTTAAAAGCAACCTATTTTATTTTTCAGGGGTATTTATAGTAATCCCTGAGATCTCAACCAGCTGTGGAAAGATAAAGCCAAAGTATCTAGCATCCATCCAACAAGTGCAGTTAGAACTCTGAACATTACATGGAGAATAAAAAGCAATGGGAAATAAACTAATTTTATTGCCAGGATATATTCCCTGTTTAAAAAAAAAGTTTTTTTTTTTTAAATGTTTGGGAATATAAGGAGATACTATCAACCTTGATTTCATTAATTTACAGTCACATCATTGTTTTGCCATTTTCCTTAGTTTAGGATTTACATGTAATAGCAGCTACTTTCCCACAACCTGGAAATCCAAAACTATTCATAGGCTTGATCTAATCATTTTTTGTAATTGTCCTGGAAAGACCCAAGTTACACAGAAATCCACCCTTACTCATATAGAAACCCCTCTCTGGTAATGGTCCTGAAGCTTGCTTGTGGAAAACACCTTCACTTTACTTAACCTGAATTTATTTTAAAAGTTTGATTGATGCCTTTTTCCACTAGCCATTTCCTGATATAACTACTCCCTCCCCCAGTCATCCAGGGTACTCCTTTTACCAAAGAAAAACAGTTAAGCAAAACCAACTAACACCGTCTAGTAGAGAAGATTCCAATTAGGACCATTAATGTTTATTGAATTGAACTGTATACTCGAAACATATCCAAATTACTAAAAGACAAGAAAGAACATGACATCAGAGTGCGCAACATTTCTGGTCTCTAGTCCTTCCCACCCTGTTAGATCTGTCTCTCTCTCTCTTTTTTTTTTTTTTGGCAATTGGGGTCAAGTGACTTGCCCAGGGTCACACAGCTAGTAAGTGTCAAGTGTTTGGTCTGAGGTCAAATTTGAGCTCAGGTCCTCCTGACCTCAGGGCTGGTGCTGTATCCACTGCACCACCTAGCTGCCCCTCTTTGTCTCTTTCTATCTCTGTGTTTCTGTCCCTTGTCTCTCTTTTTCCTTCAGTTACTAAGTATGATCTCTGGGCCCTTCGCTATCCTGGTTGGCCCTGTACGGCATAAACTGGGGGCTTTTTCACAGTCATTCCTAGGACTCCCTGGCCCCCTTCCTTTAATCTTTCTATTTGTGTTTCATTTTCTTTCCACTTCTTTGTAAGGCTTTTCTAGCTCCTAGTTAGAGACAAAGGAATAAATCAGAATTCCAACACCTTCATTCTGAAAATGAGGAAACTGAGTTATGGTGAGATTAAGCCAACTGTTATTGTTCAGTCATTTTAGTCATGTCTGAGTCTTCATGACCCCATTTGGGGTTTTCTTGGCAAAGATACTGGAGTGGTTTGTCATTTCCTTCTCCATCTCCTTTTATAGATGAGGAAACTGAGGCAAACAAGGTTAAGTGATTTGCCCAAGATCACCCAGCTAGTATGTGTCTGAGACCAGTTCTTCCTGACTCCAGGCCTGGCACTCTATTCGCTGTGTCACCTAGCTGCCCCTGATTAAATGAGTTAGCTAGTGACAAAAATGGAACAAGAATGCAAGAGAAGAGTCTTTCAAATGAGCTCCTTGGGGACAGGGACTGTTTTTGGTTTCTTTGTTTCCCCATAGCTTAGCACCTGTTTCTGGCACATAGTAAGACCTAATAAATAAGTGCTTGTTTGATTTCTCCCCTCACACTTTGAGCATTATGAACTGAAATTCTTTTGTATTACTTTGTTTTTTTTTGCATAATGAAGACACACAATTTTAAGAAATCCTGCAGTAAATCCCTTTGCAAAATATAGAATCCTTTTGTAGTACAACTAATTACCCTCTTAATTAACTTTATTTTGTCATTTTTTTTAACATATCAAGAAAAAGAAGGCATATCTGTATATGAACCTGCTCATATCAGGGTCCCTCTTAGTGCCTGGTTCTCCATCTTACTATAAGGACTCTCCACTTCTTTTAAGCAGTTGGGGTTAAGTGACTTGCCCACGGTCACACAGCTAGTAAGAGTCAAGCGTTTGGTCTGAGGTCACATTTGAACTCAGGTCCTCCTGACTTCAGGGCCTGTGCTCTATCCACTGTGCCACCTAGCTGCTCCCAACACTCCACTTCTTACATACTGTTCACTACTACCACAAGGACTCCTGTTTATAAAGTGACTTGAATACCTTGAATTACAATCATAGAATCTAGAAATTGGAACAGACCTCAGAGGTCTTCGACTTCACCCAATGTGTGAGCCAAGAATTCCTTCTACAGCATACCTGACAAGTGGTCATTCACCCTCCACTTGAATATCTCTAGTGATGGAGAACCTACTTCCTCCCTTTGTATCCCTTCCAATTTTGGACAACTGATTATTAGAAGGTTGTTTTTTTTTTTCCTATAACAAATCAAATGTGCTACTGAGCAACTTTCACCTAATTCTAATTAAATAAAACAGCTCTTTGACAGACACAATCATCTCATAAACACTTAGACAGCTATCAACTAACTCCCTAGCCATCCTCATCAATCTGATCCAGGATAAATAGCTTCAGTCTCTTCAAAGATAATCCTCATATAACCTGGTCTCTACTCAGTACCCTTACCATCTTGGCCACCCTCCCCTAGACATATTGTGATTTGCCAGTACCCTAAAAAGAAATGGTCAGAACTGAAGGCTGATAATCAAGATATTGTTTGACCAGAGCATAGTTAAGCATTACTAACGCTGCTCTTTTTCTAGCTATTATACTATAAATGACATATAAGGCAGCTAGTGGCACAGTGGCTAAAGCACCCAGACTGGAGTTAGGAAGACCTGAGTTCAGATCCAGCCTCAGGCACTTAACTAGCTGGGTAACCCTGGGCAAGTCACTTGACCTCTGTTTGCTTCTGTTTCCTCATCTGTAAAATGGGGATAATAACAGCTTCTACCTCCCAGGGTCGTTGTGAGGATCAAACGAGATATAATTATAAAGTGCTTAGTACAGTTGCCTGGCATATAGTAAGCACAACATAAATTCATTCCTATTGATGTGAAAATAACAAAATTATCCTATATTTATATAGCACTTTATAGTTATGCAGTTTTTCGTATCTTATTTGACCCTAACAACCAGAGATGGGGCAGTACTAGTACTATTATTCTCATTGCATAAATGTGGAAATTGAGGCTGGGGGAGTGAAGTGCCTTGGCCAAGGGAGGGGTGGAGCTAAGACACTCACCTATATCTTCTGCTTCCAAGACCAGTTTTCTTTCTACTACACTACTCTGCTTTCTTAATTAATGAAATCATCATGGGCCTCATAATTCACGTACAATTTACTACCTGTACATTTCTCTCTGCATTATGAAATATCTGGCACAGTGTGTTGGTTATGTCAACATTTTCTCATGTTAAGACAAGGACAAAGCTGAGATCTTATGCTGGTATGGGCTATAAGTTTGTTTTTTTTTTCCTGCAGGTTGACTCAGGTGCATTTCTATTGGTGGTTTGGAATAGGAAGTTTTTTGTTCTTTTAAAATACAATCCTTTACAAGATCTGTCTTACCTGATGCTAATGATCTATCTCTCTGCCTGCTTTCCCCTGTCAAGCTTGTGAAAATATATTGGTCCAGTGAGTCAATAGTATTTTCATGACATTCTACCATTCACCCTAGGGATATATTTTAAGTACTCTATTTCATTTAAACTGGCATAGAAAGATACTGCCATTTATTATACTGAAATAATTTATCATTCTTAAGTCTTGCATCATGCTCTGCTTTTCTGAATGGCACGTTCTTTTTTTTCTTTGAATTAGAGTTTAAGTCAACTCTCAATCATCTGTATGTAACCCTTATGTCAGTCTCCCTCTTGACAAAATAGGTCCAGGTATACTTTGGGTGAGTTCTCACTTCTCTGGCCTGGTTTCCCAACCCAAATTATTATGGAACTTCCTATCTTATCTATCCCTCCATCCCTAGCACTAGAGTATGGCAAATATATTTCCTTACAAGCACATGGGTTCATTAGGCACAAAGAATGAGTATATGTATTTGGAAGCTACGGGAAAGAAACTGGACTCATGTTAAAGCCCATGGAAAAGAACAGCATCTACCAGGGAGCGGTGTCCCCTAGAGTCTGATATTACCTTGGGTTTGCCAAAGCAGACCTTAGACTTGTCCCAAATTTCTCCACGTCAGAGTTCCCTTCCAAGGCTCCTTGAGGCCTGGAGTCAGGAAGACCAGAGTTCAAATCCAGCCCCAGAATCACTAGCTGTGTGACCCTAGACAAGTCACTTAACACCTATTTGCCTCAGTTTCCTCATCTGTAAAAATGGGGATAATAATAACATCTACTTTCCAGGGCTGTTGTGAGGATCAAATAAAATAATATTTGTAAAGTGCTCAACACAGTGTCTGACCCATAGTAAGCACTATATAAATATTAGCTATTATTGTTATTATTATTTGTCTATGGTTGCTTCTGCTGCCTCTCCCATGTCCCGCTGTTCTTGACCATGCCTTTAGTCTTGAACTTGCCCCCTTGGGTCTACAATCCAAGTTCTTGGTATTTCCCTTACTTTTCAGCAGATAACAGTCACTACTATTCCCAGGGGACCAGCTCCATCTCCCAAATGGGTCCATTTGTATCACATAGCTCAGAAGAATAATTCCAGACTTCTTTATTTCTGGAGACTTCTCTTATCCTGTGGATCTCATGGGTATAAGCCTCACATCACGAAGTCTCCTAGTGTTTAGAACACAAATTTGTTCAGAATTTGTTGTTGTTGTTAATATTGTAAAGCTATTTCAATAAAATTGCTTTCCTTTACAATCTTATGTGTTTTATTTTATGCATTTAAGAAATTATTCTGAGAAAGGGTCCATAGGTTTCACCAGACAGTCAAAGGCCTCAATGACACAAAAAAGAGGAATTATCTCTCTGTACATTGCAAAAGTGTGCCTCTTCTCCCTACCAATTCTATGTTAGTTTATGATAACATCACAATTTATGTCCTTCCTCACTTAGCTGCCGGGGTCGCTTGTCTCACACACACACACACACACACACACACACACACACACAACAATATTCCCTGAGGGTCTAGGAATTTGGGGGAGAAACACTCTATTCTCCCCAAATTGTTTTTTCTACTTTGCTCCCTCCAGGGAATCTGGGTGGGGCTATTAAAATTGCTTGGGACCACTTTCCTAAACATCTATTGAAAGGACTCCCTCCTTCACTTTTAGGAACTGAAGAAGGAAAGAGTCTTAGTCCCAGTTATCTGTGTATCATTACAGGAATACCTCGTTTTATTTCACTTCACAGATATTGGGGGTGGGGGATTTGGTTTTTGTTTTGTTTTGCAAATTGAAGGTTTATGGCAACCCTGCATTGAGCAAGTCTATTGACGTCATTTTTCCAGTAGCATGTGCTCACATCATGTCTCTGTGTCACACTTTGGTAATTCTCACAATATTTCAAACTTTTTCATTGTTACTATATCTGTTATGGTGATCTGTGATCAGTGATCTTTGATGTTACTATTGTAATGGTTCTGGGGCACCATGAACATATGCCTATATATGCCTATATAACATAATGCCTGTGTTCAAAGTCAATAAGGGAGATGGAAAAATCATCTCACTCTGGCTCCCAGTGTCTTTGTAGGCAGGCCATCAGATGATTCAAATTCATAAGCCATCTTGTTTCAGGAGACCTCACTGGTGTTTCCTTCATCTAGGCAGTAGCTGCTGGCCCCTGGATGCTGAAGGGTTGGGGGGCATGGCAAGGTGTGGGGCAGGGGATGCCTATATAATAAGTGAACTTAATTGATAAATGTTGTGTGTTTTCTGACTGCTCCACCAACCAGTCATTCCTCTGTATCTCTCCTTCTTCTCGGAACTCCCTATATTCCCTTAGATACAACAGTATTGAGGAAAATTACATTAATTTAGTAGAAAAAGCAGTAGCAGGGGTTGAGGGGATTGACTACAATTTTGAAAGAAGGTCTACTGTGGATAAAATGCTATCAAATAGCATCGAATGTTACAGAGAAATCTTTTGTGGAAGGAAGAGTCAATGGATGTGGCAAACTTCATTGTTGTCTTATTTTAAGAAATTACCACAGCCACCTTAACCTTCAGCAGCCACTACCCTGATCAGTCAACAGTCATCAACATCAATTCAAAACCCTTCATCAGCAAAAAGATTATGACTCACTGAAGGCTCAGAGGATGGTTAGCAATTTTTTAAAGCAATAAAGTATTTTTAATTAAGGTATGTACTTTTTTTAAACAATACAATTGCACACATAATAGACTACAGTATAAGGTAAACCTAACTTTTGTATGCACTAGGAAACCAAAAATTTGTGTGACTCCTTCTATTGTGATATTTACTTTATTTTGGTGGTCTGGAAGTCAACCCACAGTATCTGTATATGTCAACCCACAATAAGTAAACAAAATTTCAATCCCACCATGGCCTTCTCCTTTTTCCTATTTGTCTGAATGGGCTCTGGGAATGTAAACTAAGATTAATATTAGTATAACCAGTTGTGCTGTCTAGCAGGGTTGGCTATATAAGGTGAAAAAAAAGGAAGTCTTTCTAAACCCTCTTGGCTGGAGCCTATCCTTGGAATGTGGGCATTACCATCCTGACCCAGCCCCTCCCACTCTCCTCCTATCTGGCCGGATTAGTTACCATGATTATCCATCCCCTGAGGAGGGGTGTTTTCTGAAGGAACACTGGAGAGAAAAAAAATGAGAAGCCAGTATGACTCAACAGTGCCTACCCTTTCTCAAGAGACAATGATAACAATTGGCTCCTTTTTTTTTTTTTTGCCTAAGGCGAGGTTCTTAACCTTTTTTGTGTTGTGGAATAATAATAGCTAATATTTATATAGCTTATACTAAGTGGCTTGCACTGTGCTAAGAACTTTACAATTATTATGTCATTTAATACACACAACAACCTTTAGAGGTAGGTGCTATTATTCTCATTTTATAAATAAGGAAACTGAGGCAAACAGAGGTTAAGTGACATGCTAGGTCATACAACTGGTAAGTGTCTGAAGTCACATTTGAATTCAGGTTTTCCAGACACTAGGCCCAGCATTGCCTCTACTGTGTTACCTAACTGTCCCATAAAGCAGTTTTGACCAATAATAATTTTATATCTAAAGTAAATCTTTAAAGTACTAATTAAACCAAGAATCATAAACAAACTTAGAGAAAAGTTCTTTTTTCTTTGTATTTAGGAGAGAAACCGAGCAATGGACACGTGCCTCCCCGGGGGTATGTGGTCTGAAATGGCTACTCAGAATGCAATCCCAGCATAAACCAGTATGTGGTATTCTGAGCTCAACTATCAGCCCAAGCTCCTTTCACACATGTGCAGTAATGGGCTGCCTGCCTGGATCTTTGCCCATGCTCCAGGAAGCTCACCCAGCCCTCTAATGCCTGCTGCCAGCCAAGGTATCATTTGGCTCAATTGAGGATTTGAAATGCCAAGATCATTATCAGATAATTATTTGATGACTTTATTAAAATGGCTTATGCCCCCGTTCCCCACTCAGATTCTTTTGTCCTTCCCATCTTAACATGATCTAAGGGAATACACGCTTACAGTATGGATTATAGTGCTTTAACTAAATGGAATTTGAAAGGTATAACATTAAAACTCTCAGCTGCACTATTGCTCTGGCAAAGTTGTGAAAACTACTATTTACCCTGTTCTAGTCTTTGGCAGGGTATTGTCAGGCTAAGATACACCTACTTACCCTTCAGAAAAGCATATTCTTGTGTTCAAAGTCAATAAGGGAGATGGAAAAATCATCTCACTCTGGCTCCCAGTGTCTTTGTAGGCAGGCCATCAGATGATTCAAATTCATAAGCCATCTTGTTTCAGGAGACCTCACTGGTGTTTCCTTCATCTAGGCAGTAGCTGCTGGCCCCTGGATGCTGAAGGATTGGGGGGGATGGGAAGGTGTGGGGCAGGGGATGTCTCCCACCAAAAGCGGAATAATCCCCATAGCGCAGACTACAAACTCATTGATCTATGCTAATTTTTTCTCCAAGTCTCTTTGGAAGTAATTGGTATGCTTGCCTAAAGCAGTCTATTTACTCGGTTTTAAATGCTTCCAATAAGCTTAATAATTCACTACTTTTTTGGCAACTCTAGTTAGAGTAATCCCTTGAAGATACATAACAGATATTCCACCCCACCTCTTCAGGGTGGGAAAATTCACTGAGACTTGATGGGATGGGATCAATGTCCAGAATGTGGCTCTAGAAGGGCATATCTTATTTAAAATATAAAGGAGTATTACAAAGTTTTCTTATACACTACAACCAGATGAGAAGTTCCTTGATCAACTTGAGAGAATTATAGGACTATGGCCACTGGATCAAGACAACTGGAAATGGTGCGTATGTGTGTGTGTATACACACAGATATACATATATACATACACATATATGTATAGGCATATACACACGTACTCATATATATATATATATAATATATTTTGTTGTACAGTTTTTTCAATCATATCTGACTCTTCATGACCCCATTTGGGATTTTCTTGGTAAAGATACTGGAGTGGTTTGTCATTTCCTTCTCCAGCTCATTTTACAGATGAGAAAACTGAAGGAAACAGGGTTAAGTGACTTGCCCAGGGTCACACATCTAGTAAGCATCTGAAGCCAGATTTGAACTCAGGAAGATGTCTTACTGACTCCAGGCCTGGTGCTCTATCCCCTGTGCCACCTAGCTGCCCATATATAATATATACACATACGTACATATATATATATATACACACACACATACATACCCACATACACATACATACACGCATACACACACACATACATACATACCCACTATATATCTAGAGGCATGGCATATATTTACATATATATGTATGTATGTGTATATATGTATGTATATATATTTACACTCACACACATACATATATATATGAAAGAAATCCTATAGTTCAAGAAAGAAAGCCAATTAAGCTTTGGAGCAATTATGGAATGAAACCATTGCAGGGGAGAAAGGGAATTTCTCTCTTCTTCCATCTCCCTAATCAACCATGTAAATCTAGCATCACAGGTACTTAGCCAGAAAGAGAGATCCCATCCAGCAGCTGGAAAATCAGTCTGAGAGAGCTGAAGACCCAGTTTAAGAGCAGAGACACATACTTCACAAAGACTTTGATACAGAGAACCAATGAGGTGAGGGAGGAGGCAGCTTCAAGGAGCATGAGAGCAGGCAACAAAGAAGGATGTATATGGACTCAAGAGAAGATTAGTCTTGGCAATTGAAAATTGGGCTACTGAAAAGTCCCTTTAGTTCCATTGTTGTGAGTTACCTTGGCAGGTGTGTTATTTATATCTGCATCTCAATGCCATTGTATTCTGTGTGTGCCCACTGTTCCCACAGACACAATGTGTATCTATGGAACCATATGTTCCAATTTTCTGGTTAGAGGGAACATTTGGAACTACTGTTTTTTACTCTACTATCTAAGTAAATGCCTTTGCTAGGTGTTAATTGAGTCTTCTGGCTGACTGTTAGTGGGAAGCATACTGGTGGGTATTAATGAGCAGGGCCCTGGGCCCATAGAGTATTCTTAGAACCTGATATCAACAGCTTTCTTTTGGAGACCCACCTAATGAAAATGCAAGGTGCAGCAAAAGTCCAGAGGAAGAGTTACAAAAAACAAACAGGATAGGTAAAGAAGTAAAATGTGTGGAATAGCATTGTATTTAAGAAAATATACTCAGGTGAAGAAATATAGAAACTGGTGGGAGGAAGCATTTGGGTGAAAATAAACAGAGATAGAAGACAAAAGTGATTTACTATAAACCACCTGCTTCCCAAACTCCATCCTGCAGGCTTGATGCAGTTGTGACAGGGGACTTCAGTTATCTAGGCATGTTTCCTGCCCAAAGCAGAGCACCATATAATTTCTTGACCTATCTTAATGATCATTTTATCTTTCAAAAAACTGAAGAACTAAAGAGAGAGATTTCTTTTCTGGCTTTGATTCTCACCAACATGATTGCTTGGAGAGTATAATGGGAACCAGAGAAACAGCTCCATCTTAGAATCTGTGATCGAGTAAAAGAAAGTCAGGAATAGTTGATATGCGCCCTAGATCTTGGAAGAGTAGGTCTCAAAGGCTTCTGAGAAGGAGTAGTAGGATGCCATTGCCTAAAACTCTATAATGGAAATCATCCCAGGAGGGCTGGGAAGTTGTCAAAAATGAAGTTCTGAGGCCACATAGACAAATGGACACACACAAAACTCGAATGGAGAACTATTTATTATTATTAATTGATGATGATGATGATGATTAACTGATGTGGATATGTAGGTAACTTTTCAATTGCTTAAAATTTTAAAATATTTGTATGTATAATAAGTATGTATAATAAAATTTGTATGGATAATAGAGACTGGCACTGTGCAGAGGACCTCTGACAGCAGCTCCCCATGTGGAGAGGCTGGGGAGTTGTGATGGAATATAGTGCAAGTGTAATGAAAAGACTTGGAAAGCCTTTGCAGGATGCATAGACATTCTGTAACTGGTTCGCTCCATTAGTCTAACTGTGTGATCCATGACAGCCATGGTGCCAATTGTGGCCATGGAATTTAGAATGCTTTTAAAAAGTCTTAATCAACTTTGGCTACTCATTCTCTTCAGTTGCTCTTTTCAATGATGGCATCTTTTCAAGGTATACCTAAGGCCTCTTCCCTCTCTAAGGACAACATGTGACCCCATGAAATGGGCCTCTACTCTTTGGCTGTGCATTTGTTTTGTTCTATTTGAAGTAAAGGAATTGTAGACTCCAACCTGATGAGTTTCTTTCTTCTTTTTTTAAATTATATTTTATTTATTCAATGAGCAAAAATCCACTTTTTTACTCTTTCCCCCCTCGTCTCCCTTATCTCCTCTTCCTTAATGAGAACTAAGGAAAAACAAAGCCTTTGTTACAAACACATACAGAGAAACAAAGCAAATTTCTGCATTGGCCATGTCCAAAAAATATATCTCATTCTGTGCTCTGAGCACTTCACCTCTCTATCAAGAAGTGAGTAGCATGTTTCATCATTAGCCTTTAGGAATCATAGTTGATCGTTACACTGATCGGAGTTCCTAATTCTTTCAAAGTAGTTTGTCTTTACCATATTGTTATCTTTGCATAAATTGTTCTACTTCTGTTCACTTCAGGCTGCATCAGTTCATATGGCTACTCAGGTTTCTCTGAAACCATCCCCTTTATCATTTCTTGCAGCACAATAGTATTCTATTACATTTAAATACTACAACTTGGTTAGCCATTCCCCAATTTATGGGTACCCCCCTCAGATTCCCATACTGTGCTACCTCAAAAAGAGCTACAAAAATTTTTGTACATCCTTAGGGTTTGTTTTGCTTAGGGCTAATTCCTCCCAGAATCTATCTTCTTTCTAACTCCCTTCTCCCTTTTCATTCCTGTTTCCCTGTTGATTGAAACGTACTTCTGCACCCAACTCTATATGTGTATTCCTCTCTTCTTTGATCAGTTCAGATGAGAGTGAAGTTCAAGTGTCAGCCTCTCCCTACCCTCACTGCCTCCTTTTTTGTATAGACCTGCATTAGATTATGAGCTCCCTGAGGATAGGGCTGGAAAAATTACTCACTGTGACTTTTTCTTGTATTTCCTCATCAGAGTTCAGTCTGATATGTTTTCTAGATCTTTTTGGAGGCATTTGGGGGCAGGAGTGAGATCCTCTCTGTACTTCTTTCTGCTACTCTGCCATCTTGGTTCCCTATCAACCTTACAGGTTTGGAAAGGTCAGAAGAATGACCATCTCGGCCTCTGGACATCTCAGTGTCAAAGTTTTACAGCCAGCATAGTAGCATAGATACCTCAAGGAACAAGAGTGACCTTTGGTCAGCCCAGTGATAATTGAGGTAAGGACGTAGCCAAGAGTCATCTTACACCTGGAAGTGAACTTGAGAGGAAGATTGTTGTATAGAAACTGTTCTAAGAATGACTCCATTTTTCTCAGAAACCAAGGTGGGATAGGGAAGAGTGTAGCTCTCAAAGTATTAGGAGGAAATATTTGTACTTTTGTTCCCGCTGTATCTTTGAGGTAAATATTTCTTTGTAAAAGCTCATTCATGTTAATGGTTAAATGGAATTGAGGTGCATTGGCATCTAACAGTGATAAGAACATAGCCCGTGGGAATTTGAGCCAGTAACATTAGGTAAGAGACACCTCAAACTCTCGAGGTGCCCCTAGAACTCTAAAGGGGAAATGTAGTCTCTCTTTTAGTGAGTGAGCTCAGAGCATTATCCCTACGTTTGGAAAAAGAGATACAAACTATTAATGATTTGGAATTATCTTTCACATGATCTATGTTGGAGGGATTGTGGAAAGATGAGGACACTAATGCCAGCTCTACCAAGAATGCCATTCTTAGAAGCAATTTGAAATTATGCTAAGGTAGTGACTAACATCTCCGTACCTTTTGACCTAGAGATCCTATTGCTAGGAATGTGTGTTCCAAGGAGGTTAATGATTTAAAAAAAAAAAAAAGCCTGATATACACCAAAATACTTATAGTAGCACAAATTGCAATAGTGAAGAACAGGAAACAAAGGAGATGCCCATTGCCTGGGGAATCTGGCCTCAGACTAGCTGTGTGACCCTGAGCAAGTTACTGAATTCTGTTTGCCTCAGTTTCCCATCTATAAAATGAGCTGGAGAAGGAAATGGCAAACTCCACTATCTCTGCCAAGAAAACCCCAATTGGGGTCACAAAGTTGTGACCACAACTGAACAACAACAAAAAATAATGCATACGATGACTACAAAGAAGTGTGGGAAAACTTATATGAACTGATTCTAAATGAAGTAAGTAGAATCAAGAACACAAGAAAACAATCTATACAATGATTGCAACTTAATTAGAAAGGACAACAAAAACAAAAATCAATACTGAATACTTAAAATTATAAAAAACAAAGCTTAACCCAAGGAATACATATGAAAATATGTCTCCTTTCATATATGACAGTGTCTGGGAGACTATGAGAGTAGAATACTACGTATTGGATTTGCTAATGTGTTGGTCAATTTTGCTGAACTATTTTTTTCTGTTGTTTTGTTATAAGGGACGGCTCAATATAAAGAGGAGAGCAGAGGACTATGAAATATCCTCTGTGAGAAAGTGATGAGAAATTATTCCCAAATCCCAAATATGGGAAATGAAAGTGATGAAAACCCAAATAAATAAACAATAAAAATGTATAGCAATTTAAAATTTTTAAAGAATTTTTCTAATATATATATGGAAGATGGAAGCAAAAGATTTTTTTTTTAAAGGCAGTCTAGAAACCATAGGCCATTAAGCTTGACCTCAATTTCTTTTTTTTTCTTTTTTTTTTTTAGGCAATTGGGGTTAAGTGACTTGCCCAGGGTCACACAGATAGTAAGTGTCTAGTGTTTGGTCTGAGGCCCGATTTGAACTCAGGTCCTCCTGACTTCAGGGCCGGTGTTCTATTCACTGCGCCACCTAACTGCCCCTTGACTTCAATTTCTGACAAAATTCCAAAATGCTTAATAAAAGGAATGGTTAGTAAACAAATAGTATGATTAGCATGACTGACTTCTTCAACACCTGCCAGACTTACCTCATTTCCTTTTGCGACAGTTATAAGGCTGGAAATCAGGGGAAAATGCAAAAGATATAGGCTTAGCAAAGCTTTGACAAAATATCTCATGCTATTAGTATGGACAGGATGGAGAGACAATAGCTAGTCTACTACACAATTAGCTGAATTCAAAACTGGTCAGATGCCTGAATGCCTGGACTAAAGAAAAGTCATTACTGGTTTAATGTAAATTTGGAAGGAGTTAGTTTCTAGTACAATATCCCAAGGATCTGTGACTGGTTCTATGCTATTTAACATTTTTATCAGTGACTTGAAAAGAGGCAACGATAACATGCTTATCAAACTGGTAGACACGAAACTGGAGAGCTGCCTAAAATGCTGAATCACAGGGTCAGGTTCTAAAAATATCTTGACAGGCTAGAATTCTGGGCTAACTATAAGAAGATAGCATTTAATAGAAATAAATATAAAGTTTTATATGTGGGTTCAAAATTCAACTTCACAGGGAAAGTGTGTTATTTAGAGTAGTGGATAAGGGCACTAGAGTCAGAAAGACCTGAGTTCAAATCTGGTCTCAGGCACTTTTTAACTGTGTGATCCTGGGCAAGTCACTTAACCACTGCTTGCCTTAGTTTCCTCATCTGTAAAATGAGGATGATGATAATGATAGTACCTATAACTCGGGTTGTTGTGAAGATCAAACAAGATAATACTCGTAAAGTATTAAGCATAGTGTCTGGCACATAATACACCCTGTATTTGCTGTTCAGTCATTTTTTAGTCATGTGTGACTCATTACGACCCTATTTGGGGTTTTCCTGGCAAAGATACTGGGGTGGTTTACCATTTCCTTTTCCAGCTTATTTTATAGATGAGGAAACTGAGACAAACAGGATTAAATGACTTGCCCAGAATCACACAGCTACTAAGTGTCTGAGGCTGGATTTGAACTCAGGTCTTCTTGACTCCAGGCCTGGCACTCTAGCCACCATGCCACCGAGCTGCCCCTAAGTCCTTTAGAAATGTTAGCTATCGTCATCATCATCATCATCATTATCATTATAAACATCATTCATTTGAAAAAATCTGGGTCTTTCAGGGGACTACAAGCTCAATATAGGTCATTAGTTTTAGTATGGCAGCCTAGAACCCCGTGGAGCCTAGGCTATATTGGTAGGAATATTGTTAAGGATTTGAGAGGTGATAGCCCTGCTATAGTCTGTTTTGCTCATTACCACTTGTGGTGAATTGTGTTTAGCTCTGGAAACCACACTTCAGGAAAATGGTGATAAGCGAGAGAACATTTGAGGGAGAATGACAGGGGTGACGAGAACCTTGAGTCTACCTTATATGAAGATTAACTGAGGAAACTGGAATCTTCAGTTTGGAAAACAGAAGCCTCAGGGAAGACAAGGTAACTGTCTTCAAGTACTTGAAAGCATGCTACATGGAAGAGGGATGAGACTTGTTCTTGCCTTCAAGAGCAGAGTTAAAGCAATGGATGGAAAATGCAAAGAGGCAAATCTAGTTTTAACTTAAGGACAATTTCCTCAAAACGAGAGCTGTGCCAAAGCAGAATGAATATTCAGTAAGCAGTGGGCTTCCCCTCACTGGAAGTCTTTAACCAAAGAGTGGATGAGGACTCGTTGATTATGTTACAGAGAGAATCTTGTTCAGGATGGGCTAGACAAGATGGTCTCTGAGGCGCCTTCCACCTCTGAAGTTCTCTCATTTTTACTTCTATCATCCAAAGAACAGTTTCCCATAAACACAAATGATAGTTACTAAATAAAAGGGAAAAGAGGCTTTGGAAGAACTTTCCATTTTTCATAAAGAAGTGTAGGAAATGTCTTAGTGCTTTTGTCTCTCAAAGGAGAAGCAAAGGACTTGGAAAGTCTTAGAGGAAGATCATAATTAGGAGAGACTTTCGTCATTGTGTAGTTCAATGATCCTCAAAAACTTTTTGGTCTCTGGGAATTTTTTATACCCTTAAAAATTATTCAGGACCCCAAAGAGTTTTTGTTCATATGAATTATATCTATTGGTATTTATTATATTAGAAATTAAAATGAACTAATTTTAAAAATGTTTTCATTTTTAAAATAACAATAACAGACCTATTACATGTTAATATAAATAACATATTTTATAAAATAGCTATATTTTTAAAAAATGAGTGAGAAAGGTGGTATTGCTTTACATTTTTGCAAGTGTGAATTGCAAATTGCTTTTAATGCAAATATTAACCCAACTATTCCAGGATAAATCATGAAATTCCAAAAAGTTATTCAACACTTTGAATATATCAGCATCACTTGCATTTGTTGCCAGCCATTCCCATAGAAGATCTTCTATGACTAGTCGGTGCTGATACTAGATGAGTACAAGCAAATTCAAGCAAGTCTAGCCATGTCTGTAGATTAGGCCATTTTGTAAGGCAACAGTATGATTCTGCAGATTAAATATTAACTCAGTCTTCGTGTTTATAGTTAAATCTTTAATTCACAGGTCAATTTAATTCACAGGTAAAATTCCAATGAGAGTGAAAAATTCAAATGATATCTTAGTATTATTATGAAAATAGGTTTGACCTTGTATATACCCTGAAAGAGTATTGAGCATCCCCACGAGGCCCTAGACCACAATTTGATAACCCTTGTTATAGTCTATCCTCCTCAGATGACAGTGTAGCACCTGTCTCTTTCATCTTCACATAATAGTGTGGCTCCCTGAGAAAAGGCTACCCCAGATTAATGGTATTCTGTGTGTCCATAGCCACTCAAAAATGTAACTCACAAGCGCTTACCAATGTGTTTACCTTTATTAATCAGAGAGAATAATTAATTCAAAGTGAAGGCATCTAATTAAATAGCATAGTAAGAAAAATAAAAATAAGATGTTATCTCCATAAACCTAGGCTGAGTTCTCCCCAAAATATATACATTGTCAGTACGAGGGCATTCTTGAAGAAACCATGACATCAGGAAAGTGATGCTGTGAATTGGATTTAAGTGAGGGAGGGCTGTGCAAAGTCACCAGCCTCACTTTCACCTCTGGAGGCATCTGGGTCCAGTGACCAGATATAGATCAGACAACTAGAGATGGTGTCATGGTCGTGGTCATGATCATCATGGTCATGGTCCTTTTCCAGAATGAAGCCTGAACAGCAACCTCTGTGAGTAGAAAAGGAACTGCCCACTGGGGACCAAACTGAAACTGGCCAGTTGGGCAAAACAGCTTTCTTTCTTTCTTTTCTCTCTTCCTTTCTTTCCTTTCTTCTTTCCTTCCTTCCTTCCTTTCTTTTTTTTTTCCCAAAGGGAATGTAAAATTTTAATCTCTGAAACTTTTTTTTCTCCTTTTCTCTTAAAGACTAACCTTAACCTCAAATCACTCTGGCTTTCATTGATTGGCCAATAATGGGTCCAGCCCTACTTGATCATTGTTTGGGCCCTGATTAGCTGAGAATGAATGTAGATAGCAATTGTTTCTGTTTTGGTCGGAAACCCTGAGGGTCTTCCCCTCTCAGATCTATTTTTTTTTAAGAGGTCATTCTTTGCTTCATTTCTTATTAAACCTTAATCACTGCATAGGCTTTGCCTTAGTCAAACTGGGACCCATTAAGGACCTTAGCTTGAAAAGGCCAGGGATCCCCACTGCATCCTGGGCCATCTCCAATTGTTCTGATCTATATCTCAGCACTGGATGCAGATGACTCTGAAGGAGAAAGTGAGGCTGGTGACTTTGCACAGCCCTCCCTCACTTAAATCCAATTCATTTGCAGTCAGGGCATCACCTTCCAGATGTCCTGGTCCTCCTCCAGAACGAAGGACAAACAAAGTAGCAGCAGCAGCAGCAGCAGCAGCAGCAGCAGCAATAAACATATATTTAGAGAACTCAAATAAAGTGGCACATATATAGAAAGCATATGTGGCTAAGGCGAACATGTGGAAGGGCACATGCATATTAATCATTGAGTATTTATTAAGTGCCTACTCTGTGCCAGTTACTATGTAGGTTCTGGGGAATGCAAAGACAATGAATGAAACAATCCCTACTCCCATTTTAATAGTAGATATATCCAAAGAGCATGTGGAAATGTGCAGTTCAACCCTGTAATACTGCTGGGATGGTGAAGACTTCTGGTGATATTCTTGGACATCTGCTTTTGGGCCTGATTTTATCTGGTCTACCCTGGATGCATAGTCTCTGCCACTGAATGCAGCTCCATTGTAGAAGAGTACTTTCCAGGCTCCACTGGCTGCCATCCAGCTAGGGTTCACTGGCCACATGCTTGTGGGTCTTCTCTGTGCCCCCAGTATCTGCCATTAGTCAGAATCCTTGGCTAAAGTACAATATGTTCCTTGTGAGAAGAGTGGGTCTTGTCATACTCTTTTATTTCAAAGTTCCAAGGCTTTCTACAACTTTATTAGAAAGGCAATGCTCTTAACATACTCAGCTATGGGCCAACTAAAGTTCTTCCTGGAAAAAAAAAAAACCAAAAACCTTTCTAGCTATCTTCCTCAAGGAGTGTTCTTTCTCTTTCTTTCAGAGTCTTGACTAGAATGTTTTGTTTTGTTTTGTTTTTTCATTTCCAGAAGGACAATTTAGGACCCAGGTGCCAAGTTCTTTAGAACTTAGGACAGGGTCACCTCTAGCCAACTATATTGTACTTTTTGCCTTAATTAAGTTTTTGCCCACTACTTCCTGGTCAATAGTGCTTGGGTCTCTCCATCAAGAACCTCACTGTTGCTTAGAATGGGCATTCCTTAGGCCTTCAGGCTTTAATCCCCAACAGGTACACTATACCAAATCAGCCTCCACTCTATAGGCTGCTTTCCCAACAAACTTCCAGGGCTCAGGGATGTGAGGTCTTCCAATTTCTCAATTCCAAACTCCCTTTCATTATCTCATGCAGATGAGTGAGAGAGAAAGGAAGAATGGAGACAAAGTTAAGTTCAGGAATCCAGTTCTTTATATTCTCTCTGCCTAGTCACCTTTTTCTCTTTATTGTGCATATGAGGAGCAAAATTTAAAACCTTTTCAGACTTTAAGCTCCCTTACATACAGATGAGAAAACTGAGTCCCAGAGACAGAAAGAGACTAAGGTTACACAACCTGACAAGCGAGGGAGACAACAAAATCATAACATTCCTTATACTTATCTCATATAAATCCTCTTACGTGGGGACTAAAGTTAGGAAGACCTGAGTTCAAATTCAGTCTTAGGCTACTTATTACTAGCTTTGTGATCCTGGGCAAGTCACTCAACCTCTGTCTGCCTCAGTTTCCTCAACTTTAAAATAGGGATGATAATAAGAATAGCACCTACTCCCAATGTTGTCGGGAGGATCAAATGAAATAATATCTGTAAAATGCTTAGCACAATACCTGGCACATACTAGGAGGTTAATGAATGCTCATTCCCTTTCTTTTTTCTTCATTCCATGTTACATGGAAGGGTAGCCCTTCTCCTCACCTTGGCAAACCCCTCTACATGCACCCTTGATCCTATTCTGTCTTTTCCAGCCTTTCTACATTATCCTTTCCATCTCAATTTCTCACAAATCTTTAATCTCCCCAAATCTATTAACTGCTTTTCTGATACCTACAAACGTGACTATGTCTTTTCCAACCTTAAAATACCCTCATTTGATGCTACCCTTCCTGCTACCTCTTATCTTGTATCTTTCCTTCTTTTCTCTGCTAAACTCTTCTAGAAAGCCATTCATACTCTACTTCCTCTCCTGTTACTTGATTCTGAACCCTCTGCAATCTGGCTTCTGACCTATTTAACTGAAATTATTCTCTTCAAAGTGCCCAGTGCCAAATCTCTTGACCTCTCTGCTGCATGTGCTGACAATCACCCTCTTCTAGAGACTCTGTCCTCCCTAGATTCTTGTGACACTCTCTCTCCTGGCTCTCCACCTGACCTCTCCCCAGTCTCTTTTGCTGGATTGTCATCTAGGTCACACCCACTAATTGTGGGGTGTCCCACAAGGCTTGGCCTTTGCCCTTTTTTCTTCTCCCTCTGAACTATCTCCCTTAGATATCTCCTCAGCTCCCGTGAGTTCACTTATCATCTATGCAGATGACGACCAGATCTTTATCCAGCCTTAGTCTCTTCTGACCTCCACCCTCAACACCAACTGTCTTTGGAACATCTCAGGCTAGTCACACTGTAGGCATCGCAAATTCAATATGTCCACAATAGAACTCATTATCTTCCCTCCAAATTCCTCCCCTCTTCCGAACTTCCCTCTTGCTATAAAGGGCATGACATCCTCCCAAATACCTAGACTTGCACCCTTAGTGCCATTCTTAGTGTCTTAGTGAGTCTTGCACTCACTCCACAGAACCAATCTGCTGCAAAGTCTTGAGATTTCACATCTCCCTGGAGATACCTCCACCTTTTTATTTTCCCATTTCTCCTCTCTAATAGCTGCCACCCTGATTCTGGCCATTATCACCCTGAGCCTGGACTATTGCAGTAGTCTGCTGGTTGTCCTCCCTGATTTAAATCTCTTCCCACTCCAATCCAACCTCTAATCAGCCACCAAAGTGATCTTCCTAAGCCAAGTTCTGACCATGTTATCCCCCTACTCAATAAACTCCAGCGGCTCTCTGTTATCTTCAAGATTAAATATAAAATCCTCTGATGGCATTTAAAGCCCTTTACATCCTACCCCCTACCTACCTTTCCAGTCTTCTTAAATTTTATACCACCCTGCTCCCTACTCTCCTAAGTACTCTGTTATTTAGCTACACTGCCTTCTTTCTGCTCCTTGCACATAATCTTTTATCTCTGGACTCTGCCTTTTCATGAGCTGTCCCCCATTCTTATAGTGCCCTCTCTCCTCACCTCTGCCTCCTGGCTTTAAGACTCAGATTTTTTTTTTAAGACTTTAAGACTCAAAAAAATAAAATTAAAAAAAAAAGACTTTAAGACTCTAGGGGTAGCTAGGTGGCATAGTGGATAGAGCACCAGCCCTGGAGTCAGGAGGACCTGAGTTTAAATCTGATCTCAGAACACATAATACTCACTAGTTGTGTGACTCTGGACACATCGTTTAACCCCAATTGCCTCACCACAAAAAAAAAAAAAGACTTTAAGACTCTAATTTTACATATTTATACCTATTGATGTCTAATGGTAGCCATCTCTAGGGTGAGATGGGGGAGGGAAGAAAAAAAAGGAATTTACATGATAACTTTGTTGTATATTTAGAAGGAATAGCAAGTTGTACATGGTGGATTTGCAGTTTCATATGCAATCATCTTTTTTTTTTTAATTGTACTATGTTATAGAAATGCTCATTTTATTCCATAAATTAAAAATTAAAAGAAAAAGAAAAAAGTTTTTAAAAAAAGACTTT
Source organism: Vombatus ursinus (assembly GCF_900497805.2). Classification (NCBI taxonomy): domain Eukaryota; kingdom Metazoa; phylum Chordata; class Mammalia; order Diprotodontia; family Vombatidae; genus Vombatus; species Vombatus ursinus. Next base: position 104,188,058 of record NW_020954590.1, read on the forward strand.
AAGACTCAGTTCAAATCTCACTTTCTGCAGGAGACCTTTCCCATTCCCTCATGGCTTCCACCCAGTGACCTGTATATATCTCCTAGGTATAATTATTTACATGTTGTCATCCCATTAGACTGTGAGTCCCTTGAGGGCAGAGACTTAGTTTTTGCATTTCTTTGCATTTCAGTGCTTGGCACATAAACTGGCACATAGTAAGCACTTAATAAAAGCTTGTTGATTGACAATAAAAATAATGAGTAAAGTCCATCCAAAATAGTTTGAATTAGCGCATTATTTCCTCTAAACTTAGCAGACTCAACATTAAGCAATGGTAGCTTTATGAGATTTTGAGAATTTCCAAATGGTTACAACTTAGTAATAATTTACATTTATGTAGTGCTTTATGGCTTGCCAAGCATTTTTCTCTCAACAAACCCGTGAGGTAGGTAGCAGAAACATTAATACCCACATTTTATAGGTTAGGAACCTCAACCTTTGATAGTCTAAATGACAAGTCCAGAATCACACTACTACTCAGTGTTGGAAGTGAGATTTGAACCCAGATCTTTTTTAAAATAATGTTTTATTTGCCCTCCAATTACAAGTGAAAACAATTTTTTTAATGTTTTTCTAAAATTTTGAATTCCGAATTCTATTAATCTCTTTCCTTCCACTCCCCTTTCCTTGAGATGATAAGCAATTTGATATAGGATATACATGTGCAATCATGTAAAATATTTCTGGATTAGTCATTTTGTACAAGAAGATTTGGATTAAAAAAAGAATGAGAAAAAGAAAGGAAAGAAGGAAGAAAGAAAGTGAAAAATAGTGTATTTCAGTCTGTATTGAGATTATCAATTCTTTCTCTAGAGGCAGATAGCATGCTCCATAATTAGTCCTTTGGGATTGTCTTGGATCATTGTATTGCTGAGAAGAGCTAAGTCATTCACAATCCTTCATTGTACAATACTGTTGCTACTGTGTAGAACATTCTCTTGGTTCTACTCACTCTACTTTGCATCAGTTCATGTAAGTCTTTCCAGGTTTTTCTGAAATCATTCTGCTTGTCATTTTTTTTGGCGGGGGGAGGCTAGGCAATGGGATTAAGAGACTTGCCCAGCAACACACAGCTAGTAAAGTGGAATTGTTTGGATGGCAATGGTTTTTTTTTTTTTTTTGCTTCTTTTGGTGAGGCAATCAGGGTTAAATGACTTGCCCAGGGTCACACAGCTAGTAAGTTTCAAGTGTCTGAGGTTGGATTTGAATTCAGATCCTCCTGACTACAGGGCTGGTACTGTATGCACTGTGCCACCTAGCTGCCCCTGTTTGTCATTTCTTATAGCACAATCATACACCACAGCTTGTTCAGCCATTCCCCAATTGATGGGCATCCCCTTGATTTCCAATTCTTTGCCACCACAAAAAGAGCTGCTATAAATACTTTTGTACAAATTGGTCCTTTTCCTTTTTTTTTAAATCCCTTTGAGATTTAGACTTAGCAATGGTATTGGGATATAGACTTAGCAGTGGTATTAGATCAAAGGATATACACAGTTTGATAGCCCTTTGGCATAATTCCAACTTGCTCTTTAGAATGGTTGGATCAGAACTCAAATCTTTTGATCCCAAGTCTAGTACACTGTTATGCCATATTGACTCATTACTTCAACAATTATCTTTAACTAAGATATACTCTAACATTTATCAATGTTTTATATGTTTCATAATCACCATTAATTTAATTTAAGATATGATTGGTTGGTACTGGATATTAGTGTCAAATAAATCCACCTCATAGATAGGTGGTGCAGTGGATAGAACACTGGGCCTAGAGTCAGGAAAACTTGAGTTCAAATCCGGCCTCCTACACTTACTAGTTGTGTGACCTTGGGTAAGTCACTCAACCTGTTTGCCTCAATTTTCTCAACTGCAAAATGAGGATAATAAACGTACTTACCTCCCGGGGTTGTTGTGAGGATCCGATCAGATAAAATTTGTAAAGCACTTGGTACAATGTCTGGCCCATCAGAGACAATAAATACCAGCTATTATTATTATTATTATTATTATTATTGTTATTGTTAGCTATGTGACTCTGCGCAAGTCACCCTGTTTACTTCAGTTTCTCATCTGGAAAATGATCTAGAGAAGGAAATGGCAAAACCGCTGTAGTATCTTTGCCTTAGAAAACTCCAACTGCAGTCATAAAGAGTCAGTCATGACTGAACAACAACACAATTATTATTAAGGAAAAATTATACTGTAGCATCATAGTTCTAGAGCTGGAAGAGGTATCAGAAGTGATCTCATCCACCCCCTTCATTTTACAAAAGCAGAAAATGAGGTCCTCACAAGGTAAATGACTTGCCCAAGGTGACACAGACAGCAAACTTCAGAAGAAGACTTTGTATCTAGGTTCTGTGTCTCCAGAGTAGGTGCTCTTTCCACTATTACAAATCAAATCTTTTTATTACCTATCACAAAGTACAGGAATCATAAGGAGGTATTAGCTTCCTAGTCTCCAGACATACTTATGCAAATAAAGAAACTTGTTTGCCCAAGTTCTTTGCCCAGCCTGTTGTTTTATCTGAGCGGTGAGTACAATCATGGATTTAAATAAGTTCCTTTTCAGGTTCAGCTCAAATTATTGGCCAGTTTCAAGTCAATGTTTTCCCTTTTTTGAAGAAACTAACATCAACTTTCTGAAGAATGAAGACTAGTTTCATTTTTCCAAACCTTTTTACTTCTTCAAGGCTAAGTTTTCACAAAAGGATTCAGTAAGATTGTCTCACGACGAGAAAGTTCTCTAGGAAATCTTCCACTTGGGGGAATCATAAGCCAGTTAATAACTGAGGCTTGATCAGTCTAGCCGTAGTTCAAACATATATGCTGAAACCATTCATGAAAAACCGTGGTTCTAGAGAGAGCACAGCCAGGAGTGTCTGAAGAGATCTCCCTGTACTAGGTGTGGACATCAACACTGGGATGCTTGATGAATCTTCCAGAGGAGCAATCTGGTCAGCTTAATGGGAGTTGGGGGGCAGTGGGGGCGTGTTTAGTCCTTTGTTCTACCTCTGAAGAGATCTCCCCTGGAAGGTGTGGACAAGGTACTTGGAGATGATTAATTGGGTCAGGGCTGGTTATTATAGATCTGAGCCTTGGACTTGGGCCTATAACAGGGAGCAGACAGATCTGCCAGGGATGGGAAAGCCAGAGTTTAGCTAGAGACAGGGGCTGAGAGAGCCGAGAGAGTGGAATCTTGACTTCACAGTTAAATCGATCAAGTATACATTGTCTTCTCATTGTTCATCCCTTTCCACACCCCAACCCTGAGTTGCACTCCTACCTTTTTTTTTTCTATTTATATAATTTTATTAGACAAAGGTTCCCTCCAACTTTCATTCAGACCTATTTTTTTTATTAATTTATTTTAATTTATCAACAATCACTTCCATAAGTTTTGGGGTTTTAAATTTTTCTCCCCCTCCCTCCTAGCCTCCCTCTACAAGACGGCGTGCAATCTGATATAGGCTATACATATACATTCTGATTAAACATATTTTCACATTAGTGATGTTGTAAGGAAGAATTAGAACCAATAGGAGGAACCACAAGAAAGAGAGAACAAAATAAAACAGAAAAAAAAATAGTAAATAGTATACTTCGATCTGCATTCAAACTCCATAGTTCTTTCTTTGGATGTGGATAGCATTTTCCATCATGAGACCTAGATCCTTGCATTGCTGAGAAGGGCTAAGTCTATCAGTATTAGTCATTGCACAATGTGGCTGTTACTGTGTACAACGTTCTCCTGGTTCTGCTCACTTCACTCAGCATCAGTCCATACAAGTCTTTCCAGATTTTTCTGAAGTCTGCCTGCTCATCATTTCTTACAGCACAATTGCACTCCCACTTTTTAAAAAATTATTTTTTTCAACAAACAAAACTCTCTTCTACATCCCTCTCCCATAGGAAAAAAGGACTAAGGGGTCAGTGACATGGTGTGGTGGATAGAGCACCAGCTTGAGAGTCAGGAGATCCTGAGTTCAAATCCAGCCTGAGATACTTACTAGCTGTGTGACCCTGGTCAAGTCACTTAACCTTGATTGCTCACCGGAAAAAAAAAAGAAAAGAAAAAAGAAAAAAGAAAAAAGGGAGGAAAAAACAAAACCCTTGTATATGCATAGTCAGGCAAACCGTGAATTTAATAGATGTTTCAATCTGCCTTCTAAACTCCTACTTCCATGCTAATGAATATTGCTGGAGAAAGTCAACACAGCCATGCTGACTGAAAAACTTGAAGTCACCTGTCCTGAGCTTCCTCTTCTGCCCAATTCTATGCCATAAATTCCTTCACAATCTTCTCCCATTTTCTCTTCCTTTGCTCTCATATCAGAGGAAGACGTGGTCTTATTCAGGCCAATAACTTTCCTTTTCCATTTCTAGGAACTTGTACCTTTGATCACCCCCATCCCCAATCATTGTCTTCATCAATTCCTTCTTTCCTTCCTGCTATAAGCTTTCTAAGTCTCCTCTATCTTTAAAAATTTTTTCACTTGACCTTGCCAACCCCTCAAGCATTCATCTGAAGAATTTTTTCCATTTCATAACTAAAGTCCTAGGAAAAAAAGTCTTTCTATACTACAATTTCTGTATATGTTTATACAGAGGTACACTGGTAAATATTTACCTGGCTCTCCTCTCCCAAATCCCACAAATGTACATACAATGCAATTTTAAGTTTAATCTGCATTAACATTTTCTCCATATCTTTCTTGAGTCTAGACAATCAACAAAACAATAAATCAAGCTCTCATTTGTAGGTAATTTCTGAGGTATAGATAGAGCTGCTAGGTGACATAGTGAATAAAGTGCTAGGCCTGAAGTCAGAAAAACTCTTCCTGAGTTCAAATCCAGCCTCAGACACTTACCAGCTGTGTGACCGTGGGCAAGTGACTTAACCCTGTTTGACTCAGTTTCCTCATCTGTAAAATGAGCAGCAGAAGGAAATGACAAACCACTCCAGCATCTTTGTCAAGAATGGAGTCTTGAGGGGCAGCTAGGTGGTGCAGTGGATACAGCATCAGCCCTGAAGTCAAGAGGACCTGAGTTCAAATCCGGCCTCAGACCAAACACTTGACACTTACTAGCTGTGTGACCCTGGGCAAGTCACTTAACCCCAATTGCCTAAAAAAGAAAAACATTAAAAAAAAAAAGAATGGGGTCATGAAGAGTCAGATATGACTGAAACCAACTGAACAACACTGAGGTATAAATGCAAGCCAGAATAAGCTGATTCCAGCAGAGCACTCTGTGTGTGTGTGTGTGTGTGTGTATTTAGAATGCCTATAATTTCTTGTATCACTCATTTCTCTACAAGTGAGATACTTCTCTATTCTATTTCTCTCCGTCTCTTGTAATATGACTTCTCACTCCACCACTCAAGTTACACTGCTCTTTCCAAGGTTGCCAGTGATTTTTTGTATATTGTTTCATTTTATATTTTTAAAATTCTGAACTTAACAAACACACACAACCTGCCCCAACACATTTTCATATCCAAAGCAGAACAAAAAAGAGGATTGTATATGAAACCATGAATCTCTATTCCACACCAGTTATAGGTAATATATGTAGATATATGTTGTTAATATGTTGCTGATGTTCAACATAACTTTCAAAACTGTCCTGCTTGTCGGTGCTTCTTTCTGAACTTTCTTTTGTACTCCTCTGTGAACTTGTTTAGAAATTTCAATGGACTTTCTATTTTTTGTTTTCTTTGTGTTTTAGCATCAGCACAACTATAACTCCCTCTCTCTCAATCTGCCTTGTCATGTCCCCCCAGTTAAATATAGAAAAACACCAACTCAAAACTATATGCAACAAATAAGTATGATCATGAAAAACAAATCAATACAGTGGCCATGTCAAAAAATTTATGTGGCCTTCTATACCTTGAGTGTATCAGCACTCTCTCAGGAGTGGGCAACATTTCATAATACATGGCTGGTCATAATTCATACATGGTTGGTCATTGTTTCGATCAGAGTTCTTAAGTCTTTCAAAATTTTGTTTGTTGTTTTTCCTTACGACGTTGTTGTCCCTCTATAAACTATTCTGGTTCTGCTCACTTCATTTTAAATCAGCTTATATTTTCTAAAATCATCTGCAATCATCACTCGCATCATTTCTTGCAGTAACATTCTATTATGTTCATCACAATTTGTTCAGCTACTCCCCGATTGATGGGCACTCTCTTCTTTTAAGAATTCAATTCTTTTAAGTTTTTTTTTTTAATACTCACTTCAGGATCAGGAAGTTTGGTTTGCTTGTAAATATTCCTTCACCAAGATTATCTTTTCTCTTGATCACCCTTCCCCCATATGTATTCATCTATTTCTGCAGAGTTTGATCTATATTTCTACACCACACTGATTGTATGAGTGTGTGTATGTGTGTGTGTGTGTGTCCAACCCTCCTTTGTCCCAGTTTAGATAAGAGTGAGGTTCATCTGATGCCCATTCCTGCTACCTCTCCCTTCATATATTCACACTCTTCTCGTATGCCCCAATTATGAGGAATAGAAGTTCTACCCTCTTTTTCCTCTTTTTCACACTTGTATGTTCCTTTTATCCTCCCTTTTTCCCCCCTCTCTTGAAACCCTTAGAACAGAACCCTACTTACCTCCACCTTTATTAATTAACTCCCTCAACAACCTTAGTGCTGTAGGGAACTTCTTCCCACTACAATGCTTGCCTTTTAACAACAACATAGTGAGATGATCGACTATGATAGACTTAGCTCTTCTCAGCTCTACAATGATCCGAGACAATTCCAAGACTTGTGATGGAAAATGCTGTCCACATCCAGAAAAAGAACCATGGAGTCTGAATGCAGATCGAAGTATACTATTTTCTCTCTCTTTTTTGTTTTTCTCTTTACAGTTTTTCCCTTTGTTCTGTTTCTTTTTTTACAACATGACTAATGTGGAGACGTTTCCATGATTGCACATATATAACTTATATCAGATTTCTTGACATCTTGGGGAGAGGGAGGAGAGGGAGAAAAATATGGAATTCAAAAATCTTATAAAAATGAATATCGAAAACTATCCTTACATGTAATTGGGAAAAAAAATCTATTAAAAAACAATGTTTGCCTTTTATCATCATCATCATCAACATCATCACTAGCATTTACATAGCACTTTAAGGTTTGCAAAGCAGTTTTCTACCTGTTATTTCATTTGATGCTTCCAGCAACCCTGTGAGGAAAGTGCTATTATTATCTCCATTTTCCAGTTAAGGAAACTGAGACTGAGAGAGGTTAAGTGACTTGCCCCGGGGTCATACTGTTGAATAGTGTTTGAGGCAGGATTTTGACTCAAGTCTTCTTAGCTCTAAGTTTAGCACTCTATCCATTGTGGGACCTAATGTCCCCCTTCAATTGCTTCAATAAAATGACCTTTCTAGGATTCTCTTGAGTCTTTTGTTTGCATTTCAAAGTTCTTATTCACCTCTTGTCTTTTCCTCAGGAACACTAGAAAGTCCCCAATTCCATTAAAGTTATGCTTATTTCCCCTATAGGATTATACTCAGCTTGGCAGTAAATTCTTCTTGGTTGTAAGCCTGTATGTTTTGCCTTTTTATATACTGTATTCCAAAATCTACTCTTGTTTGTAGAAGAAGCTGTTAAGTCAGTATGATCCTGATTGTGGTTCCTTGGTGCTCAAACTCTGGCTGCTTACGGTATTTTCATTTTGATGTGGAAGCTCTAGATTTTGGCTGACATTCCTGGTACTTCTTTCAGGAAATGATCATTGCATTCTTTCTATTTTACCTCTGCCTTCTAGTTATATTAGATGTAGGCAATTTCCATTTATGATTTCTTGAAATACAATGTCCAGGTGTAGTGGGTAGAATGCTGGACTTTAAATCAGGAAGAATTGAGTTCAAATCTTGACTCAGATACTGATTAGCTGTGTGACCCTGGGCAAGTCATCTCTCTGTGCCTTAAGTTCTTCCCTTGTAAAATGAAGATAATAATAGTATGTACTTCTTAAGGTTATCATGAAAATTAAATGAGATAACATATGTAAAGCACTTTGTAAACCTTGAAACATTATATAAGTGCTAGTTATTATTATTATTCTAGTTTTCAAGGAGATGTCATAATTCTGAAATTATCTTTCCTTGTCCTGATTTCCAAGTCAGTGGCTTTTTATATTAAGTTATGTTATATTTTCTTCTACCTTTTGATTTTGTTCTCATATTTCTTGCTGTCTCCTGGAGTCATTGATTTCTGTTTGGTATATTTTAGTTTTTAGGTAGTCCATTTTGGGGGCATCATTTGCCATTTTCTCTTCTAAGCTATGTATTTTCCTTCCAAATAGTCCCTCCAATGCTTTTATTATTATTATTTTTTTTTGTCTCTTGCTTCATTTTTCTAGGTGATTTTGTAGTCCTTGTGAAAAATCCATTTTTTTTCCTTTGAGTATCTGCTTGCACTTGTTAAGGAGTTACTCTTTATGGATTTGATTTGAGGCACCACTGGATCTACCAGAATCCTTTACAAAGTCTTTATCTTCATCAGTTTATTCCCAGCCTTAGTTGCTGAATTAGGGCTTGTGCCAAAGCCAGTCTCCATCTCCTTCTGAGTTTTTGAGTGGCTTGGTCTTACCCTGGATCACCTGGACTCCTACACTGACCACCAGATCCTGGAGGATCCTTCCCCCTCCTCTTAGGATCTCTGAGGATTTTTAGGGCCTTCTTTGCCATTTTAGGACATAATGGTAGGAATCCTGGGCCTGGAGGTGTTCTGGTTTGAGTGTTTCTGTGCCCATACCAGTTTCTGCCTCTCCTAATGGCTTCTAAGGTTCATGATGTGGGTTTCTGACTTCCAAAGCTCTTTCTTATTTCTTAGGTGAGGGCTCTTGCCCTGCCCCATCTCCATCCCCATCTCCCATCTTGTTGCCTCTGGCCACTCTCTGGTCGTGTTAAGAGGCTTCTCGCTGATTGGCCTGCACTAGCACTGGATTTTCTGGTAAGTCTCTTTCCCTATTTCCTGGAGGCTTCTGGATGATTTTCATGTAATTCTGGAACAGATGAAGTCACTTATTATAGTATCTCATTAGATTTCTTATCATTATTTGGCTTGTTGCTATTTTTCAGTTTCTGCTGAAGTAGGTATGTGTTTCCTACCTCTTTTCTGGTAGTGAAGTCCCAACAATTTCTTTCTTTTTTTTTATATATCTTTTTTTTACATTTTTTTTATTTTTAGTTTTCAACATTTACTTCCACAAGATTTTCAGTTCCAAATTTTCACTCCATCTCTCCCCTCCTCCCACCCCAAGATGGCATGCATTCTGAATACCCCTTCCCCTAGTCTTTCCCTGCTATCTCTCCCCCCCTTCCCCTTCTATTTTCCTGTAGGGCAAGATAGATTTCTGTACCCCATTTCCTGTATTTCTTATTTCCTAGTTGCATGTAAAAACATATTTTTTTAAACGTGTGTTTTTAAAACTTTGGGTTCCAAATTTTCTCCCTTCCTCCCTCCCCACCCACCCTCATTGAAAAGGCAAGCTATACATGGCAGTTATGCAAAACACTTTCATAGTACATATGCAGTGAAAAACTAACTCTATTTCCCTTAATCTTATCCCGCCCCCCCATTTATTCTATTCTTTCTTTTGACCCTGTCCCTCCTCAGAAGTATTTGCTTCTGATTACCCCCTTTCCCAATCTGCCCTCCTCTCTATCATCCCCCTACTCTTTTGTCCCCTTCCCCTCCTAATTTCCTGTAGGGTAAGACAGATTTCCATACCAAATTGAGTGTGTATCCAACAATTTCTTAACTGTAAAATCCAGTTACCTTTCCTAAGCCTTTATACTTCTGCACTTCTCAGGGTGCGACACTGTTGATAATTCCCTCATCTTGGATATTCTCTCTTCCCTGGATTTTTAACCTGTTCTACCTATCTGACCATTCCTTCTATCTCCTTTGCGGTCCCTCTCACCATGTTTGGATATATCCCAGTACCCTTTTTGGCTCTGATGTATTCAATGATTATTTGTATTCGGATGACTCCCAAATCTACAAATCTAACCCTCATCTTTCCCCTGAACTCCATATCTATATCGAGAACTACTAGATATCTGATTATCCCATAGGTATCTCAAACTCAGCATGTTCAAAATAGAGATAATTATCTTCTCTCCTAAAATTCACCCTCCTTCCTAATTTCCATTTCTATTCTCCATTTTTTTCCTCTACCTCTTTGAATCCTAAACTCCTTTCAAGATTTAGCTCAATTGCCACCTCCTATAGTTTTTAATAACCTCCTCCCACTGAAATTATGTTATATTATAAACTTATCCATATACATTTTTTAATTTCCTCCTAGAATGTAAGCTCCTTGAGGGCAGGAGTTATTTCACTTTGGTTTTTTAATCCCGAACACCTACCACAGTGCCCAGCTGGCAGAGGTGGGGAACCTGCTGCCTTGAGGCCACATGTGGCCCTCTAGGTCCTCAAGTGTGGCCCTTTGACTGAATCCAAATTTCACAGAACAAATCCCCTTAATAAAATGATTTGTTCTGTAAAACTTGGATTCAGTCAAAAGGCTGTATCCAAGGACCTAGAAGGCCACATGTGGCCTCAAGGTCACAAGTTCCCCATCCTTGGCCCACTACATACTAGATGTTTTGTAAATCTTTGAGGGACTACACATAGAAAGCTAATTTAAGAGATGGCAACCATGGAGAAGAAGCAGTGATAGAGGTATAGGTCAAGGCATTCCTGCAGTGAGGAACTAATCATATGGTCTTAGGAGAGGCAGGAACTCAACAGCCTCAGATATGGCAGCAGTTGGTGGCAGTGGTAGAGCAGTTAGGAGATCAAACTTTCAAACTTTGTGGTAATGCTCAGTGTCTGGAGGCCTGGAACGGTCCTAGGGTGGATGTGTCAGAGTTCACCTGGTCTCAAATGCATTTCCTTTCCTGAGGAATATTCAACTGAAGAGTGGTTCTGTGAGTCTGAAGGACTGTATTGGTCCCTGGGGAAGACATGGAATTTGCTGGACAGCAAAAGAGAGTTTTTGTGACTATTTATGGGCTCTTGTGACTCTTTTGTTTTTTGTTTATTTGGTTTTTTTAGGGGGTTGCATTCTTTCTGGGCAGTGAAAAAAAGGGCTTTCCTTTATCTGATGTATATGTTAGCTTGAAAAGCTTACATAGTAGCTGAGAACCCTTTTAACACACATCTGTAGAGATCTAGATATCAACCATTTTGTGAGGTTCCCAAGAGAAATTTGGAGGGGACAACATGAGCTGAAGAATGATCCATGAGACACTGCCCCTCTACACCCATTGAATCCAGTCTATATCAGCTTAAAAGTATGGTATTCTGAGCTATGATTGCTACTTGCAGCATACAGCCAGGTCCTGATTAATGCAAACAAGGAATTCCACGAAGTGGTAGCTATTGACTTTGAACTGTATATTTATATTGGCCTGGAACCAATGATCATATTTTACATAATGATAACTTCAAATAATGTGAATTCCAATCCATGCTACCACTTTACAGGATTCATTGTTCACACTAATCAGGACCTAACTGTAATTTTTAAAGAACAATTAAAAAAAACCATACAGTATTTAAATGAGCATATTTAGTCTAAGAACAAGAGAAAGAATGGCTTTTCTAAATCAGAAGAGGCTTGGCTAATGTAAAAACCGATCATTATTATCATTTCGTTTATTGCTTTGATAAAACCATTAAGAGAGAGTGCCTTATTTACCTCCACTAAATCTGTTTATGACACATTTCTGAATGAGGTCATGTTTTACAGTTACACTAGCTACTTATAATTATCTGGATTCTTTCCTACTTGGCTGAAATAGAACTTGTACATGGCTGGCAGGGGAATATACCCAGTCATGCGCTGGTTTTTAGATCACAGATTCTTTCCTGGTGGACTTGGCTAGACTTTATTTCCTTGCTGCCAAGAGAATTTATCTAGTCATGCGTTATTGTCCTTGATGCCATGATAACAAGACTCAGTGACCTAGGCCCAGTGCCTTTATAATCCAGATCACCAATCCTGTGGCTCCTGAACTTTTATGTAGAACCAGAGGATTTTTGCAGGAATATCAGTTCTCCCCCTATTAAAGAGTTTGGGAGAGTTGGAAGTAGACAGATTGGAAAAAAGAGGTACCCCAGTGCAGTACTTCGTAAATCAACACATATGCTTCAATTTGCCATCACTACTTTATAAAATGTGTAAATCTTCAGAAAGTTCAGGAAAGCAGAAATTGTAGTGATAAACTAGTATAATCCTGTAAAGGGATGATAGTGATATGAAATAGATGTTATTAGTAACATAACTTTGCTTTTTTAAAATTTTTTTTATTTTTTTATTTTTAGGCATTGGGGTTAAGTGACTTGCCCAGGGTCACACAGCTAGTAAGTGTCATGTGTTTGGTCTAAGGACCGATTTGAACTCAGGTCCTCCTGACTTTAGGGCCAGTGCTCCATCCACTGCGCCACCTAGCTGCCTCCATAACTTTGCTTTTTTAACAGCATTTTAGTTAAATGCAAATTTTTATGGGGTTATTTAGTTGAGATAGTTCAATAGGATATTCATTTATTTGGTAAAGAACAAGGCTATTTTAATTGTATTTTCAAATTATTGAATTTAAAGGTATTTCAGATGAAAAATTCTTTAGCTTCACAAACAAAATGATTTAAGGAGATTGGGTAAAGAGAGGTTTCAGAGCAAACCTTGAAACATAGAAATTTGTCCATTTAAATTCATTAGTTAAGTAATGGTTCAACCAACCTATGTTCATAAACTGGTTCTGCTGTTTGCAAACTGTGCACCCTCGGGCAGATCCCTTTGCCACTCTAGGCTTTAGCGTCCTTATCTGTAAAATGCAGGGCTTGAATTAGATGACCCCTATGGTCCTTTCCAGTTCTAACTGTTTCATTATCATCTTGTGCTACTTCAGAGGTCCTCACTATTCAGTGATGCCTTTCACATGGCGGGGCTTAGGGATGCAGTGCCCCTGTGATCTGGAAAATCTGTGTAAAATTGTTGGGTGCTCCATTCATCCTACAGAAGAAGTCTGATTTTTTTCTTTTACAAAGTGTTTACAGTACTAAAAGATAAAATATGTTGACATTATACAATAATATACATATATTTTATGCAGTTCTGAGTTTTAAGACTTTTTTTGTGTCATCCACTGGCCTTCATGTGTCATCTATGCCTTCTGCAAAACTCCCCCAAAACTCCCATTTAATTTGTTATGCTGATGTGTGATATATTGAAACTGTGATGGGGAAAGTCATGATGTGGAAGGGATAGCTATACCTTGTTCTTTCTAATAAGAAGATTCATGTGATATTTTTCCCATATCACTCATAAAATTATATTACATATATAACATACACATTTATATATAATATGTTTTATATATAATAATATAACATAGTATTACTTAATCCATAAGAAGTTTTTGTTGTTGTTGTTTGTCCTTCATTTTCTAAGAGCACCATCCATGTACTAACCACTCCTTACTTCCTCTTAGGTGAGATGTGTTCAGAAATTACTCAGACATCATAACAGTAGTGAAAAAAGCAAGAATTGGTTGAATAGGGTAAGCATTCTGAGATAATAATAGCTAATGTTTATAGTGCTTTAAGGTTTACAAAACACTATAAATATTGCCATTTGTCCCTCTTTTATCAAAGAAGACCAATGACATCACAGGGTAATGTCTTGACTTGCCCGTCATTTGGATTTAAGTGAGGCAGTTGCACATAATTGTCAGCCTCACTATTCCAGATCCATGAAAGTCCAGTGGCAAGACAAAAGTCAGTATGACTGGTGATGGCTTGGGATGCAGTGGATGACCTTGGTGTCTTTGATGTCTGACCAAGCTCTAAGCATTCCACTGTGGCTGCTTTAGACCTCTTCATGGCCATTGGAACAAATTGTTCTCATCTGCCCATTCCACTGGGGGAAGTCTTCACATGCTTAGTGGAGACACTCCCCTAACCCACCAAAGGTGGTGAGGCCCATTGGTTACCCTCAGCCTGGTTTAGCTCATCTGCTCAGGTGGTTTAACCAGGGTGTGGCTGCTGCTCATGCCACAGCTTCTTGGAGTCACAGGTGAGAATTGGGTGAAAGACACCAAAGGTGGAAAGAAACCCCAAAAAGGGCTCAGCAAGCCCTTATACCTGAGGTGCTACTCCTCCTTGAACACCCTATATACCCCATATAGTTATCAGACACCCATTATACACATAACATTATACTAGCTGAGGGTGATACAAAAGAAATATAAGAAATGACCTCTGCCCTTAAAGAACTTTTAATCTAATTGAAGAGAAAAGGCATGCTCATACGAAATTTGAATAAGAATATTTTAAAAAGTACTTTGTAAACAGTAAAGCATTCTATAAATGTGAGCTATTATCAAAGTAAAAGGATTGGGGGTATTTCCAGTGAGGGAAGATAGCATGAAAAAGACCTGGAGTTTGGAATAAATATGACACATTCCTGGAACACTCAGGTGGCTCACGTTGGGGGACGGTGGGAGATAATTTTGGACAGGTAGAATGGGACAAAATGATGGACAACTTAGAAGGCCAAGCTGAGGAGTGAGGATTTTATCCTTTCCACAATGAAGAACTATTGCAGGTTTTGGAGTTAGGAGTCATAGGATGAAATCATTGATTTAGGAAAACAAATTGAAAATAGTATATAAAATAGATTTGAGGCAGAAAAACCTACTTGGGAGTTTATCATAATAATACAGGAATGAGGTCACAAAAGCCTAGACTTTGGTGGCATCAGTGAGAATGGAGAGGAAAAGATGTATGCAAGAGATATTTCAAAGGAGGTATCATTAATTTTGGTTATAACGGATGAAAGAAAGGGGAAATTCAAAGTTGACACAGAGATTTTGAGTCTAGGTGACTAGAAATGTAATGGTATTGTTGATACAAATAGGAAAGTTGGAAGGAGGAGAATATTCAATTGTAGGTACACTTTCCATTTTGGACATGTTTATTACAAGTTGACTGTGGAACCCATAATAAAATGGCTATATTATATGCCCTGGCTTTTCTGGGACAGCTCCAATTATAGGAATAGAAAGTATACTTTCTTTCTTTTTTTTAATTTATTTATCTTTAGTTTTCAACATTCACTTCCATAAGATTTTGAGTTCCAAATTTTCATCCCTCCCTCCTCCTAAGATGGCATGCATTCTAAATACCTCTTCCCCTAATCTGCCCTCCCTTCTATCTCTACCCCCCTTCTCTTATCCCCTTTCCCTTCTATTTTCCTGTAGAGTAGGATAGATTTCTATATGCCATTTCCTGTATTTCTTAAGAAAGTATACTTTCAATGAAGATTTTCTAACCACATATCGTTATCTGGACATGTGCTCCAAAAAATATGGGCAATATATTTTCAGTGGCAATGTCTAGTAGTCAATGGAAAATAACTAATCCAAGGTAAGATGAGACGTCAGGGCCAGAGATGTACATTTGAGCATCATCAGCAAAAGGTGATTGAAGATGTTGAAGTTACGAAATAGGATCTTATTATAATAATGGCTTACATTTATATTGCCCTTTAAGGTTTGCAAAGTACTTTGCGTATACCATTCATTTAATGCCCACAAGAAGCTTGTAAGGTAAGTCCTATTATTTTCCATATTGTACAGATGAGGAAACTGAGGCTGAGAGGTTAAGTAACTTGCCCAGGGTCACATAGCTAGTAAGTACCTGAAGCAGGATTCACACTCCAAATCCAGCATTCCCTCCCTAAACTACCTAGCTGCCCGGTTATAGAAACAATCTTGGGGCAAGGGGAAAGGGGGGGAAGGAGAACCAGAAAACCAAGGATTCTTCAGAACCAAGGAGCCTTCAGAAATGTCTAAAGTTAAGGAGCAAGTAGAAGAGGTGTTAACAAGGGAAATCATAAGAAAAGTCAGCAGAAAATCAGAAATGTCCTGGATCATAGGAGCCTGTTTAGAAGAAAGTACCTAACTGGTGAATAAAGCTTAAGAAAAAAGCCATTGGGCTTGTCCAGAAAGTCACTGGAGAGGCTGAAGAGGGCAGGTGCAGGGGCGTGATAGAGCTGGAAGCCAGACAACACCGAGTTAGAGGGGACCGTGTGATGAGGTAATAAAGGCAACAACACACACGTTTAGACTTGTCTTTAAAGTTCAAGATGTTTGGCAATGAAGGGAAAGAAAGAAACAAGAAAGCAGCTACAGTGGACAGCAGGCAAAAAGCTTTATCAAACTATTGTATCCTTTTAATACAATAAATATAACATTTACCATAAAGACCAAGAAACCAGTCATATAGGGTAAATATATAATGAAAATTTCCAAATTTAAACTGTGTATGTCTTGATCAGAAAGAAGAGGAAAAACAATATTATACATTTTACACATTTAAAAAATATCTATCCAAAATAGCTCTCTATGGTCACCCATCCTCTATGTGTTCTTACTCCTTTATTAAAATATAAGCTCCTTGAGGGCAGGTACTTTCTTCCCCAGTGCCTCGATGAGGGGTGGGGAACCTGCAGCCTTGAGGCCACATGTGGCCCTCTAGGTCCTCAGGTGCAGCCCTTTGACTGAACCCAAACTTCACAGAATAAATCCTCTTAATAAAAGGATTTGTTCTGCAAAACTTGGACGCAGTCAAAAGGCCGCACCCAAGACCTAGAAGGCCACATCTGGCCTAGGACAATGCTTGGCACATAGTAAGTGGTTTGTAATTCATTCATTCAAAATAATTTGTTTGCTTTGTGTTCCCCCATGAGTTTACTTGTACCCTTACAGAGTTGTTACCTTTGGTTTTATTTCAAATAATTATAGTCAATAAATATTCTGATTCTAATGATTTCATTCTGTATCACTTTCAGTCTTCCTTTTGTTTTCACCATATTATTTATTGTTCTCAAGTCACCTTTCTTTTTGTTATCTAACCACAGGTTCACATGCACTGGTCCTCTTAGCTCCTCACTCTTGGCCATGGTCAACTGTCCAGTCTATACTGTTGTTAGAATACAGACCACTAAGCCAAAAAATCTACTTCTGTGCTCTAAGACGTCTGTTCCCCTTCACTGAGCTCCCACCAAGAGCCTCACAGTCTAACAGTGATCATATACTGTCCTGTATCTGCCCTTGACTTGTTTATGGGCTGATGAGAATATTTTCAAGAGCTAGAAAATAAACTCTCCAAAAGTAGGGTTTTCATAGATTGGACTTTTTTTTAATCCCCCACAGTGTCTAATACCATCATCCTCATTATTACCATCATCAACAAGCATTTATTAAGTGCTTACTATGTACCTGCCGTTTCTGGACAGATCACAGTCCCTGCTTTCAAAGAGCTCACAGCCTAATGGGAGAGGCAACGTGTAAACACACCTATGTACATATGAGCTGTATACGGTGGCACAAAGGGTGGAATTAGAAGTGTTTATTGACTGACTGACTAAAAGGAAGGTAATCTCAGGAGGGAAGGCACTAGCAGTGGGGAGGGAAGGGAGAGATAAGAGGAGGGGAAGATACCAAAAGAGTCTTCTTGGAGAGGTGGCATTTGAGCCAGTCCTGAAGAAATCCTGTGATTCCAGGAGTTGGAGAGGAGAAAGGAAATGATTCTAGGCCTGGGGGACAACCAGCGAAAAGGCCCATACTAGACACCTGAAATCATTTAACAAATTCTTGTTGAATTGAATTGAATTATTTTAGATTTGACTAACATTTCTATGGTGCTTTATAAGCATCGTCTCATTTGAGCCTCTTAACTACCTTACAAGGTTAGAACCACAGCATTATTATCCCTGTATTGCAATGAAGAAACCTAGGCTAAAAAGAGAGCATGGTAATATTGGAAAGAGCTGGATGTGAAGTCAGGAAAATCTGAATTTAAATTCCTTCTCAAACTTTTATTATCTATGTTACTATGGTCAAGTTCTTTCACCTTTCTGAGCCTCAGTTTTCTTTTCTATGAAATGGGAATAACAACCTTTGTAGGATCTATCTCACTGGGTTGATGGGAGGATCAAATGAAATAATGCTTGCAATGTGATTTGCAAACTTTAAATCAATACATACACACCAGTTATTATTGTGATCGTTATTATTATTATTGAGGTTAAATGACTTACTGATGATCACATAACTAGAAGGTTCTGAGGTAGAATTTGAACCCAAGAAATTCTGACTCTGGGCAGCTAGGAAGCTGCAGTAGATAGAATGCCAGACCTGAAGTCAAGGAAACTCATCATCCTGAGTTCAAATGTGACCTCAGACACTTATCAGCTCTGTGACCCTGGGCAAGTCACTTAACCCTATTTGCCTCAGTTTCTTCATCTGTAAAATGAGTTGGAGAAGAAAATGGCAAATCATTCCAATATCTTTGCCAAGAAAACCCCAAATGAGGTCTCAGAGTCAGACACAACTGAACAACAACATTTCTGATTCCAATTCTAGCACTGGGAAAGTAGCGTTTCGCGAAAAGGCTGACAGACCCACAAATAACTTTTGAAAGAGCTTCTCACATAAAAATGGGTGGAACAGAATATTAAAATAGAGAAAGCCTCATATATTAAAAAATACTTACAGTAGGACTTTTTGTGGTAGCGAAGAACTAGATGCAAAGTGGATGCCCGTTCATTAAGAAATCAATAGTAGTATATGAACATAATGGACTTATTGTGTCCTAAGAAATGAGGAATATGAAGAATTATGGCAAAACTTGGAAAGTCTTGTTCAAAATCATTCAGGGAAAAGTAAGCAGAGATAGGAAAACAATTTACACAATGACCACAGTAATAGAAAGGGAACAACGCTGAAAGACATCAGAGGGGCAGCTAGGCAGCTCAGTGGATAGAGCACCAGAACTGAGTTCAAATCCAGTATCAGACATTTACTAGCTGTGTGACCCTGGGCAAGTCACTCAGCCCTGATTGCCTTTCTAAAGAAACAAAGAAAGACATCAGAATCCTCAATCTTTGTTGTAAAAAGCAAGAATGAAGCATGCCTCCTACTCTTAATAGTAGACTATAGGGGGAAAAAAAAAAGGTTATATTGTCAAACACTGGCCCTGTCCAGATGTTTTGCTTAAGTGCACTTCTTTGTTCAAGGGAAGATTCTATAAAGGAAGGGGACAATTGGGAAGTGCCAGTGATATTTTTTTTTAAAGAACGTCAGTTTTAGAAAGCAAAATGTGTGACATTGTCTCAGTTCTTTAATTCTTTAGGCTAATAAGAGAGATCAGTACTGGAAAGGACCCAGGGAGCGGGCACACTGCACTTAATGAAGTCGAACTGTAACAGGTTGACATTAGTGCATAATCTGTCTGCTTCACCATTTTAGATAACTTGGCTATCCAAGCAGTTATCAAATGTCTGTACACTTAAAATGGCAAAGGCTATATTTGTTAATGAGTTTGCCAGTTACAAAACACACTGGACCAACTGCAAACCACATCAAAGTGAATTAGGTCTTTCTTTAGTTTGTTTTTACTGGACCTTCAGTTTACTTTTATTATTAGTTGAGTGAAAACTCATGATAAGCATTGTGAAATAATTCTATATCTCCTTTTTCAAACTTTGCTCATTTATTTAAAGGTGTAAGTAGAGATTTTGTAAAGCTAAGCCCTTTCAAAACCACTTGTGAAGGTGGCTATTGGAGCCATTCAATACAAATCACTAGTATAATTACTAGTGTAAGTGATTATCCTACCCACTTAAAAGTAATTACCCTTGTTAGGTAAGAACACTTCTTGATTGAATCAGTCAATGAAAAGTGAGTGTGGACAGGGCTTGTATACCTTGAATCAATCAGAGAGAGAGAGAGAGAGAGAAAAGTGTGTGTGTGTATAAAAGACTAATTAAGGAATTAGTATAAGAGGAAGGAGATATTTTGGAACCAAAGGGAAAAATTCTGAGTTTCTGGAAGCAGAAAGGTTGGAGCAAGCTTGCCATTGGAGCACACCTCTGAGGAGCAAAGGTAACACAAAGCTGTGGCAGAGAAGGGAGATGTAGAGAGGGTCATCAGCTTTATAGGCATTTCTGAGCAGAAAATCTTGGGCAATTGAAGTCCAGAGAAAACTTTGGTCAGCTCTTTCCCCATTTTCCCCGATGCCTATTTATCTGTATATACTATAAAAATTTGATATTTCATTACATAAGCAAACACTTGTAGTAAACTTAATTTTGTCCAAACCACAAAGAGGTCAGGCCCAGGGGTGGGGAACCTACAGCCTTGAGGCTACATGTGGCCCTCTAGGTCCTCAAGTGTGGTCCTTTGACTGAATCTATACTTCACAGAACAAATCCTTTTATTAAGGGGCCATGGGGTTAACTGGGGGGGGGGGTGGGAAGAGAGAGAGAGAGAGATAATTGTAAAGTTAGTCAGAGCCCAACCTCTATCTAAATGTTAGGAATTTTCCTAACTGGGGGCTTAGAGTAATTGTGACTGAACTCATAGCTGTTTGTTTAAAATAAACTCCCTAAAGCCTAAGAGGAGAGAATCATATGGATCTTAAGAGCCCTCATATTGCCTATATGTTTAAAATGAGTGAATTACTGTAACAGTTTGTTATACTAGTCAATGTAATAGCTCATTATGACAATCAATCATGATGGTAAGGCAACATCAGGGTGAAATGCTAGGTGGCACCATAGCCTGGAATCAGAAAGACTTGAGTTCAAATTCAACCTCAGATACTTAGATCTGTGATCTTGGGCAAGTCACTTGACTTCTGTTTGCCTTAGTTACCTCAATTGTAAAATAAGGATAATAACAGCACCTTCTTCTCAGGATTGTTGTGAGGATCAAATAAGATAATATTTATAAAGGACTGAGTACAATGTCCAGCAACATAGTAAGCACTGTATAAATGGCAGCTACTGTTACTACTATTACAAAGAGACCATCTAGACCAACTCCCAATTTTACAGATAAGGAAACTGAGAACCAATGAGATGAAGTGACTTGCACAAAGTCACACAAAACATATGGAGCAGAGCTAGGATTCAAAATCAGGTTCTCAGATTCAAAATTCATTGGTCTTTCTATGGCACTATGGAGTAATTACAAGCATCCTTACTGACAGCTCTGACTGGTCATTTAGTTGTTCTGGTATACTGTAGGCTTGATACGTCTTCAAGCAATCATTATGGCACAAACTATATACCAAGCTTGTATGAACATGTGGAACACAAAGAGCCTTAGGAAAGAAAAATTAACTCCTACTTTTTGATTAAGTATAAAACTAGGTTCTCACATTAGATCCTGGGTCTCAAACTAGAAAGATAAAAAAGGCCAAGGATTTTGATGTTAAACTGTCCTGAAGCACTGAAGCAACTAGAACCATCTGTATACATTATGAAAGGCTTTTGAATATGTAGGGGAAATGTCATTAAAAAAAAAGTTCTGCTTAAACCTCTGAGGGAAACCAGCATTAAATAAAAAGTTAAGATGTATAGGATTCTTAAGAACATTTAGGTATTCATTTCTTTAAATCTTGCTGTAATTATCTCTCTCTTTAATATTTCAAGGATCATTGAAATCAGTGACTTCATTGGTCAGGGTACTCCCTGTACGTGTATAGTTCACGATCCCTTTGCAATGTAGTAGACCATCTTCATGAGTTGCTGTGGACAAAAATTCATTATCCTGTAGCCAACCTTGTGACTATCTTCTTCAAAGTTGGCCTCTGATGACACACAGTCTATCTATGAATTTTCTTCACTTTAGTGGAATCTGACAGAGTTTATTCTCTTTTGGCACAGACTTTGAGAACCAGGGTCATGGCCATGTCATGAAGAGGCATCTGAATAGAACTTTAGTGCAGGCATTACTTTTTAAAATATGTTTGGTTGCAATGACCAATATTAATACTGAAGAATAGATGGTAAAACACCAGATACACTGTTAGATGTGATTATTGTGCTGGTCTGTTTTGCTTAATTCTTAGTTTGCTATAGGAGAGAGTTCTACTGAGAGAATATTGGCAAATAACTGGTATGAAAATAAAATTTATCAGTAAAATTTTAGAAAATAAATGAAATGAAAATCAAAAGATATATTTAATACACTGAATAAAATTTATGCTTAGCAGTTTTAATATCTGTATTTTTAGTTTTTAAGGGATAATTAGGTAGTAAAGATACAATGATATAGGACATCATTATATCAGATATCAAATATATTAATAAAAATTTGATATTCAATACATGTAGGGAATTATCATAAATATATGACCAAGAATCATTTCTCAGTAGATCAGTGGTGAAAGGATATGAACAAAAGGTTTTCAAAAGAATTACAAACCACAAATGAGCACATGAAGACGTGTTCCAAATCACTAATAGTAAGCAAAATATAATTAAAACAATTCTTAAATTTCATCTCACACATGCAAATCAACAAAGATGACCAAAAATGGGAACAATAAATTTTTGTTGGGCCTATGGAAAAACAGGTACATGAATACATTGTTGATATAGCTATGAATTGCTCAAAACTCTCTGAAAATCATTTTGGAAATATGAAAAAAAATTCATATCTTTTGTATGAACAAAGGGCAATAATACCATTACTAGGAATATATCTCCAGGTCAAAGACAGAAATGAAGGTCTAATGTACACTGAAATAGTCATAGAAGCACTATTTGCAATAAGAAAAAATTGGAAACAAAGTGGGTGCCCATCAATTGTGTAATGGCTAAAAAACAAACCACAAAACTTGCGGTAATGGAAAGGCACAGTGAAGTAATGGAATATTACTGTGCAGTAAGAAATGATAAATATGAGGCATTCAAAAAGTCATGAGAATATTTATATGAACTGATGTGCAGTGAAGCAAACAGAACCCAGGGATATACATAGGAATATACACAATGACTACAATAATTTATGTGAAAAAATGACTAAAAGGAAGCTTGACTCAGTCATTGGAAGAACAATTATGGTCCCAGAGAACAGATAATGAAGCATCACTCTTCCTCATGGAATGTCAGGAGACCACTAAGGTGGAATGTTGAGTACCTTGTTTCATACCATCACCATATCTTGTCCTTGTTTAATTGTTTTTCTTTGTTATAAGGTGAGTTTTAAGGGTTGGGGGAGAGGGATTTCTAGAGATGGAAGCAAAAAATATCTATAAAACTTATTTTTTAAAGGATCTTTCAGTAGGAAAGTGTGCTCTTAATACCTTCTGGGAAATCTTGCTCTTTGAATCATAAGGTACTGCCTTAATTAGCAATGTACCATAATTGCAGGAGAGAAAAATAAGAAAATACACATCTTATTAAAAACTCCAAACTTTAGAATGACAGTGATTGTGACCATGAGAATCAGTGCAGAAATTCCTGCGAGAGGCATGGGAAAGAATCTTTTAAATCCTATCACCAACTAATCTTCATGCTATGAAGTAGCTTTATTGTGGGATGGATGACAGAAACCTTAAATAGAGTGTTATTTGTTTGTTTGTTTTTTGGCCTGACCTGTGATTTCATTTATGTAGGGGATTCCTGATGAGTAAACATTCTCTACCAAAGTAGATCAGCAACTGCTTTGTAATTGATAATCTTGGAGAGTTACCTGGGGTGATGAGCGGGGTAAGGGACTTGTCCAAGGTCTCACAGACAATATGTAGTGTAGACAGTCTTTGAATCCAGGTCGTCCTCTCTTCAAGGCCAGTTCTCTATTTGCTACATCATACCTCTTTCCTTGTGAATATTCCATATTACTTTTAAATTTTTCCAAAAGGGTGACTATAACCAAGGGCACCCAGTCTATGATGTATTCTTGTCTGACTTTCATTCTCTTGGATCCCATCACTGCTGCTTTAATGACCTGTTCTGAAACCCAGGCTCACAGCTTCTGCCTCTGGCCCTCGTTGGCTGGCGTCTCACGCCGGATGCTCTAATAACTGACTCCTTGCCTCCCAAAGACACATTTAATTCACTGTCTTTTTTCAGGACTATTTCTCTTAAGTTGGCTCTTTTTTTTTTTTTTTAGTCAGAGGCAAGTTTTAGTAACACGTGAAGAACATTACAGAAAAATCCAGTAGGTCTTGGCTTAAAGTTCTCAATAATTAGTAATGAATCTTTAAGAGGCCACTGCTTCTGGGTCTTGAGTAAGCTGCTTCCTTTCAGCTATCTGTTAATAGATTGCCTAGGGCAATAAATCACTTTGTGGTTTTCCTTTACCTCTACTGACCCACAGAGACCTATTTCATTCTCAGAGAATTCATTATATGTCAGCTGGAAAGTAGGAGGAAAACTAGACCCTGTTTGTGAGAAATGGAACTGTTACTAAGGAAAGGGAAGAAGTTTGTACTTTCTTTAAAAAACCAAACTTTTGCGAAACATCTCAGAAAACTCAGGGAAAAAGGGCAGATCCTCTTTTGGAGTTAGTAGACCCCAAGCTATGAAGGCAGACTTTGTGCGTCGAAAAGCCCCTTTTGTTTTGTTTCATTTTTTTTGGAAGCTTATCAGGATGTGCTAGAACCTCTTACACCCCTCTTTGGGCCTCCTGGTTCTTAGAGCATCATCCATAGGTGCTCGGTAATGTATTAAATTTCTCAGGTGGTTTGATGTGTTTAATTTCTAGAGCAGAGTTTCTAGGGCTCAGGGACAGTCTAATAGCAGAGGTGGGGAACCCATGGCCTCGATGTCACATGTGGCCATCTAGCTCCTCAAAGTTCTCAAAACTCTGGGTGCATTTGAGGACCTAGGGGGCCATGTGTGGCCTTGAGGCTGCAGGTTCCTCACCCCTGGTCTAGTGAATAGTACAGAATTCTGCTTCTTCCCTCACTATATTTCTTCCCCCATCATTTCTCCCCAGTATTTTCTTGTAGATGTAATCAGACTGAAGTGAGCATTTAGGGCAGCCTTAAAGTAATAAAAGGGAGAGGCATCTCCAAATGATTAAAGCGGAAGAAAGTGTGATGTGTTAGAAGGAATCAGGAGACCTGGGTTCTGGTTCTGATTCATTGACCTATGACCTAGGGGTAGCCAGGTGAGGCAGTGGGGAGAGGGCTGGGCCTCAAGTTAGGAAGACCTGAGTTTCAATTCAGCCTCAGGCACTTAACTAGCTGTACGACTCTGGGAAAGTCATTTAATCTCTGCCTCAGTTTCTTTATCTGTAAAATGGGGATAATAACAGCACCTACCTCCCAGGGTTATTGTGAGAATCAAATGAGAGAATATCTGTAAAACATGCTTAGCACAGTGCCTGGCACATAGTAGGTACTGTATAAATGCTTATTTTCTTTCCTTCCCCACCCCATCCCCTTCAGAGAAATAATACGAGTTCACATTTATATAGTGCTTTACATTTTTCAAAGCACTTTCTTTACAATAAGCCTATGAGTTAAGTGATTCAGGTAAATTATTACCCCCATTTCACAGATGAAGACATTGAGGATCAGACTGATATAGGTCACAAGGCTAAAAGTTAGCAAAACAATTACTCAAACTCAGGACTTCTAACTCCAAGTCTAGTTCTCATTTCACTGTATCAAATAGCCTCTCTTCATCTAATAATCTCTCTGAGCTTCAATTTTCCTGTAAAATTTCTGTAAAAAATAGAGTATACTTTCTAAATCCATTCAAAACTGAGTATGCTGCATTCTTTGATCTCTATCTTCCTACCTGCTATTTTGCTCCATTAATAGGGAGATGATGGAGGAGGGGTAAAGCCTCATTCTATGCTGAGAATTTATGCAAGCATAAATGAGCCCCAGGACTCTGTGTGTGTGTGTGTGTGTGTGTGTGTGTGTGTGTCTGCCTGTCTGTCTGTCTGTCTAAAAGCTAAGGTACCTTCTCCACCCCAAGTCCTGCCCTTAATGAGGCTCTACTCAGCAGCCACTGAGGTGCTTGGTTTCAAAGCACAGGGGCAGGGATGATTACCCTGGTTCTGCTGCTGCTGGATCCTCCCACTGGTGGTCTGGGGACAAAAGCATCTAAGACCTGTGACTGATGGCCCTCGGCAGCCCAGGGTTCCTTGAAGGCAGAATGGCCTGATCTAGGCAGAACAGTTTCCAATAACACCAACTCTGATTGTGAGGAGGCAGAAGACAGAAAATGTGGTTCTATGCGAGGAAAGGAGTCAGTTATCAAAGCAGCTGGCAAGAGATGCCAGCCAATCGGGGCCAGAGGCAGGCACCGTGAGCCTGGGTTCTAGAAGAACAGGAATTCAAGGGTATGGGTGAAACAAAGTCTAAAAATCAGGCAAGAGTTCAACATATACAGGTTGTTCAAACAGATCTGAGATTGTACAGAGAATTTATATCAAATTTGACTCAATCAGCAGCAGAACCTAAGCACCTAGAGAGCGGGATCTGTTCCCTGTTGTGTTTGTATCCCTATGGCCTGGTACCATAAGAATGCATATAGTGTGAATTGGGGGTGCTGGCACATCCTGGGGTGAGCGTTACCATCACCCCTCCGCTTCAGGGTGGATTAAGTTTAGCTGGTTCTGGCACACCAGACCCTGGAAACACTGGGCCAACACTACCAACACATGTGCCTAGCTTAATAAATGCTTGTTGCATTGAACTAAATAGACTAGAACAGAACAAGGCAAGTTTCCTGATGTCCTTCTGAATGTGGGTCTAACCTTTTTCTTTTTTTTTTTTTTTGCTCTGAACAAGCTTCAGCTGCGGTCAGCTCCCAGCTGCTGTTACGACAGGAAACAGCTGTGCCTGGGTAGTTTGAGACACCATCTAGGAATAGCTCTGAGCTCCTTAGTGGAGCCCAGCTCTCTAAGCCAGAGAAAGGGGGAATAATAGTCTGAGACAGAAGTCCTTTTTGTTCTTTATGCTCCATAAAACTTGCCTCCATCTACTTTGATTTTTTAAAGCTATTTTTTGAGGAAATTCTTAGTTCAGGAAGAGAACAATGAGTTTTAAAAGTGTCATGGAAAAAGAACAGCAGTAGACGCTAACAATCTTTGCTGGTATGATTAGTAGTTGCTGCTGCTTGTCATAATACATCAGAAAAACAGCAACCCATCTGTTCCAAATTGGTGTACCCAGGGCTCGGCAAGAAATGTTTATCCAGATTGTGAGAGGGAGTTTCTATGTTTTGTGGCATATTGGCATGGTATACCAGTGAAGTTGAAAGTATGTCAAATGCCAGTTTTCCACCTAGCTGGGTATCGGATAACATCTGTCACCACAATGGCCAAGCCGTTTTGACAAGTGGGCTGCTTTAGCATGAAAGAGGCCAAGTGGGAGGAAGAATATCCTACTCTGAATTGTGAAATGTCATTTCTTCTGCACAATTCCACTCATCCTGGGTCTATACTAAGGAAATAACACCAATTGGAATTAACCCACATCCTCACCCCCACAAAACAAATTGATTTAACACCCTTTGTTGGTGTTATCCAGGCATTTCTCCTGGAATGGTAATTAACAGCTCATAAATGCTAATGACTAAAATTCCCTTTGGCTGCATAGACATCAGGAGCCCTGAAGTGAATTGCTGGCCAGAATGCCTGCTGGAGAGTGTGACTCAGGAGAGGTAAAGCATAGGAGTCATTAGCTTCTGGGTTCTTTGCTTTATTCAATCAGTTGCTATTATAGACATCCTTTATTTGGACTCCTCTCTTCTCAGCCCCCTGACTCTCAGGGTGAGGCAGCATTCACTCACTCAATTTTCCCCCACGTCCCCCCAATCCTCTCAATACTCCCACCCATCTTTTCCTACTTCCTTCTAGAGGCAGAGGAGGCCTTTTTCATCCTCCTTGAAAAAGTTAATTTGCCCATCTCTATCTTTGATTCCATCCCCTCCAGTCTTCTCAAGTGACTTTGCTCCATCAATCATCTCCTCTCTCTCTCTTTCTCTCATGCATCGTCAATCTCTACCACCCTACGGTGCTCTTTTTCCCCCTCAGCTTGCAAATATGCTAACATCTCCCTTATCCTAAAAAAAAAAAAAAATTTAAAAAAATCCTCCACCTTCTTTTACCTTACTACCACTATCAGTCTATTTCTCTCTTTCCCTTCTCACTCCCAAACTCCTAAAAAAAGAATAGTTCACACTGACTGCTTCACCACCTAAGCATTCCTCAGTCCCTTGTTGTCTGGCTTCTCTCCCCACCACTCATCTGAAACACACCAATGACCTCCTAAACACTAAATGAAATGACTGTTTTCTTTCCTCATGCTCCTTGACCTCTTCACAACCTTTGACACTGTGGTATGCCCCCTCCTCCTTTGCTATCCTCTCCTGCCTTGGCTTTCATGACATTGCATTCACATGGTTCTTACTTTTTGAAAAATTATTTTTTCTGAACTTAACAAAACCAAATAAAGTGAGCATTTTCATATACAAACTAAAACAGAAAAAAGGATTACATATGAAATAGCAAATCTCTTACATAGTGCTTGCTTTTCCTTTTAAATATACAATAGATTTAACATATAGCTTTCAAAGCTGTCCTGCTTATATGTGTTTCCTTCTGGTCTCCCTTCTGTTCTCTTTGAGCATTTTTTAAATGCTTCAATAACCCTCCTTTCTTCTCTTCTCGCTGTATAATGATAATTGTACAATAATTTTGATCATGGTATGATGACCAATCACAATTCCAGAAAAGGGGTGGGATTGGGGGTGGGGAAGAGGTTCCTCATTTCTCTCTCTCCCTCCTTCTGTCTCTTAACAACACCGTAACTGACCTGCCTTTTCCTCCCCCCATTCCCTTCAAAATTGAAATAAAGAAAACCAAAAATCTTTGTAACAAATTTGCATAATCAAATAAGACTCATTCCCACATTGATATTGTTTAAAAAGACATATATATATATGAACACACACACACACATATATATACATACATACATACATATATATATATATATATATATACACACACATATATATAAAATATGCCTTACTCTGGCCCTTTAAGTAAATAGCATGCTTCATCATCTGTCTTCTGGAATTGTGTTTGGTCATTATAGGGAATCAGTTATTATACAATTATCATTATACAATAATTAGAGTTCTTCAGTCTTTCAAAGCTGTTTTCTTTACAATGTTCATGTTATAATTTAAATTCTTGTCCTGGTTCTACATTAGTTCATACAAGTCTTCTCAGGTTTTGTTTTATTTTTTTCCTGAAACCATCCCATTTATCGTTTGCTATGGTTTATATTACATTACATTCATATACCATAATTTATTTATCCATTCCCAGCTGAAGGGGATCTCCTCCACTCTCTGATTTTTTTTGTCACCACAAAAAGAGCTGCTATAAATATTTTTGTACATATAGCCCCTTTTCCTCTTTCTTTGGTGAACCCCCTTCAAAAGTATTTAAATATATAAACAAGAGGAAAAGAAAAGACAATAAAAATGAACTAACAACACAAAAGGCATTGCAAATGTTTTTTGCCCACAAATTTCAGTTATTTACCAATTGTTAAACCCAAAGGAAATATGTACTTAATTGAGTGGCAGTTAGATTTCCCTACTTATTTAAATGATGCTTCTGAATTTCTTTTCGATCAATTTGTATTAACTTTAGTGATTGCTGTTGTTATTCAGTTGTTTTGGTTTCTGATCCCTTATGACTCATTTGAGGTTTTCTTGGCAACGATACTGGAGTACTTTGCCATTTCCTTCTCCAGTTCATTTTACAGATGAGGAAACTAAAGCAAACAGAGTTAAGTGACTTGCCCAGGGTCACACATCTACAAAGTGTTTGAAGCCACATTTGAACTCAGGAAGATGAGTCTTCCTGACTCCAGGCTGGCATTCTATCCACTAAGCCACCTGGCTGCCCCAATTTTAGTTACTAGCTACTGGCTATTACAAGGTTGCAAATCGTTTAATTTTTGCTTAGATGCTTGCAGCATTCTACCTTTAATTAATGTTATCTTGATAAGTCTAATTCACACAAGACCTCAGGCAGCCAGGTTTCTCAACTACAACTTCATTGCCACCTGTAAGAATATTATGGCAGTGAAAGCAAGAGGAGGAAAGGATTACTGTTACCCAAAAAGTAACAATCAATGCTAATGAGGTTTCTTGTCTATTCGTTTTTTACCAACTCATGATTTCATCAGGTAGGGAGCAAATCACCTATACACATTTTCATTCTCTAGCCCTACTTTCTCCATCCTGCTTCAGCAGCCTTCAAACCCTAGAAGATCCCGCCACCCTGCAGCCCCTTCTGATTGGTTGTTTCCTCCCAGAACCTCCATTTTAAGGAAGGGCCTCTAGGCCATCCATGTACACTCCTTCATTGTTTTCTGGCCCTTGACTCTCAGGACTTCTTTCTTCACTTTGCCTCACGTCTTCCCCTCAACACCCCATCCAACCCCCAGCCTCACCCCAGATTTTCATCTTCCTTTTATGTATTGTCTTCTCTCATTGGAATGTAAACCCAAGAGCAGACACTTTCTTTTCATTTTTATTTTTAATCCCCAGTAATTAACACAGTGCATGGTACATAGAAAGTTCTTAATAAATACATGTTGACGTGACTCTTAGGCGATTTAATGTTAGAGATTTCCTTGGGGCCTTGAGAGGTTAAGTAACTTGCCTTTCAAAGGTCAAACAGCCAGTATATATCAAAGGTGGAACTTGAACTCAGATATTCCTGGCTCTGAAGCCAGCTTTCTGCCCCTAGGGGTAATGAGATAATGCATTAAAGCTTCATAAACCTTAAAAGTACTACATTAATATCAACTTTTACTACTGTACCTACTCTTTGAAACTATAAGTCACATATACTCTCAGACTCTCAAGAAACACATGATATATATTCTACTTCTCCTGTTTTGCTGATGGCCTTTGCCAGGCTAAATAAATTCCAACTATGAGGCCTTCTAGGAGAGTTAAGTAATTTCAGTATTCTGGCTATCATGCCTTTTTTTTTTTCTTATTCATTCCTTTTTCCAGATCTGATATGCTTAATGGACTCAGGAATCAAAATCTGGAAAATAGGCTGTTCTGGTACCGATTTTTTTTTCTTTTTCCCACCATTAAAAGACAGATAAGTTAGGGTTTGTCCTTATCTAAATTTTGTTTTCCCCAACTTGACTTTGAACTCATTTTGTTTGGGACAGAATACTTATTGGGAAAGACTTTAAGAGTATAGCAGGAAAAGCTACCAATTTTCCAACATTGTATACAAGATTGCTTTTTGTTTACTTAGGAAACTGATATCCAACATTTTCACTATCTGACTTTTGAAGAATCACAAAATCACAGAATATCAGAGATAGAAGGGAACTCAGGGCTATTTTATCTAACTCATTCAGGAACATGAATCCCCTCTGCAAAATACCAAATAAGTGACCATCCAGCATTTGATAAGTCTTTCAGTGAATCAGCTCATACTATGTTGGGATCTCTCTAATTATTAGGAAGTGTTTCCATATAACAAACCTACGTTTAATTCTTTGCAACTCCCATCCATTGTTCTAAGTTCCATAGTCTGGGGGCCAAGCCAAACAAGTAGTCTCATTCCTCTTCCACAAACCAGTCATTCAAATAACTGAAAACAACTATCTTATGTAAGTCTTCTCTTTTCCCAGTGGAACCTCCCCAGTTCTTTCAACTGATTCTCATATGGTGTCATCACTATGCTCTTCTCCATCTTCGTCACCTTCTTCAGCTTGTGAAGGTCTTTGTCAAAATGTGGTGCTTAGAACTGAATACAGTATTCCAGATCTCTTTATTCCTAAAGGTTGTGTCTCTTTTATTAGCATAATGATTAAATGAGATAACATTTGCAAAGTGCTTAGTGCAGTCCCTGGCACATAGTAAGTGCTTAATAAATGCTTGTGCTCTTCTCTTGTCTTCCCTCTTATTGCAGCCCAACATTAGATTTTCTGGCTGTCATTTAACACTACTGAGGAAGTGTGGCGTAATAGGTAGGGGCTAGCCTAGAAGCCAGAAAGATATGGGTTCAAAGTCTTGCCTCTGACACATACTGGCTGTGTGACCCTGGGCAAGTCATTTAAGTTCTGAAAGCGCTAAGCAACTCTCTAAGACTAGAAATTGCAAAGAAGGTACAGATTTGCATTGACAGGGGGAGTTTACTGACCTGGGAGTTCCTTATGCCAATGAAATCATAGGTCCAGTACCTATCAGATGAGATAATATTTGTAACACCCTTAGCACAGTGCCTGGCACATAGGAGGAGCTACATAAATGCTTATTTCCCACCCCACCCCAATCCCTATGGTACTGTTGACTCAAATTGGGCTTGCAGATCATGAAAACTCCCAGATTCTTTTCACAAACTTCTGTCTGGCCATACCTTCCCCTATCTTGTATTTCTTTTTTGTGTTTAAATGTAGGATTTTACATTTATCCATATTAAATTTTGTTGTTAAAAAATCAGTTGAGATTTTTAGATCTATCTATGCCGTTTCGGGATCTGGGCCTATCATACAAACCAGTAGCTATCAAGGGGTGTGTGTTGGAGCCAGCCCATACCACCTCCTGAGGACTGTGAAGTTTTCAGGGTAGGCATTTTCACCTTAAGAAATCAGCAACTGCTGCAGTTGATTTCCTGTTTTATCGATCTTCTAAACTAAAGAAAGGGATAAAGAAAATGTAAATAGTGCAAATTGAACTTAAAAGTATGTTGTAAGACAGTTTCGTTGTTGGGTTGTTATTGTTGTTGTTGTTGTTTTTCAAAGAAGCTGTTTGTCAAACATTTGCCAGCCCGGTAACTAACTATTCCTTCCTTTGTATCTTCTGTGTATGTGACAAGAATTTCTTCCATGCCTAAAGTGAAGCAGCACTGAGCTATGCATAGATGGCAGATCACTTAGATACCTCTTACCAAGGTGACATTAGATACTCTTTGGGTCAGTTCATTCAATCAGTTTCTGAGTGTACCTGACTGTAAAAATGCCTACCCCATATTTCTCCATCTTTTGTGCAAGCATAGCAGGAGAGACTTCCCAATCTCTTGCTAAAATCTAGACCAGCGGTTCTTAAACTGTGGGTCACCACCCCATATGGGGTTGCGAAAAATCTGGCAATAGTAAAAGGTTTCTGAACACGTAACGACCAAAAATTAATTAAAAATCAAACTCTTAATGAATCCAAGGTGTTTCTGGCAGCATTTGCCCGTGTTGTATCACACAACTTCACTGCAGCCTTGGTTCTAAAAACAAAGCATTTGCACTGCACATGCCCTCCAGGCCACGCTAACTGCTGCCTTCTGCCAAAATGTGAAAAGGGGTCAGAAGTAGAAAAAATTTAAGAAGCCCTGATCTAGACAAACACCAGATCTCAAACTGTGTTATAAAATGGTAATCATCAAAATAATCTGGTACTGAATAAGAAATAGAATGATGGATCAGGGGAATAGATTAGGTACATAAAACACAGTAGTAAATGACCATAGTAATCTAGTGTTTGATAAACTGAAAAACCCAAGCTTTGGGGACAAGAGCTCACTCTCTGACAAAAACTGCTGGCAAAACTGGAAAACAATATGGCAGAAACTAGGTATAGACCAACATCTTACATTATATACCAATATAAGGTCAAAATAGATATATGATTTAGACATAAAAGGTGATACCATAAACAAATTAGGAGAGCAATGAATAGTTTACCTGTAAGATCTATGGGAGAAGGGAAGAATTTGTGACCAAACAAGAGATAGAGAGCATTATGGGATGTAAAATGGATAATTTTGATTATATTAAATTTAAAAGTTTTTACACAAACAAAACCAGTGCAACCAAGAAGAAGAAAAATAGGAAACTGGAAAATAATTTTTATAGCAACTGTCTCTGATAAAGGCCTTTTTTCTCAAATATGTAGAGAACTATCAAGTTTATAACAATATAAGTCGTTCCCCAGTTGGGTCAAAGTATATGAGCAGGTACTTTTCAGATGAAAAAATCAAAGCTATCTTTAGTAATATGAAAGAAATGCTCTAAATCTTTATTGAGTTTAGAGAAATGCAAACTAAAAACAACTCTGAGGTACCACCTTATACCTACCAGATTGGCTAATATGACAGCAAAGGAAAATGATGAATTTTGGAAGAGTTGTGGGAAAATCAGGACACTAATTCATTGTTGGTGGAGTTGTAAATCAATCCATTCTGTAGAGCAATGTGGAACTATGCCCAAAGGGCTATAAAATTGTGCATACCCTTTTTTTTTTTTTGTGAGGCAATTGGGATTAAGTGACTTGACCACAGTCACACAGCTAGTGAGTGTTGTGTGTCTGAGTCCATATTTGAACTCAGATCCTCCTGACTCCAAGGCCGATGAAGTATTCACTGCGCTACCTAGCTGCCCCTTGTGCATACCCTTTGATCCAGCAATACCACTCCTAGGTCTATATCCCAAAGAGATTTTTTTTTTAAAAAGTGAAAAAGACTTATTTGTATAAAAATATTTATAGCATCTCTTTTAGTGGTAGCAAAGAACTGGAAATTGAGGGGATACCCTTCAATCAAGGAATAGCTTAACAAGTTGTGGTATATGGATGTAATGGAATACTATTGTGCTACAAGAAATGATCTAGCAGGTAGATTTCAGAAAAACATGGAAAGACTTACACGAACTGATGCAAAGTAAAGTGAGCAGCACCAGGAGAACATTGTACAACGTAACAGCAATATCACATGATTATCAATTATGAATAACTTAACTATTCTCAGCAATACAATGATCCAAGACAATTCCAAAAGACTCATAATGAAAAAATGCTATCCACATCTAGAGAAAAAACTAATCGAGTCTAAATGCAGATTGAAACATAGTATTTTTCACTTTATTTTTTTCATGTTTTTTTTTGGTCTGTGTCTTCTTTCATAACATGACTAGTATGGAAATGCATTTTGCATGATTACATATGCATAACCTATATCAAACTGCTTACAGGGAGGGGAGTGAGGGAAAAGTGGGAAGGGAGGGAATTTGGAACTCAAAAAATTTTTTAAAAATGAATGTTAAAAATTGTCCTTACATGTAATTGGAAAGAAATAAAATATTATTTAATAAAATAAAATCTAGGCAAACTATAATTATAATATCCTCCTCTACTACTGGTCTAATCAGCCCATCAAAGAAGGAAATGAGGTTATTTTGCCATAACTTAATCTTTTTTTTTGCCATAACTTAATCTTAATAAAGCCATATTAACTTTGAGATTACCATTTTCTTTTTGAGATGTTCATTAACCATCTCTTTAACAATATGTTCTCAATTTTTGCTGATTAACCACAGTCATGTTCACTGATATATTGTGAAAAAAACATTTATGAAAACACTTACTTTGTGTTATAGACTATATCAAGCCCTATTGATACAAATATAAAAGGAAAGAGAATCCTTGTCTTCAAGAAGCTTAGCTTTTTCTTAAACCCTTTGTTTTAA
This sequence comes from Vombatus ursinus, assembly GCF_900497805.2. Taxonomy (NCBI): domain Eukaryota; kingdom Metazoa; phylum Chordata; class Mammalia; order Diprotodontia; family Vombatidae; genus Vombatus; species Vombatus ursinus. Next base: position 104,223,470 of record NW_020954590.1, read on the forward strand.
TTTACTTCTCAATAAATAAGCATTTATTTTCACTTTCTTCTATCTCACCTCATTTTAAAAGAAAAAAAAAACTTACAATATAAGTCCATAGTCACACAAAACAAATTCTCCTGTTGACCATGTCCTAAAATGTATGTCTCATATTTTTTCTTTGACATGAGACCACTCTGAATTTTGGCTATAATACTCCTGGGAGTTTTCATTTTGGATTTACTTTCAGGTGACTGGCAGATTATTTCAGTTTCAACTTTGCCCTCTGGTTCTAAGAAATTGTGCAGTTTCATGATTCTTGAAATATGATGTGTAGGCTCTTTTTTTCCCGCTTTTTTTTCTTTCTTTCTTTTTTGTGATGGCTTTGAGGTAGCACAATGATTCTTAAATTCTCTCTCCCTCAATCTGTTTTCCAGGTCAATTGTTTTCTATGAAATGCTTCACAATTTCTACAATTTTTTTCAGTCTTTTGACTTTGTTTTAATATTTCTTCTTGCTTGCCTCATGGAATCATTTGCTTCCATTTGTTCAATTCTAATTTTTCAGGGAATTATTTTGTCGGGTAAGGTTTTGTACCTCTTGTTTTAAGCTGTTAACTCTCTTTTCATACTTTCTTCCATAGCTCTCACTTGGTTTTTAAGGTCATTTTAAGCTCTTGCTTTAAATCTTCCAGAAATTCTAGTGGGATGTGTCCAAGCTGCATTTTTTCTTTGAGGCTTTGTTTACAGATAGTTTCAAGTCCTCTCTGTCTGTCTGTCTCTGTCTCTCTCTGGGTTTGTTTGCTCATTCTTCCAGTTTATTTCTTGACTTTGAACCTTTTGTAGGTGCTGTACCCTGCATACTTCTGGGGGGACCATCTGGCCTGAGCTTCTGTCTTCTTATAACCTTCTGTTGCTTTCACTGCTCTCAGGCTGGGGGTCTGAAAGTTTTTAGTATTCCCAAAGTGATGTGATCCTAAGTAAAATCTGCTCACTGCCCTCTTGGTCTGAGCTCTGAAAGTTCCTGACCGAGGTTTGGTTTTTTTGACTTGTCCAGGGTTGGGAGTTTCAGACAACAGCTGCTGGACTCAGTCATTATTAGCCTGTTGAGAGACTCTACAGGTTCGGCAATTGAACTGCAGGCTCCTCCTTGGTCTGGGACTTCTGCCCTGCTTATTCCACTTCAGGCTTCCACCGTGGGCTGGAAGCTATTAATAAGTTCCCACTCTGCTCCCGGGATCAGAGCCATGTAGCTACTGTTTGCTGCTAGAACTTGTTCCTTTCCCGGTCTGTAGCTAGAGCTCCTGCTAGCTCCCCTGGGACCACTCCTCCACTGTGGATCTGTCCTGACTGATTAGTAAGCCACAGATCTGCCAGGTGGCTCTCGTTCCTGTCTCCAGCTCTACGTCAGGGATCCTCTGGGATCTCTTCTTGCCCTGGATCTCTTCTGTCAGTGCCATGTCTCTGCTCTCTTTCAGTCCTTGGGTGCTAGAATACTTTGAGCTGCTCGCTCTGGGCCAGATCTTTCTGTTTGTCTCCCTATGTCTCCAGAGGCTGGAAAAATAACTCACTGTGACTTCTTTTTTTTAATTTCCTGATCAAAATTCAGTCTGGAGTTATTTTCTAGATCTTTGTAGCAGAGGTTTGGTGGTAAACTGGGCTGTCCTTCTTCCTCTTCCTTTGTCATCTTGACTCTGCCCCCTCCAATTTTGTATCTTGAACCTATCACTCTGTCAGACTGTCAGTAGCATAGGTCACCATGGGTCCTCTGGAATCATGGTTCCTCATTGTGTTGGTTAGAATCTTTAGGTCCTTCAAAGTTATTTGTCTTTAAAATGGTGTTACTATTGTTTAAATTGTTCTTCTGGTTTTGCTCTGTTCAAAAGAAACTTTTTTCTTATAGGAGATAACATATAGACTAGAGTGGTGGTCAAGTAGGGGTGTCTGGGCCTTGAAATTTGCAAGAATGGAGAAAGGAACCCTGGGGGAATAGTTTGAAGCACCCTTCTCAAGAGTAATGACATTTGATTTGACTAAGTTTGCAGAAATGGAAAGGAGTGAGGAGGGAAATTTTGCTGGTACACCTAAGTCCACACAGAAGCTGATGAAATGATGGAGAATGGAGGGAATATTGGAGCTATGCCTAGATGTAGTAGTAGATTGGTGGAAACAACCACCAACCAGGATGCCAGGGTGTTGGTGATTAAAGGGATAAATCCTTTTGAGTTTAGATTTCTGGTCTGAGCAGCATGGCAGCTAGTAAGGGTATGGTCTGGGAGTGAAGTGAAGATTCACTAGGATAGAGTTCATCTGAGCTGGTAAACTAAGAGTTAGCACTTACATAGCACGTCAAGATTTACAAAGAACTTTACAAACCTTTTTTTCATTTGATCCTCACAGCAACCCCGTGAAGTAAGTGTTTTTATTAGGCCTATTTTATAGTCGATCAAACTGAGGCAGGCAGAGGCTAAAGTGATTCACCCAGGATCACAAAGCTAGTAAGTGTCTGAGGCTGGGCTTGAACTCAGATCTCCAAGAGTCTCGGCCCAGTGAACTATCCACTGTACCATCGAGCTGCCTAAATTGAATGAAGCTGCAAAGAGCAGTGGTTAGGTACCAGATTTAGAATGAGGAAAACCAGAGGTCACCTCCTATTTCAGATACTTAACCATGTCCACTTAGCTGTCAGCAACCCAAACCTAATACTACATCTCTGCCTAGCTGAACAATGACTTAACATCAGGCATTAGAGCCTATGTTCTCTGAATCCTAAACATTCAGGATTTTAAAAAAAATAATTGCTTAGATTTCTTTTTTTTTAAACTTACGGTTTTTGTAGAAGCTACCAGATTGCAGTCCTACCTACCTTTAAGATTGTGAATACTGCCTGCTGTCTCCCCCATAGCCAAGAACTGCTAAGCCTCATTCCCTAAAATGGATTGGAATTGTAGCATATGCCACAGAATAAACAATAGAAGAAATAAAAACAAGCCCCTTTGGGATCCATCTGCCAGAAATCATTTGAAGGAAAAATTAAACACCTATAGAGCAGAAGAATATCAATCAGGAACAAATGAAAGGCCACTTTAGGAGATTAAATACTATAATAAGGAAAAAGAGTCTGTGTATCGAAACACAGAAATTCTTGAACTTAGGTTTTACAGTAGGGTGGAGGTTTTGGAAGTCAGTGGGACCTGGATACTTAGTATAAGGGTCCTGGATAAACCGTTTTTTAATCTACATATGGTCCACGTCTGCTTCTGTATGCTAGACATATGTGCTTTAAGAATTGTTGGAATCCTCCAAAAATTTGCGTGCATCTAGAGGTCACTTAATTCAATTTTGGTATCCTCCTAGGACTTAATGAATATCCACCTTACTGATGATAATAGAAAATAACAATAATTATAAAACTAGAATGGAAAGAATATGACTCAAAATGAGCAATGATTTTTACTCCTAGAGTCTGACTCTAGCCCATTTCTACTGCATTTTCACATATATAAAAATGGATGCATAAATATATGTATATAAATATAAATTATGTAAACATCACATATGTATATAAAATATTCATAAAACAACATATAAGTATAAATGTGTGTATTATGCATACATTAAATATGTGCATCAATACAATAGAAATATATTTTCTTATGTATGTATATACATATATATGTGTGTGTGTATGTGGATATATATATACATCCCAACTCTAGACCATATTTTCACAGTTGTTTGTTTGTTTGTTTTTTATGCATATTCTTTCTCTGTCAAAATAACTCTGAGAGGCACTAATACCAGCCTATGGGGAATGTTAATATTTGTTAAACTCTCTGGAGGTAAACATGTTGCTATGTTTATTACTATGAAAATTCATGTAGGAGTATTTTCCAAATAGTGAAACCAATACATTTTATAGTTGGCAGTATGATTTTCCAACATAAATTTAGGGAGAGTCTCCCTTTGAGCTAGTGGTGCTTTATGCCAAGATGACTTTTTTGGTATTACTAAGAGGGATAGAACCTTGGATTATCTTCACCGCATAAAGGCCCATCATGCCATCTAAAAATGTCTTGGCTGCTGCTGCTGCTTCTATTTTGCAAAGCCAAACTTGAAAGAAAGCCTTCTAACTCCTGGTTTCATTGTCCTCTTCTCCTCTCCTCCTTGACCACCAGAACCATCCAGCAATGGGGTTAAAATCTTGTGCCAACAATGCACAGAGCAAGATAGAGATTTAGCGACTGTGCTCCTTCCCACCTTTTCCATTTGAAATAATCTGATATTGTTGGGGTGGGGGAGGAGGAGGGAAACTAGAATTGGATTCAGAGTTTTTGGTCAGCTTCAAAAGGAGGCTTACTTTTCTATAGTATTTGTGCTTCAGTTTTATGACAGTTTTCACATAGTAGTCAAAATCCTGGATTAAATATTTACCGAGCAATCTGGGATTGACTTTTTAAAGCACTTCAAATATTGGTTGCTTTTAATAAATAAGTATTACAAAACCAGCATGACAAAAAAAAAAACCCACCATTTTGGGGGCTCCCAATGCAAAGTGCTCAGCTTTATTTAATGCTCCTATGAAAGTACCATTATGTATTCTGTGATGATTTTCCCAGAGAAGACAAACACAGTAATATTGAACTTGACGTAAATTGGTTGTGATGACTGAGGGTTTTTTTTTAAACTTGCACTACTCAAGGGGCTTTGCTCATTCTTCCAGAGAAACCTTCTGAAAGCACTAACAGAATGAGTCATCTCTCACCACTCTTCCTGATCTCATCGCCTTTGATTCAAACCACACAATTTATGTATAGTTTTGTTTTGACTGTTGGAGCACATTTAAATGTGATTTTTTTAAAAAAAACTTTTTTTTACCAGCTTATTGTTGGAGTTTTCTTATATTTACCAATTTGCTCAGTGTATAGTCACATTTTTGTCAAATGCAAACCATTTTCTTTGCCTAATTTTGCTGAGCTATTTTGTGACTACTTTCAAACATCAGTCCATCAGTCAACAACAATAATAATACTAGCATTTATATAGCTCTCTACAGTTTGCAGAAAGCTTTACAAATATTATCACATATGATCCTCACAACAACCCTGGAAGAGAGGTTCTGTTATTATCCATATTTTACTGATAAGGAAACTAAGGCAGACAGCGGTTAAGAGACTTTCCCAGGATTACACAACTACTAAGTATCTGAGGCTAAATTTGAACTCAGGTCTTCCCAACTCTAGGTTCTGTGCTCTATCCACTGCCACCTCCGAGCATTTATGGCAAGCATTTATTAATGTTTAACTATGTGCCAGGCATCATCCTAAGCATTGGAGATGCAAAGGAAGGCAAAGTGTCTGCCCTAAAGAAACACATTCCAATCCAATGCAAATAACTACATACAAGATACAAACTGTGTAAATGAAAGGTACTCTCCAAGGGAAGAATCACTTCAGAGGGCTCTAGATACAATGTGCATGCTTCTGTTTCCTTAGATTTTTTTTTAATTAAGTGTTTTATTAGAAACAACAGTAAACAGCAATGCAAATAACTAAATTTAAACGTTTACATTGAAATTCAGTCATAACTTGGAGCAGCTAGGTGGTTCAGTGGATAGAGCACCAGTCCTGGAGTTAAGACAACTTGAGTTCAAATCTGGCCTCAGACACTTACCAGCTGTGGGCAAATCACTTAACCCCAATTGCCTCCCAAAATGACAACAAAAAATTAATTCATAACTTTAATTAAAAATTTATTGTTTTATTGGTAATTTATTAGTAATTAAATCAAGTCTTTAATTTGTTAAATTAATTATTTTAATTATATTAAATTAATTATGATACATAAAATATCATAATTATCTTTTCAGTCCTTCCCTCTAAGTCCCCATTAGGATTCATTGTTCTTTCATTTTTGTTCACATTTTCTTAGGTAATGTTTATTTATAACATTTTAAATGTTGTAGGAAGGGATATTCTCAAGGGGACAAGATTAAGAATTGTACTCAGCTGAATGTGAGTAATTAGAGAGAATTTGTGGTACCTGATGGAAGGATGTAAGCTTCTCCTGACTGAGACAAGTGCCATAGGCTCATTTGGGTGATGGATGATTTCAAGGTTTATGGGAAAGTCTCCAACTATTTTGTCCATCCCCTGACTATCTGAAGCTTGATCCCTTTAGTTTAAGATTGCGCCTCCAGTTAAAATTCTGAGACTTCTAGGAGGAGGGACGCTTTAAACTGTTATTAGTTATTCTTACTTCAGTCAGTCAATAAGCATTTATTAAGCACCTACTATGTGCCAGGCACTGTGCTAAGCACTGGGGATGCAAAGAGAGGCAAAAGACAATGCCTTCACTTGAGGAGCTCACAATCGAATAGGGGAGACAATAAGTAAACAAATATGTGCAAACAAAATCTATACAGGATAAATAGGAAATAATTTACAGAGGGAAGGTACTAGAATTAAGAGGAGTTGGGAAAAGTTTCTTATAGAAAGTAGGATTTTAGCTGGGATGTGAAGGAAGCCAGGGAAGTCAGGAAGCAGAGAGGAGAAGGGAGAGCATTCCAGGCACATGGGATCAACCAAAGAAAATGCTGGGAGCAGAGAGGGGAGATGGAATGTCTTGTTCACAGAATAGTAATAGTTCTTTCCAGTTTTACTGGAAAGAAGAGTACGCTGGAGATGGTGGGGTATATGGTGAAGGAATTTGGGTTTTTTTCCCCAAAAGCAGATTTTGATGATGGAGGGTAGAGAAACCTGGAGGTTTTGATGGGGAAGGAGGATAGAGAAAGCATGGAAACTGAAGGAGTATGGAGACAGGGCAACTGTGAGGGTCAGAAGGCAAGGGAGGTGAGGTACCAAAGATAAGCTTCCTCTATGTCACAGCTTTATAGAGGGCCACTCTGCCTGTGAGATCAGGGGAAATTAGCCTCCTGGTGACCAGGTGGAAAGCCTAAGGGAACCCCCAGGAGTCCCCAGGAGTGTGGAGACCATGGGGATCCCCACTTTTGTACCCTCTCTTATAGAGTCTGGGGGAGTACTGAGGAATGTCCCCATTGACAGAAATCCCCAATTCGATTCTGTGGGGAAGGCTGAGGCAGAAGATGTTTCAGCACAGTTGTTCATCTCTGCTGGGAACTCCCTGATTCTGCTCACTTCCTTGTCTCTCCTGGGGACAGCTGTTCCCCTACCTTGGGGCTACAGATGGCCAGCCTTGCCTAAGGAAGCTTGTGTGACCTGTAGTTCACATCCATTCATTCAGGGTCAAATTCCTTTGGAGATATTTTGCAGGTCACCTTTTCTCCAGTTAAATTTCAGACAAGTTAGTACTGTTGTAACATGCTTTTCCAGTTCAGCATGGGCTTCCCCCTACCCCAATCCCAACAACAATAAATAACCTATCTGGTAATATGGCATGTTTTTTTTAAATACAGTAACAATACAGTTTACAACTAAGTTAGGTACAGATCAATTATGTTGCAGGTTAATAGCTTTTTAAAATGAGATTAAAACATCATTAAGAGTTCCTAAACCTGGGAAAAAATCTCTCCCTGAGCCTCAATATGCATTACAATGCACTATAATTTTATTGTAAAATGCCCTCAGAATGAAATTAACAGGTTGGAAGGGCCCTTAAAGATCATTGTATTGTAGATGAGTAAACTGAGGGCCACACAGGTTAAGTGACTTATACAGAATCATGTGGCTAGTTAGTGGCAAAGCTGGAATTCAAAGGGCAGAATTCAATTTTCTCTCCTATGATCATAGCTTCAGGTTATCTCACAAATGTAAAAGAATTATAATGCATTTAGAGTCTAATGCTCCATAAATGTAAATTCAGAAGGCTTTTTGTAGCCAATTAGGCAAAAGCAAAAGGTTCTAGTAAAAAGTTCTAGTTGGTTACGAGATCAAAGGACTTGTTTGACTTTCACCAAGAAGTAGATTAGTCTCCCATATTTCTAGGTGATATTGGAGTGATTCTAAATGTTTATTTGATTCAGGCCTTCTCCATTAATTGGTTACAGCATTACGATAGGGCCCTGGAGACCTCATGAAGCCAGGAAAGAAGAATTCTGGTAAATATAAAGTATAAAGTAGAGAGTGAAGTGCAAAACAAAACATAGAAAACCTAGTTGCATGGAAACCACACACCATATTGGTTCAAAAAATGAGATTTCTTTGAAAATATCACACACATATACTGTATATTTTTTAAAAAACAACAACATTGATTTCAGATATGCTATATCTGGGAAAAAGTGGGAACCAGCTTTTGGACCATTAAGAAAATATGGCATATATTAAATTCCAGAAAGGAAAAGTCCCTTTTCGAGACAATGAATCCAAAGGTAAACTCCATTGTATTCTGTTAGGACCTGAAGCATTCCTCTTACTTAACATTATAAATTAATGTTATAGGATTACAGATTTTATGGTTTTCTACTAAAGGCCTACTCTGATGTCTTATTCCTGTATAGCAGTTACCCAAGATTCTTAAAGGCTACGCTGGCAGAGGACAAATATTAGCAAATTTTCCCAGACTGGAAAAGGTTTGAATATAGTCCCTAGGAACAGACAGCATATTTGATCTCTAAGGACCAGTCAATAGGTCACAGCAGTTCATAAAAACTGTCTACCAATCATAGAATCATCATAGTCTACAATGGTGACTGAAGTGTCCACACTGATGATATCACTGATCCTTGAACTTGCAAACAAATCTATCTGCAATTAAACTTCTCTAGGCCTTCCTCTGCTTACCAGAGGCATAGCAAAAAATGAGTACTATTAGTATGCTAAAAGCAGTGAGCAATTGTGTCTGAAAGGCCCATGTAATGAGAAGAGAGAGACATTGGGATATAATGAGAGGATTAGACTAGGAGTTAGGAAGACCTGCCTTTGAGTCCTGGCTCTGTCACTGTTTAGCCATGTGACCATGCTTTAACTGCTCTGAGACTTAGTTTCCTCATCTGTAAAATGGAGATAATATTAGTTGTACTCTGTCTCCTTAGAAGATTATTTCTCTTCTCAAATGAAATCATATATAAAAAGCAATTTATAAACCTTAAAGTACCATATAAACATAAGGTAGTATTAATTTCTCACTTTTTAAAGTAAATGGAGGCAGGAAAACAATATGCGCATTGACTATGATAACATAAATAGGAAGAATCATCACAAACAATCAAAGCTAAAAGTTTTAAAATTATAAAGGATAAGCTTAGCCCCAAAGAGGAGAAATAAGAAGATACCTTCTTCTCCTGTTCCTTGGTAGAGATGGGAGCCCATGGGTATAGAATATTGCATATAACATCAGCATTTTCTCATGTGAGTATAGGTTTTGCTTTTTTTTCCTCATCTTTTAAAAAGTATTCTTATAAGGGATGATTCTCTGAAAGAGGGGAAGGAGATAGCTGTAGAAATATAGTCAATATGAAAACATAATATATGAATATATATTATTATTATTAAATATTTAAATGTCTTACTTTTCTACCTGTGGTTTCTTTTATGCTATATTTAACTTATTCTAGGCTTTATATTTTATGGGCCAAGATAATAGGATTGGTTCTTCAGAAGCTGACTTATACCCATCAGGTCTTGAAGGGACAAGATAGATTTACTACATTTTATGGTGACACAGAATCTGGATCTGAGGTTAAATCTACCAAGCTAAGGTCAGTGGAGTTGAGACCAGATTCACAGGAACAGTCAAGAGGAAGGTGTGGGCCAGCCAATATCAGCGCAGGTAGAGTCAAGCTACACAGATAACCATGATAGAACAGGACAAGGCAGAGCATAGAAGTTAGCTAGCTTCATCATGGCTGCAAGCTCAGGTCAACACTACACATGTTGGCAGAGTTGGATTAGGCAAAACTCACTATCAGACAAACCACTACCAACAAGATTTCTGGAATTCAGGGAAGATTGGAATAGTGCCACTTGCAGTACCAAGGAGAGCTCCAAGTCAGCTGTTCTCCCTACAAAAGAGTTCTCCTGCCTTCAACCCTGGCAGCAGTACAGAGATAACCAGCTGGTCCTGAGCTCAGGATACAAACATTTTAGGCCTTATAGGACTTTGCTTAGAGCAAGTCTGGCTCTTACAGGGGTAAAAGGTTTATTGATCACACAAAAAGCTTTGTTACCTACGTATAAAGATAAAATGGCATCCTCTGGGGGAAATTAGGTTTCAGCTGGGGAGAATGTGATGAAGAGAGGTCTGTGTCCACTGTCTAAGGGCTCCAATGTATGAGCCCCTTGGTTGGGTGGTCTCAATGCAGCAGAGAAAACCCCCAACATCTTTATTATCATAGCCCTCTTCTTCAGTGGCTTAGTCAAACTCCAAGTTCCAGGATGGTCCTGGATGATAGAAGCTCGAACAAACTTCCCTCTAAGTTTGTATTTCTGTGCTTGCACCCTTCCTAAAGACAGCTACCTGAAATTAGTTGCCAGAGCAGTTTTTATTTATACTGTTTGAAAAGTACTCGAGACAAGTTCAGCAAGCTGTGGCCTGCAGTCATCCCACCTCCACTCTGAAGCCTAGAGCAATATTAACCTCTGGCTCATTGTGTGATGGGCTGATGATACAAAGCAGCATTTGCTTCTCCTTCCATTGGCTACTGGGAATTCAAGAAATGTCCCTGGGTAAGGTGAGATTGAAAAAGTGCCCTCCGTCCTTCCACACATGGCAAATTGAAAGTTCTACCATTGATGGTTTCCCCTTGAAAGAACTGCAGCTTGCTAAGATTGTGGTCATCCTTGTTGTTTCTATAGGCACTTCAGACAGATTAGAGGAAGGATGCTCATACAGGTCATTTGAACCTCTTTTGTGCTTTGAAATAACTCTAAAAAGTAATTTGCCCAAGGTGACAAGAGGCAGCTAGATGGTTCAGTAGACTGAATATTGGACCTGGAGTCAGGAAGGCCTGAGTTCACATCTGGTGTTAAACACTTACTAGCTGTATGACTCTGGGCAAGTCATTTAATGCCTGCCTGCCACAGTTTCCTCAGCTATAAAATGGGGAAATAGCATCTATCTCCTAGGGTTGTTGTGAGGATCAAATGAGATAATATTTGTAAAATGTCTGGTACATAGTAGGCACTAATAAATATTTGTTCCCTTCTCACCACTTCCTTTCCCATTGATGACTAGTTGGTAGGAGCATTGAGTCTAGAGCCCAAACCCTTTGACTCCTATCCAGCCCAGTGATCTTTCTCCTGACTATACACTTCCTCTCTCCAATTTCAGTTCTATTGGTAACCGTTAAGTTTTGATTCCTTATGATAAGGTAAAACTACTAACAGAAACCAAATTCTAGGTTTCCAAAAAATGATTCAAAACTTAATTCCTTTTCAGTAAAGAAAAAAAACCAAATCTGCACTGACATGATGCACAGACAAGAACTAAATATTTCTAATGCTGTTCAAACAATATACTTTCCAATGTAATTTTGTTATTGCATAGCTGAGACCTAAGGATGAAACACAGAATCTGTTGCCCCCTTCTTCTCTAAATGCAATTATAACACATCTGTCTTCAAGTGAAGATTATACATAGAGGAAGGTTTTTTTTCCGTTTAAAAACTAATGGGTCATGGCAACTATTAATTCCCTCAGGTGACTAAGTCAAGGTAATTCAGAGCTGAGAAGAGCCTGACAGATGTATTCAATAAGACATTGGGGCTCTCATGCAAAAATTTAATAGCCCATCAATTTTAAAAAAAAACCTCAAAATTTAACAATATAAACAGTTCCTCAAGTCTACCATTGTCTCAAAGTTATTAGCACCCCCCACCCCACCTTCTTCTAAATGGGCTATCTTGAGCTTCCTGTCTCTACTTTCGTGAGACATCCGTAGTAGGACTTTAAACTCTTTTCTGTTTCATTCAAAGATGTTTGAATAATCCAGAAGGCAAAGTCCCTTGAAGAAACCACATGTATTCAGAGCAAGTCTGCTAGAAGTCTTTGAAAGGTTGTAAAGTGTAAAAACTGAAGAAGTTAGAGAGAACAGTTATTCAGATGTTAATGATCTGTACTTAGTTGAAGGGAGTGAATGTGGATTGTAGATCAACAGGGCCTCCAGTAGTTGAAATGCAGGACTACCTTGCTAGGAGTCCTAAGGAAAGTCCTTTGTAAAACTGAAAGCATTATATAAAAGGGCATTGTTGTTAGTTTTGTCTCTGTTCCATCAGAGAAATTTAAAAGGAGCAGGTTAAAACTAGAAGTGGTAAGGAAGGTTCTCCAGAAAAAGGTTCAGAGATTACAGATCCTAGTATTTAAAAGAATGTGGGAGTAGATAAAGTCCTACCTGGAATATTTAATTGATTGGGCTAGACAACCTCTCAGGTGGTTGCCAGCTATAGCTTTTAGGATCCTTTAACTCCCCCTCTAATCCACAAAGGAAAGCATGAAATACTGAGGAAGGGAATTGAGCAGTTATCTACCTCTAAGAAGTGAAAGCCAAAGATTTAGTCAGGGTGATGAATAAGAGTTTAGATTTTGTGTGAGAGAGGATACCTATTTCCAGGTAGGTATTTGTAAATTCATCTATATTTCATCTCAACAAGCTTATAAAGCTAATGCAGTAATTGGAAAGGAGTTAGCTTTTCATACTATTCTTTTTAACAGGATCATAGGATGTAAAAGCTGGAAGAGCTCTAAAAGATCACCTATGTGCCATGAACTTAAAAAAAATTATTTTGACAACTTTACTTCAATATAATTCAATACTATACAATAAACATTAAGTGCCTACTATGTGCCAAGCACTGGGCTAAGTGCTGAGATAGTCCCTACCTTCAAGGAGCTTACAATCTAAAGGGGGAGTCAACACACAAAAGGAGGCAGGAAGGGAGGGGCAATCAGAGAAGGGATACCTGGAGTCAGGTCATTTAGTTCCATGGAGTTGAAATCAGGTAGGACAACAGATACAAAGTGGAGTGAGCTGAGCAAGTCCAGGTTCTGCCCTCTATAAAGGAAGGCATTGGGAGGAGTTTCACACTCTGCTCTCCATCTCTTCAATCATAGGGGAGAGGAGGCTGAGAGAAGTGTCAGTCAAGGCTTGAGTTAGCTGCTCGGTGATATAATTAGAGGAGATGAGCTTAACCTGGGGGGGCATCTTGTTCCGTGGAGTTGAAACCAGGCAGAGTAGTAGATGCCAAGTGAAGTGAGGAGACTGGTTTACTTTGAAATCCTATGTATCTTATCTTATGCACTAACACACCACACACACATTATAAGAAGAGGTCCCTAGGCTTCACCAAATTGCTGAAGGGGTCCCTGACACACACACAAAAATTAAGAATCCCATATTTAGCCCAATTCATCTTACAAATAATAAAGAATATATGGCTGAGAGAGGTGATATGATAGGAAGATGGGGCTGCTCAATCCTCCATGCTCATAGCTACTCATACTTGGGACTTATTTGCACTTGCCAAATACCAGGGCTTGTGGACCCAAACTCAAAGTGCTACTGCTTAACCGGAATTGTGAGAATAGTACCTAAGTGAAAACAAGAAGCCTCGATGGATCCAGCCCTGTATTTTCCCAAGTCTGTTAAACTGATACAGTCATGACAGATTACCTCTCCCAGTGGAATGGGATATGTAATATGGGTCAATCTCACACTACCCGGATTCTTCTCTTTAACAAAGTAATAAGGCTAGCCAATTTTTAATGGGACTATATGAGGTTAGAAGACAGGTACAAATAGTACAAGTGCCCCAGATGCAACATCAGAAGTGGAGCAGAGCCATTCTTTGCTAAACCTTCTCCCCGGGTATGATTGTGCCCCCTTGAAAGAACTGAAGCTACAATCATTGGTTCCTAGGAAGTGGTGAGAATTGGAGAAGTGGGCCATGTAAACTGCATGAGACTATTTTTTTGCTCCAAGAACTTAGCAGGAGCCTCTTGGAGTTGAGCTGCTTTCCCACACTCTGTATCACCGCACTATTTCCAGCCCTGATCTCCCTCCTGAACTCCAGTTTCCCATTAGCAACTTTCTGATAGACATCTCCTATAAACAGCTCAACATGTTCAAAATGGAGTTTGTTATGTTTTCCTGAAAACTCCTCTTTCCCCTAAGTTCCCCATTTGCATTGATGACATCACTATCTTTAGTCAGACAGATTCACTCTGAATCCTCTGAATCAGCTTAGACTCTCCCTCTCCTTCCACCCTAATATCCAATCAGCTGCCAAGTCTTGCTCATCTCCATAATATCACTTATGATTGTCCCTTTCTCTCTACCTCCAGTGGAAACCCCTCATCACTTCTCGCCTGTGCTATTGAAATATCCTCTTAATTGTTCTCTCTGCCTCCAGTCTCTCTCCTCTTTAACCCAGCCCCCTTAAAGTTGCTAAATTGATATTCTGAAAACACATATATGGCCACATCACCTCCCTACTTAAAATTTTTCAATATTTCCCCATTGCATCTAGGATAAAATGAAAAATCCTGCTCCCAATACTTAAAGCTTTCCATATCTGACTCCAACCTACTTTCCCAAATTTATGTCATATTACTTCTCTTTGATGACACTTCATTTCAGCCAAACAAGAATATTATCTGGTTCCTGTATACTACAATCAATCTCCCACCTCAATGCCTTTGCACAACTGTTTTCCCATGTCTAGACTGTGACTGCTTCTTTACCTTTATTTTATAGAATATGGAATTTTCTTCAAAGAAAGTCAGTCAGACAGTCAATAAAGATGTCTTTAGCAGTGTGCTAAACTCTGTGGATACAAAAAAAATGGCAAAAGATAGTCTCTATCCTCAAGGAGTTTATAATCTAATGAAGGAAGACAATACAGGTATACCTCAGAGATAGTGTGGGTTTGGTTCCAGACTATCATAATAAAGTGAGTCACACACATTTTTTTTTGTTTCCTAGTGCAAATAAAAGTTATATTTACACTATACTGTAGTCTATTAGGTATGCAATAGTATTATGTATAAAAAGAATGTACATACCTTAATTTAAAAATGCTTTTTTGCTAAAAAAAAAAATGCTAACCATCATCTGAGGCTTCAGTGTCATAATTTTTTTTTTTGCTGGTGGGGGGTTGTGCCTGGATGTTGATGGCTGCTGACTGATCAAGGTGATGATTACTGAAGACTGGAGAGCCTGTGAAAATTTCCTAAAATAAGACAACAATTAAATTCACTGCCTTGATTGACTCTTTCTTTCATGAAAGATTTCTTTGTAGCATGTGATGCTGTTTAATAGCATTTTACTAACAACAGAACTTCTTTCAAAACTGGAGTCAATTCTTGCAATCCTTGCTGCTGCTTTATCACCTGAGTTTATGTGAGATTCTTCAATATTGTTATGTCTGGAGGAACAGGAAGTCCCAAGGAGAGAGGCAGGAAAGCAACATCAGTGGAGCAATCAGAACACATGCAACATTTATCGATTAAGTTCCCTGTTTTATAAGAACATCCTTATTCCTTATCCTTCTTCATGACATCTGAAACCCACAAACCTTCCATTTTTTTTAAAGCAACATTTGTGAAGTGCAATAAAGCTAAGAACAATAAAATAAGGTAGAGCTGTATGCAAAAGGAGTAGAAATGAGGGAGTGGGGAAGGTAGTCCGCCTGGGGGCGTGGTGGACCTGTCCACAGGAATGCAGCTAAGTGGGAAATGAATAGTTGGCTGATCTAGACTCCCTCCTTAAATAAAGGTTCTGAAAGGAGCTTTCTATCCTCCAATCAGAGGAAGAGAAGGGCTCAAGTACCATTACCAATAAGAGACCTTTCCTGGTCTCCCCTTACTCCCTCTACCCTCTTAAAATTACTTTGTACTGTTTTCACTATACTCTGTATTTAATTACCTGCATATCTGTTATATCACACACACATACACTTACACACATATACACACACACAGAGAATACAAACCATTGAGGTTAGGGACATCCTTATTTGTGTTTTTGTCTCCCTAGCACCTACCATACTATGTCTTCCACACATATAGTAGCCAAATAACAAATTGCTCATTTAATTGAAGTGAACTGAATTTCTCCAGAGTAGGTGGGTGGCTATGGGTAGATAGACTCCATTTCCACAGTAGTGTTGGATGTTATTGTTAGAAATTTTAGCATATATCCCATGCTTTGAGTTCCATGATATCAACCACCCCCAACCCCACTCTTCCCATGGAAAGACCAAGGAGCAAAGAAATTTAGCATTCAGATAAAGTGTGGAAGATAAGATCTGACAGGCTTCCCATCCTGGCTCATCACCAACCATTGTGAATGAAAGAGACATTAGAACCCAGAACCCAAAGCAGCATTCTCCTCTACTCCCAACACACTTTCACATTCTAATGTACCCCTACCAGCAAACTCTAGCATTGACTCCTGTTTCTCCCCACTCACCCCAGAAGCATCTCTTCTACTCCAAACTGCCTAGTCTATTCTCTGGCAAACACTCTTTACTTATTTGCATTAAGCCTACCTGGCCTCTAACTTCTTAATGCTCCTTATGTATATCAGTCTGCTGTGCCATGTCCTCTTCCAGATACTCAGTAATTAGTTTCTCCCACCCTGTCTCAAATCAGTTTCAAATCCTATATAGGTCTGGAGTATAACTGACACATCCATGAGTGTGCGCCTTCAGACTCATGAGTGTAATTATTTCTTCTCTCCCTGAACTCATATAGCTGTAAGGCAATCCTTTTATTCTTCCCTGAGTGTATATCTTGGTCTCAGCAGATTAGAAACTTTATTCCTCTTTACTAATCCCTTATGTAATTCCCACCTCCCCCCTCAGAAGATGGCTTAGAAAATTGAAATTGTTTCTCTTGGCTCCCTCTTCTCACCTATTACCTACCTCAAAACCCATCTATTTCACCCAATTCTCTCTGACTTTGTTTCAGTTCCTAAGGAAGAGATAGCTCTTTCCCTTTCAAGGGGCTAACCCTTCTACTTCTGCCTTGATCCCAACCCCTCTTTCCCATTTCCTCATCATTCTCTTCATCTCTCATGGTCATTTCCCTATTTCTTGACTATTTCCCTGTTACCCACAAACATACTCTGATTTATCCCAGTCTGAAAAAAATGGTCATGGATCCTATCACCTTTTCTTTTTTTCTTTTGTTAGTGAGGCAATCAGGGTTAAGTGACTTGCCCAGGGTCACACAGCTAGTAAGTGGTCAGATTTGAACTCAGGTCCTCCTGGACACCAAGGCAGGAGCGCTATCCACTGCGTCACCTAGCTGCCCCGATTCTATCACCTTTTCAAATGAAAGGTGCTCACCACTTGCTCACCACCCACTCACTTTGCAAACACTTGCTTGCAATTTGGCTTTTGATCCTACCACTCAACTGAAATTACTCTCTCCAACGTTACCAGTGATCTCTTTCCTGATAAGTTCGATGGCTTTTTCTCAGTCTGCAACCTCCTGGACTTCTTTGAAGCTTTTGACTCTGTCAATATGAGCCATAACTAGGGCAGAATGATTGGAGCTTTGCCCCAGGGCACAGACCTCTGCAAGTGCTTCCTTCCCCAGGGGGTACATTTCCTCTAGAGGCTGTCCAGTCAAGCATTCACTAAACACCTATTTTGTGACAGGTACTGTGCTAAGCCCTGGGGATACAAAGAATGGCAAAAAAGAGTCAGTCCCTGCTTTTAAGCTCACAGTTTATGAGACAACATGCAAACAACTGCATACAAACAAGATAAATACAAGTTAAACCGGAGTTAATCAATAGAGGAAAAGTACTGGAGTTAATGGGGACTTGGAAAGGCTTCTTATAGTAGGGATTTTAGCTGAGAAGTAGAGAGGCAGAGATGAGGAGGGAGAGCATTCCAGGCATGGGGAACAGCCAGTGAAAATAGCCCCAACTCAGTGGAGTGTCTTGTGTGAGGAGCAGCAAGGAAGATGTTGTCATTGAATTGCAGCGTAAGGTGTAAGAAGACCATAAAGGTGGGAGGGGGCCAGCTTATGAAGGGCTTTGAATGCAAATAGAAGATTTTATATTTAATCTTGGAGGTAACAGGGAACCACTGGAATTTATTGAGCAGGGTGGTAACATGATCAGACTTGGGAAGATCAATTTGATAACTGAGTGGAGGATGGATTGGGGTGGGAAGAGATTTTTGGCAGGGAGATCAGCCAGCAAGCTATTGCAGTAGTACAGATATGAGGTGATAAGGGCGTGTGCCAAGATGGTAGCAGTATCAGAGGTGAGAAGGTGGAGTATGTGAGAGATGTTATAAAAGTATTATCAACAAGAGTTGGCAATAGATTGGAAATGGGGGATGAGAAACTGTGCAGAGTTCAGGATGACACCTGAGCTGCCAGCTGGGGTGACAGAGAGGATGGCCATAGTAACAGGACAGTTCAGAAGAGGGGAAAGGTTTTGGGGGAAAGATAAAGAGTTCAGTTCTGGACATGTTAAATTCAAAATGTCTACAGGACATCCAGTTAAAGCTATTGAACAGATAGTTGGAAATTGTGAGTCTAGAGGTTAGGAAAAAGGGATAAGTAGATATAAGAATCATCAGCATAGAGACGATAGCTGAATCCTTGGGAGATGATGAGATCACCAACTGCAATAGTATAGAACAAGCTGGCCAACTACAACAAAGCCTGAAACCCACAGATGGCCCTCTGCCTATTTTTGCATGGATTTGTGAGCTAAGAACAGTTTTTCTATTTTTAAATACAACAAAACTTTATTGAAAGAAAAAATAAAAATAAAAACCCAAACCATTCTTAGCTGGGATGGCACTGGATTTGGCTTATGGGCTATAGCATCCTGAGGTATAAAGGGAGAAAAGGACCCAGGGCAAAGCTCTAAAGGCCACCCACCATTAGTGGGCATGACCTGGATGAAGATTTAGTGGGCAGGAGTGATCAGACTGGTGGGAGGAGAATCAGGATAGAGGAATGTGATAGAAACCTAGAGAGGAGAATGAGGAGGGTGATCTATAGTGTCAAAGGTTAAAACTAAACCGGGAAAAGCTGAAATGTACAGTTTCAGAGGAAATGGGAAGACCTCTGGGAAGTGATGACAAATGGAGGGAACCAAAGCATGAGAACAACTTATACAGTGACAAGAACATTATAGAAAAAAGTAACTCTAAAAGACTTTAAAACTCTGATCACCACAGTGATAATCCTTAAGTCCAGACAACTGGAGATGAAACACACTGCCCAGGATGTGATGAATTTAAAATACAAAGTGAGATACACAGTCTTGTATATCTATTGCAATAATACAGATATGAGGTGATAAGGGCCTGTGCCAGGGTGATAGCAGTATCAGAGGTGAGAAGGTGGAGTATGTGAGAGATGTTATAAAAGTGTTATCAACAAGAGTTGGCAATAGATTGGAAACGGGGGATGAGAAAATGTGCAGAGTTCAGGATGACACCTAAGCTGCCAGCTGGAGTGACAGAGAGGATGGTGGTACTCTCCACAGTAATAGGACAGTTCAGAAGAGGGGAAAGGTTTTTGGGAAAAGATAAGGAGTCTTGGATGTGGCCAGTGTAGTTTTGCTATACTGTGCATAATTTTATGAGGGTTTTCTTTTTCTTTTTCTTTTTTTCCCAATCATTATTCACTTGGAGGGGGCAGTGGGAAAAAGCAATAAATTTTGTAATAATTAATTAGTTAACAAAAATAGGAAGCTATCAAAAAGTAAATTAAAGCAGAGGGTCAAACTTCTGCCTAAATGTTGGGAATTTTCCTAACAAAGGGTTCTGAGTGATTATTGTTTTAATTTTTTATTCAGTCCATAAAGCAGAAGAGGGGACCAAGTGGACCTGAGAGGCCATTATATTCCCCCTAGATAAAGAATGACTTGTGCTATAACAAAGTATGACTGATAAAATGTCTATAGGCAAAGGGATCAGAGAGAAGAGGGTGGTAAAGACTCTCAGCAGGTCAAGTGCACCCATAATAGGATAAATGAACACTTGCAACAAATATATGAAATCACGGTTAAGGAAAGCTTCAGCATCTCAGTTTCAAGAGTCCTTGGAGTCATTCAAGTCCAATCATACCTGAAAAAGAAAACTTCCTTCAACGTATCCAACAAGCCATCATAAAGCTTTTTACTTGAAGCCCTCCAGCAAGACAGTATTTATACTCTCCTGAGGTCAATCTTTTCTGGTCATGAGTCTATCATGGGGTTAGAGATTTAGAGCTAAGAGTAAACTCAAAGGTCCATCCAGACCACTCATCTTCTCTTACTGATAAGAGAACTGAGGCTGAGTGACGAATGACTTGTCAACAATTACATAGGAAGGAAAATAACAGATCTGGAATCTGAACCCAGATTCTCTGGCTACAGATTCATCACTTAAAGCTCTTCAAAAGTGGAATGGGCTGCTACAGGATATAATGGGTTTTCCTCCCTAGAAATCTTCAGGATGCAGCTGGATGATCATTTATTTGGGATGTCATCACTGGGAAAGGGAGAGAGAGAGAGACAGAGAGAGAGAGAGACAGAGACACAGAGAGAGACAGAGCGACAGAGACAGAGACTTCTAAGGTGTTTCTGGGTCTTATATTTCATGATTCGGAAATTCTATCAAAACTCAAGGATTATCATGAAGACAGAATAGAAATGAAAGGGAAAAGAAAGCAAAATGTATTTTGTATTTCCCTGATTTATTTTAGAACATGAACATTTGGATACATAATAATTGGTATTGTTATCTGAGAAGGGTGGTGAATGAAAAGTAACCAAACATCTTAGCTAGGCAAGCTCATTAATGAAAGGTTCAGTTTTTGCTGGCAAGACTTTCATCTAATCTGGACTCTACTTTTGAGTTCTAGGAATGAAAGTAGGTGAGGTCACAAGTCAGTTAGTATCCTGGAGTTACAACTACTTAGTAAGATTGAGCTGTTTTTCCCCTTTTGGGAGGGAACGTTTAAATCAGAAATGCAGTGGTCTCCTGGTGACTTAATACAAACCAGTAAGAACAACCTGCTTTACAAGCTTCTCCTGAAACTAATAGACCAAGCAACTGATAATTCCACATCAAATATAGGGCTTCCTGCCAGTATTGCTCCCTCTTACAAACCACTTTCTGGTGACCAGGGAGATTCTATGGTTGGTTACCTATTAAGACAAAAGAGATCTTTTTTTTCTAGAGTATTTGATAACAAGGAAGGCTAAGCAGATAATGCCAGGTGTTCCAGACAAACCAGTCATCTTTTAAGAGGCATAGGACCAGAAAGAAATGAGTAAGTGAGCAAATAGTTATGAAAAGTAGAATTGCAAACTATGACCACATGAAAGTATGATCCAAGTCATTTTAATAAGAGAAATGCAAACTAAAGAAACTCTAAGGTTTCATATATATCATGCAAACAGGCAAAGATGACAAAAAAAATGAGAAACAGTCTGTCAGGAAAAATTAATTAAGTGCCTATGTGCCAGGTACTGTGCTAAGCACTGGGGATACAAATAAGAAAAAGAAAGTCCCTGCCCTCAAGGAGCTTACAATCTAATGGCAGATGACAACACACAAAAGGAAGTTGCAAAGGAGGAAGGGAGCATCAGAAGATAGCCTGCTCAGGTGCATGATGTTCATGGAGTGGAAACCAAGCACAGCATGTCAAATGAAGACATGGGAAATGAAGTTAGCTGGCAAATTTTGAAAATTTTGAGTGCTCTATAAAGGGAATCTTTGGGAGGAGTTTATTTTTTTCTCCAGTCCTCCAATCCAAAGCTGAGTCTGGCAACAGATATCATTGCAGTGGCTACGAGAAGACATGAATTCGGATGCAGTGTTTGTGGAGATGTCATGTCATCTAACTGTTCTGAATTTCATTTGGAATTATGTAAGAGCTCATTGGCCCAGCAATCCTGCAACTGAGCACATATACTCCAATGAAGCCAAAGACAGAAAAAAAGGTCCATTATGTACTAAAATATTCACAGCAGAACTTTTTGTGATAGGAAGGAAGTGGGGTGGGGGGACTTGCAAAAGTGGCTGTCCATTGATTAGGAATGGCAGGGAAAAAACTATGATATATCAGTGTAAGATTAAGTCAGTCCATAAACATTTTTAAAGTACCTACTACATGCCAGACACTGTGTTAATTTGAATTATTTTATATATGATCAAAATTGATTTTATATTTGATATTATTTGCTAAATAATGATGATAATCATAAGAGTACTGCTAATATTTTCATATATATGAAGTAAACAATTTGACCTTATTGATTCCCTTATAATTGGTCTTTAATGTTACCTTATATTTCTCCTAGATGTTAAATGTAAAATTTTCTCTTAAGTTCTGGGGTTTTTGTCACAAAAACCTGAAAGTCTTTGAGATTGTTAATTTCCCTTTTTTTCATTCAGGATCATACTCAACTTTGCTGGGTAAGTTACCCTTTGTCACAACTCCAGCTTTTTAGCTCTACAGAATATAGTATTCCAAGACCAACGATCCTTCAATGTAGCAGCTGCTAGGTCTTGTGTAATTCTTATTGTGGCTTTATGATATTTAAGTTGTTCTTTTCTTGTTGCTTCTAATATTTTCTCCTTAGCCTGGGAGCTTTAAAACTTGGCTATTATATTCCTTTAAGATTTCCTCCTGTGGTCTCTTTCAGGTGGTGATCACCTTTTCTCAAGAGATGATACTAACTTGATCCATTGTCCTTGACTGGCAATTAGCTGCAAAAAGTCAGTACAAGTAGAGCACCATTAAGATAATTATAATATGTTCCAAAATCCAATCAAGTAGATGAATAGGAAGGGGAAATTCTATGAACAAAGTAACTAGACCCTCTTAAAAAATCCATATATTTTTTGTTCTTAGTGACCAAAAGATCTACAAACTTCATCAACCAGAAAACAATCTCCTTCTCAAAAAGAGGGACATAGTAGCCAAGGTCAACATTAGCTTATTGTAGATCATTTGCAAAACATTATGGAGGAGGAGGAGGGAGAAAATGAGGAATATTGCTTCACAAAATAGTCAAAATCAGCTGAGAAGAAAACAAATCTGTAGAAAGTTGTTAGAATGAGGTCCAATTTATTTAAATCACCTAAGGGCACGTAGAGCTGAAAATGAAAGGTCAACAATCAGACATGAAATGCCTATGGTATTTATTCTGGTCAATTACAATAGTAGAATCACTGTATTTTAATGCTATCACATCAATACATGATATACTGTGAATGTAAGTAGAAATAACATTTAAGGAGATGATGTCAGGAAAAATGGATTAATATGACCAAAGACAAATGGGAGAAATCAGTGCAGAAAGTTATGCAACCTTAAACCCTTGGAATTGATTTTGAAATATCTCAAAAACAGGAAGATTCCAAAAGACTAAAAATGTTGCAGATAATACTTTAATTTGTAAAAAATGATGACCAAGATGATGTTAGCAACTACTAGTCTACTTTCTCATCTCCATAAAATCTTGATAGGAATGGTCTTTGCATGCATTGAAGTATCATTAATGAAAACATGAGAAGATAACTGATAATTTTTAATAGAAGATCACATCTTTGTCATCACAGATGGAAGTGAGAAGTGTAGAGAATAAGATTCTGGTGTATCTATTATTTACTAACTTTAAAAACATTTTATTTGGTAGGACAAAATGCAACATTAAAGGCTCTCATCAAACAAATGCGGCTACAAAGATAGCTTTGTTTGGTGATCTCAAATAAATCATAAAACAGGGAAAAATATTCTTATTTAGTTTTTTACCACTGTCATGGAAGATGTCTTGTACAGAGTTCAAAATAAAAGATTCTCTGTTAATAATAAGGGTTTTTTTTTTTCTTTTTGAGGCAATCAGGTTAAGTAACTTGCCCAGGGTCACATAGCTAATAACTATCTGAGGCTGGATAACAAGGTTTTTTTTAAAGGTTCTTGTTCATTAATGACACTGATCTAATTGTAACACCCTGGCACATCTCACAATATGTGCATTTATATGTGTGTACAAACACACAGTGTATGTACACATGCACATATGTATCTATACATACACATATGTATAGAGTCTATATAGCTGTACAGACAAACATACAAACACACATGTATGCAGTGAGGTGGTACAGTAGATAGAGCTCCAAGACTAGAGTCAGGAAGACCTGAATTCAAATTTGGCCTCAGACACTTAGTAACTGTTCGACCCTGGGAAAGTCACTTAACCTCTTCCTGCTTCAGTTTCTTCATCTATAAAATGGAGATAATAATAGTTCCTATCTCCCAGGGCTGTCATGGTGATCAAATAAAATAATATATGTATGATGTTTTGCAAACCTTAAAGCAAAATTTACCTATTATCATTATTGTTGTTATTTATTATTATTAGCATTGGTATTAGCATTGGTGTATACATAGGATAGGCTCTTCAAATGAAGCTGAGCCCAAACTAACTAGTTGGAAGAGATTGGGTTTAATGACCTTTGGGAAATTGTATATTGCTTCCAGTGATCCCAAACTTCTCCCAGTTACAAGAATCCATCTCACTCTAACACCAAAATTCTTTCATAGGTATATGTGGTTGCCAATCATAATCACCAAGGAATTAAAATGACAAGAGACCCAAAGTGCAATGATAAGAGGCATGGAGTGTAAGCAGACATTGGCATATCACCAGTAAAGAACAGTAAAGCAGAAGTGGCATAAAATAAATAAAATTAAAGGTGTCATCAAGAACATGTATGACTCAAAAAAAATGGATTGGTCATGTGATAAGAATGAGAGACAACAGATGTACAACTCCAATACTACACAAATCTCTACCCAAAAATATGTCAAGAACCAGATAAAAATCTCCAGCACACAGGCAGTTAAGTGGTTCAGTGAATAGAGGAAATTTGGCTTCAAATACCTACTACCTATTCAGCCCAGGCAAGTCATTTAACTTCTGTCTCAATTTCCTCATCTGTAAAATGGTAAATACTTAGAAAGTAGCCATAAAGCAAGAATAGCTGCAACATCCAGAAATTCACAGGACACAAAATCCAAGAAAAGATCCAGTATTAAAATCCATGGACTCAAATATCTGAAGACAATTGAACAAAGTTTAGGCAACCAATAGTAGGAACTAGAAGTTCTAACCCAAGGGAGCAAAACTGACTTCATAGATATCGCTTAAACTCAGTGGTATACAATCCATGCCTGGACTGGACTATGGCTCTGGATGGGTCTATCTAATTCAAAAGAAAAAGGTAAGAGGTAAAATGGGGAAGGGGAGGAAAGTGTGGCATTGTATATTAAGAAGGTTCACTCATGTGAGGAAATCCAAGAACCAGTGGCATATAGTATATAGCAAACAGAAGTGACTTTGTCATTGGAATATATTACAGACCACCCAAACAGAAGGAGGAAATAGATGAAGAGTTTAGGAAAAATCAAAAGTCTGGCACAGAGGCTTGATATATAGTAGTGATAGTACAGTTCAGTTATACAGACATCTTTTGGGGTTATCTTTGTCAAAAACAGAAACTAATAACTTCTTTGCTTGCCTTATTGATAATTTCATAATTCAAATGATAAAGAAACCAACCAGGGGAAATTCCATTTGGATTAGATTTTCACTAATAAAAACGAAAAAGTTTCTGGGGGTGAAAATGATAACAACATTGAGGGGAAGCAATCAATCCCTCCTGGAGTTTGTGAGAGAGGAAGAGAAAAGCCTGACATGTAACTCTAGATTTTGGAAAAATGAATTTCAAAGGATCCAGAGGAAAGCAAGGTAGGATACTCTGGACTAAAGTGCTTCACAATAAGTCGTTCAGGAGGTATGGAAGATGCTCCAAATGAGTGTATTTGTCTAAATACCCAGTTCTGATAATTCTCTCCCTCTCTCTCCTGGGGGAAGAAGCTGGGAATGTTTGAAACACTGGCGATGGCACTCACTCAGAAGTGGACAGAATGTAGGGTCCTGAGTTTTTCTCTTCACCAGAGGAGGTCCCCCTCTCTCCCAACCAGTTCCCAGAGTTCTCTGAGTTCGAGCACTAGAGGGGATAGGGAGAGGGAACACTTCACTGCTAGGACTATCATATAGTGATTGGTCCCTTAGAAGGATACATAGCTGCAGGCAAATTAAATCAGCTGTGACTTTCTTACCTGAAAACCTTCTCCTGTGCTTTGTTGCCCCTAAGGATTCAATAGCAATGTCCATGATACTCAGGTCTTATAAACTTTCAAATTTAACAGTCCTTTCTGAAGGTCAAGACCTCCTATAGTTGGATTGACTTAACATTTACACTCACTTGTACTCTACACAAGGTATTATTGTACAAGGTCCCTATTTTCTTATTCCTTAGTGCTTGCAGTGGTATGTTCTACACCTCCATCCTGCTCTCCCACATCCCCAAAACACATACCCACAACAATAACAACAAGATCTAAGGAGTAAAATTCATTAAACAAATATTTTAGTTCAATTGTAAAGATGTTGGGTTAGAGGGAGCAGTGAGACATCCAGTTAAATTGTCCTACTAAAAAATTAGAGATTAATTATAGTAACAATAATAAAAATAACAGCTACAACCACCACAACCACAATAATAATAATGATACCAACAATTATGATGATAATGATGGGAAAAGGAAGAAGAAGAAGAAATAATTAATTTAAAAATAAAAACGTTTCATGTTTCTAGGAAATTAAAAAAAAACAAAACTATTCCTACAAATCTGCTACCCATAAGGATCCCAGACAAGCCCCTACAATGTAATCTGTGATCCAAAACCCCAATTCTGATCTCATGTGTATCGACTTCAATTTGGACACAAGCCTCCCAAATCATATTTGACCACACTCAGAGTTTCCTCTAGAAATTTCAAAATAAAGTTGTAACTCAATGTCCCAAACATGGGTAAAAAGGGTCTCTAATTCTCATACAAGTACTCAAGGAAACAATGTATATCAGGTACAGGGCAGCATTTGTTTCCCCCTACTTAAAAAAAAATATATATATATATATATATACACATATATGTATAAGATAACACACAAGGCTTATCTAAAGTTCCTAGAATTCTCTTCATTGCTCCCTTGAGCTCTAGTCCTAAATCTCTAAATTTCTTTTTTTGGAGGCAGTCAGTGTTCCAGGATCGTACAGCTAGTGAGTGTCTAAGACCAAATTAGAACTCAAGTTATCATGACTCCAGTTCTGGTGCTCTGTGCCCCCTACCTGCCCCTTCTAGAACTCAAATTTTTGAGCAAAATCTCCATATCTGGATGTCTCCCTAGTACCTCAAAATCAATCTTTTTAAAATAGAACTCCTTATTTCTGTTCTAAAACATAGCACTCCTCATAAATTTCTTATTTGTGTTGATGGCACCAACCGTCCTCCCAATTACTCAGTGTTACAACAATCAGGGAGGCATATCAGTTGAGCTGTTGAGAAAAAGATAGCAGCAATTCAATTCAATAAGTATTTTCAAATTATGGTTGCCAATAGCCCTAATGAAAGCAGAGAAGGCTGGGTGTTCCTTAACCTCGCCCTTGTATTGCAACTACAAGGTTCATTGTATAGGAAGGGGAGCCAAGGAGGCTGGGAAGCATTCCTTATGAGTCTCCCTATGTTGTTATATGTTACCAGGGAAGTCTAATCTGAAAGCTGCTCAATGTCTTAGTTAAAAAATACAACAGAGTCTGTGTGACTCTAGGCAAGTCATTTAACCCCAATTGCCTCACCGAAAAAAAGAAAAAAAAATACAACATAGTTAAACACTGACAACTTTGAGTCACAAGGTCAAGGACAAGGACCTCCTTAAGATTGCCTTCTGGGATCTTTCTTCTTCTCCTAGGCATTCCTGTGTCTGAAGTAATCAGATCCTGGCAGTCAATACTTAAGCAACATTGGTATCCATGCTCATAACTTTGGAATCCTTCATCTCTCCAAATCCCATGAGTTGCCAAGTCCTATCAATTCTACTTCCATTTTATACCTCATGTTAGGATCCTAGAATCATAAATTTAGAGCTCAATTTAAAGACCGTTGAGTCCAACCCCCTTATTTTAAAGATGAGGAAAGTAAAACTGGAAACGGTTAAGTGATTTGACAACCATGACACAGCTTGCAAATATCTGATATTAAATTTGAATTGAGATCTCCTGGAATCCAATACAGCTCATAGTTTAACCATTGTGCCACCTAGATTAGTCTCACACTCTCCCTTCTCAAGCCAGTTCAGGCTGGTGTTACGTCCTTTCTAAAGACCTGTCATAGTTTACTCAATAGTCTTTTTGCTTTCATTCTCCCTAATGTATCTTTCATGTGTCTGCTCATTTAATTTTCCTAATACAGAATTTAATCATGACATTTTTCTGCTCCAATTAAACTATGTCTTGTAGGACAAAATATCAAGTTCTTAATTTGGATTTAAGTACCAGTCAGCCTTCCTTTCCAGGCTTATTTCCTGCTCCTCCCCTTCATTCATTCCGCATTCCTGCTACACTGGACTATGGCTGTTTCCTAATCTCCTTCTGTATTTTCTGGCCACTCTGCATTCATGCAGGTTGTCTCCTATGGCCACCTCATTTAACTTTCTTCTTCCTTCAAAGTTCAGTTCGAGTGACACTTTCTCCATGAAGCCTTCTTTGAATCCATCTTGCCTTCCTCAAATGTTACATCTGGATCTTCCCTTTTCCTTTATCACATTCTACTGAGAAACTCCAAGGGTCTTCCCCTCCCAGACAGATTCATTTGTGAAGGCACACTAGGCCATCTTTTGCCTCAATTGTTAGCTAGCCTTTAGCTACTGTAAGGGTGTTGCCTCAGACAAACTGAGACGTTAGCTTAAAAAGGCTAAGGTCTCCCACCACATCCAGGGCCACTGCCAGTCATCCTGACCTATGTCTAGCCACTGGACCCCAGTGACTATGGAGGAGAGAGGCTGATAACTTTGCACAGCTCTGCCTCACTTAAATAGATTTCATTTGCAAGTCAAGACATCACCCCATGATGTCATTGGTCCTCTTTGAAGAAGGATGAACAACAACAATCACATGTATTTTGTATCATATTTATTTGTGATCTCTTCCCTGCCCCCCACCCCCGCCCCCAGTTGTTTGGAAGCTCCTTGAGGCCAAGAACTGCATAATTTCTTTCTTCATCTTTATACTCCATGAGCCTAACCGTGCTTTGTTCATAAGATCATAGATTTAGAGATGTGAGGGACCTTCGATTTCACATAATCCAACCCCTTCATTTTATTTTATTTTATTTTTTAAAGAACAACTCATTTTATTTATTTTGATCCATTTTAAAATTCTGAACTTAATAAACACCAACTGAAATAAACACTCCCATAAACTTATCAATGGTGGAATACAAGGATTTGCATCCTATCTCTGCTCCATATTACCTGTGTGACCTTAGGCAAGTCATTTAACCTCAGTGGGCCTCAGTTTCCTCATCTGTAAAATAAGGGTGTAAGTGCACTTTACTATCTCATCTAGTTCAAAATCTATGATCATACTAGCCTTAGAAAAAAGAAATCCTGGTAGTATTAATTAACTGAATCTCTATGTTAGCAGATTACAATAACAGTGCTACTAATAATGAAAATAGAACAAAAAAGAAGGGGCAAATCTCTTATTTTACAGATGAAGAAACTGAGGGCCAGAAAGATAGAGTGAATTTTGTCCAAGTTTTCACAGGCAGCAAGTGGTAGGAGAGTCAACAAACATTTATTAAGTGCGTACTTATGCTAGTACTATACTGAGTGCTGGGGAGACAAATAAGAACAAGAAAGACTGTCTGGGTGAGGGAAAAGAGAGTACTTAGCGTTGGGTGTGATGCAGAAGTCCTAAGAAGTGTAGCCATTGGGAAATAAAGAGATGGCTGGCCTTAAATGGAGGTTTTGGGAGGAACTCTGCTCGGCAGGTGGTGAAGTAGATGGAGCACTGAAGTCAGGAAGACTCGGCTTCCGTTCAAATCTGGCTTCAAGCACTTATGAGCTATGTGACCTTGGGCAAGTCAATTAACTCTGTTTGCTAAATTTCCTGATCTATAAAATGAGAGGGAAATGCCAAACCACTCCAATATCTTTGCTAATAAAACCCTAAATGGGGTCATGAAGAGTAGGATACTACTCAACAGCAACTGTTTTGTCCTCCAATCAGAGGCGTGCCAGGGGCAATGGGCATTGATGAGGTGTGAGTATTAAGGCTGATGTGATCCTGCAGGATGATAAAGTTTCTAGAGGCATCAGAAGACCAAAGGAGTGCTTTGGAGGGTGAGAGGGGGATAAGGGTGCTGGTGGAGAAAGAAGGGGGAGGACTGAAGCTGGTTCTCTGACTCCAGATGCATTGCGCACATGGGAGGCACTTAACAAATGTTTATCTGTAAGACTTGGAGCCCCTTTTGATTTATGAGGTATGACTGACAACTTTGGGAGATATTCACCTTCTGCCTTCAGATTCTTGGTCAGGTGCCCTAGATCTTTTCAGGTTTATTATGTACTCAACTGGATGTTCTGGGCAACTATCCAATTTCGCCTTGGTAGAGTCTAAGTTTGGGTGAAGGCCCAGGCTGTAGAGGAGGCCAGCTCACCCTCTTCATTTTAATCCACAGCTTCACCACTGCTACAGCTACCCCCAAAGAGTTCCGTATAGCCTCCTGAAGGGCCTTCTAATTTGTGACAGGATAAGGTAAATTGTCCCCCTAACCCAATCCAAGACTTAGACTCTCAATAGGAATAGAATCACAGGTTCTCATGTCCAAAGTATATAAGTAGAGGTAAAGATCTCTTCTATTTTCATTATTAGTAGCACTGTTATTGTAGTCTGCTAACACAGAGATTCAATTAATTAATACTGCTAGGATTCCTTTTTTCTAAGGCTAGTATGATCATAGATTTTGAACTAGAAGGGATAGTAAAGAGCACTTACATCATTATTTTACAGATGAGGAAACTGAGGCCCACTGAGGTTAAATGACTTGCCTAAGGTCATACAGGTAATATGGAGCAGAGATAGGATGCAAATCCTTGTATTCCACCATTGATACTGTCTTGTTTGTTCAATTTTTTTTCTTTGCCTTTTCAGTTTAGTTAGTTTAGCTACACCCTCCCGCCCACAAGAGATCAGTGTGTGTGTATGTGTGTGTGTGTGTGTGTGTGTGTGTGTTTTAGTATAACTTCAATTTGAAAGGAAATTAAGAAAAACATCATAATCCACACATCGGAATTGCTCTCAAAAGAGCAGACTAAGGGCTGCTTTGGAAATCTGCCAAGAGCCCTAGGGCTCCAGCTGATTTGCATAAAGTGGAACAGATTGTGGGTTGCAAAATGCAAAAACCTTCAATTGAAAGGCAGAGGTGCAACCTACAAGATGGAGCAGGTAGTTTTGATTCTGGGAGGAGCAATTTCTCCTGGTGCAGATTCTCTAATCTACACCTTCAGAATAAGGAGGGATAGATTAAGGAGATGAGGGAGGCCATAGGCCATATCAGTTTCATAGAGGTTGCTTTGCCTGGATCCAGCTGTTTTATAAGCCTCACCTTTAGCCAAGAGGTGGCAAGGAGTACTAGATGGGAGAGCTGGGCACAGATTGCCAGGAAGACCTGGATTCAGGTCCTGTATCTGACACAGACTGTCTTCTGATTTCCCTCGAATTGCAGCTCAGTTCCTCAAATTATACAAGAAGCCTTTCCTGATCTACCTTAATGCTAGTGCTTTCCTTCTGTCATTTTCTACACTCTAACCTGCACAAATCTAGTTCACACACAGCTATTTACATATTTATACATTCCCATTAGACTGTGAGCTTCTTGAAGGCAGAGACTGTTCATTGATTTGACTTTCTTTGTATCTTTAGTGCTTCACACTGTGCCTGGAACATAGTAGGTGCTTAATAAATGCTTGTTGACTTGACTTAACCTCTAAGAGTCATAAGTGACTGACTATGTATAAGCTGCTAACCTACATTGGTAGAGGGGGTTCCCTCACCCTTTATCAATGAAGCCAGACAAATGCCAGACTTGGTCAACCCCTCTAGAGACTGCTGTGACCTACTCATCTAAAGCTTTTTCCAAAACTGCCTAGTACTAAGTTACTCCTACCTTTCCCTTCCAGGCTCCCTCTCTGAATGAAAAAGCTTGGGTCCAAAATCGTAATGGAACCCTAAACCAGTAGGTTCTAGAGGTTTGGTTTTTGTGGGATGTTTTTTAAGTCCCTGGTTAAAGCTATACTCTTTAAGCCTGTTAACTTAGCTGTATCACATGAGAGAAAAATAAAGTGTCTTCCTATCAATCCGTTGTACTAAAGGATGACAAACTACAATTGCTTTCCATTTTGAGAGAAGAAAAAAGAAAAAAAAACCTACGAATGAGTAACATAATAGATCAAGACACCAAACAAACTGAAACTAACCTCTTCACCAAAAAAAGCCAACTAGCTGAGGATCCAGAGAAAGAAAACCTCCCACGCTGCCTCTCTCTCACAAAAAAGGAAGTGAAAGAAACTTCTGAAAGACTAAATCACTAACCAAGTGTTTAACTGAAACCAGTGAAATTTAGAAGGGGTTTTAGAAGTTGGTGTTTATAGAACAGATACTATGAATTTTTTTTAAGAAATATTACAGAGGGCAGAGCCAAGATGGCAAAGAAAAGGCAGCAACTCTACTGAGCTCTCCCCCAAACCCCTGTGAACACCTTTAAATAATGTCATAAAACAATTCCTGGAGCAGCAGAACCCACAAAAGGATGGGGTGAAATAATTTTCCAGCCAATGACAAGTTAGGTGAGCAGGAAAGATCTGTTGCACCTAGGTGAGGGTGGAGCGCAATCCGGCACAGACCCAGCCCCAACAAACCAGGAGCAGGCCTTGGGAGCCACTGAATCAGCCGTAGCAGCAACAGCTTCTGGAGCTCTCAGCCCATAGATGGTAAGGGGGTCAAACAACTGATCAGAATGAGATTACAGGAGTTTCTTTGCTGGTATTGGTGCACACTCTGTTGCTTTGCCCGTACTTGGATCTGGGATGCAGTCCTGGGTAGCAGTCCCAGGGTGAGGAGGAGCACTAGCACAACAGAGCTTGTGACTTCAGTGGAGTGGAGACCCTCATCACAGTTCCGGGGGAGAAAAGAGTACTTGTGGTCACTCACAGACCAGAGCACAGGCCAGGAGAGGAATAAACACACCTCTCCTTAGATCATACCACCTTGGAAGAACTGAAAACTTCCAGATCCCTAGAAGTATCTCTGAAAACAGTTGCACAAAACCTTTGAAGCTTGGTTCAGTGTGCCCTCTACCCTGGAAGCAGAGCCCTACTTTAACAAAGAGTTAAAAGTCAAGAACTATTTCTTGACTGGGAAAATGAGCAAACAACAGAAAAAAAAATCCTGACCATAGAAAGTTACTATGGTGACAAGGAAGATCAAAACACACACTCAGAAGATAACAAAGTCAAAACCTTATGTTTAAAGCCTCTAAGAAAAATATGAATTGGTCTCAGGCCATAGAAGAGCTCAAAAAGGATTTTGAAAATCAAGGAAGAGAGGTAGAAGAAAAATTGGGAAGAGAAATGAGAGTGGTGCAAGAAAATAAGGAAAAATGAGTCAACAGCTTGGTAAAGGATGCACAAAATAATACTGAAAAAAATAACACTTTCAAAGGATATAAACAGGTAGTTTTCAGATGAAGAAATTAAAGCCATTTATAGTCATATCAAAAATGCTCTAGGGGCAGCAAGGTGGCACAGTGGATAGAGCACTGGCCCTGGAGTCAGGAGGATCTGAGTTCAAATCCGGCCTCAGACACAGAGCACTTACTAGTTGTATGACTCTGAGCAAGTCATTTAACCCCAAATGCCTCACCAAAAAAAAAAAAAATTCTCTAAATCACTATTGAGTAGAGAATGCAAATCAAAACAACTCTGAGGTACCACCTCACATCTATTAGATTAGTTAATATGACAGAAAAGGAAAATGATTAACATTAGAGAGGATGTGAGAAAATTGGAACACTAATGCACTGTTGGTGGAGCTGTAAACTGATCCAACCATTTTGGAGAGCAATTTGAAACTATGCCCAAAGGGCTATAAAATGGTGCATATCCTTTGATCCAACAATACCACTACTAGGTATGTATCCCAAAGAGATAATTAAAAAAGGGAAAAGGACCCATATGTACAAAAATATTTATAGGAGCTCTTTTTGTAGTGGCAAAGAATTGAAAATTAAGGGGATGTCCATCAACTGGGGAATGGCTAAACAAGTTGTGGTATATGAATGTGATGGAATACTATTGTGCTATAAGAAATGATGAGCGGGCAGATTTCAGAAAAAACCTGATACTGAGTGAAGTGAGTAGAACCAGGAGAACATTGTATACAGCAATAGCAACATTGTGTGATGATCAATTATGAATGACTTAGCTCTTCTCAGCAATATAATGATCCAAGACAATTCCAAAAGACTCATGATGGAAAATGCTATCCACATCCAGAGAAAGTACCATGGAGTCTGAATGCAGATAAAAGCATCCTATTTTCACTTTTGTTTTGTTTTTTTGTTTTTTTCTTTCTCATGGTTTTTCTTTTTTTGTTCTGATTCTTCATTCACAACATGACTGATAAGGGAAATATGTTTAACCAGATTGCACATGTATAACTTATATCAGATTGTTTGTTGTCTTAGGGAAGGAAGAGGAGAGGTGAGGGAGGGAGAAAAATTTGGAACTCAAAATTTTATAAAAATGACTGTTGATAACTATCTTTACATGTAATTGGAAAAAATAAAATACTATTAAGTGGGGGGGAGGAGGAAGAAAATAGCATCTTAAAAACAGACTAGGCCAAATGGTAAAAGAGGTACAAAAAGCCAATAAGGAGAAGAATGCCTTAAAAAGCATAATTGGCCAAATGGAAAAAGAGGCACCAAAATTCACTAAAGAAAAAAAAACTCCTTCAAAAGTAGAATTGACTAAATGGAAAGGGAGATACAAAAGTTCACTGAAGATAATAATTTCTTAAAAATTGGAATTGAGCAAATGAAAGATAATGACTTTACAAGAAATCAAGAAAAAATAAAACCAAAAAAATGAAAAAAATAGAAGACAATATTAAATGTTTTATTGGAAAAACAAGTGACCTGGAAAATAGATCCAGGAGAGATAATTTTAAAATTATTGTACTATTTGTGAGCCATGATCAAAAAAAGAGCCTAGATATCATCTTTCAAGAAATTATCAAGGAAAACTGTTCTGATATTCTAGAACCACAGGGTAAAATAGAAATTGAAAGAGTCCACCAATCACCTCCTGAAAGAGAACCCAAAATGAAAATTCCCAAGAATATTATAGGCAAATTCAAGAGCTTCTAGGTGAAGGAAAAATACTGCAAGTGGCCAGAAAGAAACAATTCAAATATTGTGGAGCCACAGTCAGGATAACACAAGATTTAGGAGCTTCTACGGTAAAGGATTGGAGGGCTTGGAAAGCGATATTCTAGAAGGCAAAGGAGCTAGGATTACAACCAAGAATCACCTACTTAGTAAAACAGTATAATCCTTCAGGGGGAAAAAATGGACATTCAATGAAATAGAGGACTTTCAAGCATTCTTGATGAAAAGACTAGAGATGAATAGAAAATTTGCCTTTCAAATACAAGACTTAATAGAAGCATAAAAAGGGAAATAGGAAAGGGAAATCATAAGGGACTTAATAAAGTTACACTGTTTATATTCCTACATGGGAAGATGATACTTATAACTCATAAGAACTTTCTCATTGTTAGGGCAGTTAGAAGGAGTATATATATAGACAGAGAGCACAGGTATGAGTTGAATATGAAGGGATGATAACTAAAAATATAAAATTAAGGAGTGAGAGAGGAATGTAGTGGGAGAAAGGGAAAGGAAGGAGTAGAATAGGGTAAATTATTTCCCCTAAAAGAGGCAAGAAAAAGCTTTTACAGTAGAGGGGAAGAGGAGAGTGGTGAGGGGGAGTAAGTGAACTTTACTCTCATCGGAATTGGCTCAAAAAGGGAATAACATACACATTCAATTGGGTATAGAAATCTATCCCACCCTACAAGAAAGTAGGATGGGGAGGGGATAAAAGAAGGGAGAGCAGATTGGTGGAGGGGGTAGTCAAAAGCAAAACACTTTTGAGGAGGGACAGGGTAAAAGGAGAGAGAGAATACAATAAATGGGGGAGGGGGGAGAAATAGGATGGAGGGGAATATAATTAGCAATAGTAACTGGGAAAAATTTTTCGAAGCAAGTTTCTCTGATAAAGGCCTCATTTCTCAAGCATATAGAGAACTGAGTCAAATTTACAAAAATAAGAGCCATTCCTCAATTGATAAATGATCAAAAGATATAAATGGTTTTCAGATGAAGTAATCAAAGTTATCTATAGCCATATGAAAAAAAAATGCTCTCACTGTTGATTGGAGAAATGCAAGTTAAAACAATTCTGAGGTACTACCTCATATCTATTAGATTGGTTAATAGGACAGAAAAGGAAAATGACAAATACTGGAGGAGATGTGGGAAAAATGAGACATTAATACATTGCTGGTAGTGTTGTGGCCTGATTCAGCCATTCTGTAGAGCAATTTGGAACTATGCCCAAACGGCTATAAAACCAGGCATAGGCTTTGACCTAGCAATACCACTACTAGGTCTGTATCCCAAAAGAAATAAAAGACAAAAAGGAACAGGACCCATATGCACAAAAATATTCATAGCAGCTCTTTTCTGGTGGCAAAGAATTGGAAATTAAGGGGATGCCCATCAATTGGGGAATGGCTGAACAAATTGTGGTATGTGATTATGATAAAATACTATTGTGCAATAAGAAATGATGAGCAGGATGCTCTCAGAAAAACCTTGAAAGACTTACATGAACTGATGCAAAGTGAAATGTACTGTGTATGAAGTAACACTGTGAAGTAACAGCTGTGGATGACTTAGCTATTCTCAGCAATACAATGATCCAAGATAACTCTGAAGGACTTATAATGAAAAATGCTATCCATCCTCAGAGAAAGAACTGATGGTGTCTGAATACAAATTGAAGCATACTTTTTTTTTTACTTTATTTTTCTTTGAGGGTTGTTTTTTTGTTTTTGTTTTGTTTCACAACATGACTAATATGGAAATGTTTTGCATGACTACACACATATAACCTCATGGAATTGTTTGCTTTCTTAATGAGGTGGGGTGGGGAGGGAGGAAGGGAGATAATTTGGAACTCAAAGTTTTAAAAACAAATGTTAAAAATTGTTTTTGCATGTAACTGGGGAAAAATAAAATACTAAATAAATTTTTTAAAAAAGAAATATTACAAACAAATCCTGCATTCATTATATTTCTCTTCCACCCATTTTGTGACTTAACCTTATCTACTGAAGGTATCTATCCAGGCTATTTCTTGGGCCTACCTGTCTAACCGGAAGGTGTTGAGATCGGGGAAAAGCAGAGCATAGTAATGAGTACTAGAGGCCCAGGTTTGTGTTACAATTGATTTTTGCATGTGTGTGGTTTCGGATGGATTTGTTCTGTAGCTTGCTGTAATTTCCCCTTCCCCACCCCCAAGAGAAGTTCCTAGATCCTATATAGTAGGTGAATAGCCTAAAATAGCCAGTAATTAAGTGGTGCAGTGAATACAGTTCTGGGTCCGGTGTCAGGAAATCTTGGGTTTAAATCTAGCTTCAGACAGTTACTAGTTGTGTGGCCTTGGGCAAGTCACTCAACCTCTATTTGCCTCAGTTTCCTCAACTGCAGAATCAAGATAGTAATAATATCTATCTTACAGATTTGTTCTGAAAATCAAATTAGACATTTGTAAAAAGTGCCAAGCACAGTACCTGGCACATAGTAGGTCCTATATAAATGCTTATTCCCTACTTCCCAGGATTGTTGTAAAGATCACACAGCGAAGCATAATGCCTGCAGATGTAGTAGGTACTTCATAAGTCCTTTTTTCCTTTCCTCCTAAATACATTTTTCTGGGACAAAGGGCAGGTGTCCTTGCCCCCTTCAAAGACTGGATGTTTCAGCCAGAAGAAAATTTTGTTGTTGTTTAGTTGTTTTTTCTAATTGTGTCCTACTCTTTGTGACCCCGGTTGAGGTTTTCTTGGCAAAGATATTGGAGTGATTTGCCATTTCCTTCTCCAGCTTATTTACAGATGAGGAAACTGAGGCAAACAGTGTTAAGTGACTTCCCCAGGGTCACATAGCTAGTAAGAAATTTAGAAATCATCCATTCTGATCCCATAATTTGATAGATGAGGAAACCAAGATTCAAAAGGTGAAATAATGTGTCCATTCCAGAAATGAAAGATTCTCAATCCTACCAATGATAATAATAATAGCTTGGCATGTAGTGAAGATTTATTGACTTGATTATTAGTGTGATTGTTTAACCTTTTGATCCTAAGAACTTCTGCCCTGGGGCTCCTTGTCCAGAAGAGTGAATGTCTCACATGATAGGTCCCTACCCCCCTCCCTCTGGCTTTAGAACCGTAATCAAATCAACTCTACCATCTCTCCCAAAGGGTGTGTCCATCTACTCCTCCTTGGGGCCCCTCATGGTTCCTTCACCTTTCCAGACCAAAATGCTCCTCCCTAGCCACCCCTCCCCTAGTTGCTTTGTCTCCCCCAACCTGAAGGTAAGGTTCTTATGGGCAGTGACTCACTAATCTTTTGTGTTTGTATCTCCAGTGCTTAACAATATCTTGACAAACATTGTTTGCTTTCACTTATGAAACCTTTTGGGGGTGGTGGTTTGGTAGTGGAGGAAGAATTTAAACTTATCATTCATTCACCTTAGTGTAAATAACTTTCATTAGAATATCAAATCTATTGGTGTAACCTTGAGCAAGTCAGTCAGTATTCTAGGCCAGTGGTCTCCAAAGTGGGGGACAGTGTGATAAAACAATCCTAGGGTGAGAATATGGGTTATAGCTCACCCTCATCAGAATATCCAACAGTGGGCTTGTCTCTAATACAACCACGTTACGCCCTTTACTCATTATATCTCAGCACTCTCCCACTACACCCCCTCTCACCACTGGCTTTCTGGGGCTACTCCAGTTAGTTTACCTTGATTCCAGGATAGACTGCAGCTCTGATTACCTTCTGGTTCTGGTAAGATACTCCTACTCATTAATTTCTTTTTCCCATAGGTAGGTTGCCTTGTGCATCCCATATTTCATCTTTCCCTCAAATTCACCCCTCTTCCAAACTTTCCTTTGTCCTTTGAAGGCATCCATCACCATTCCAGCTTTACAATCTTCTGCTCTCTCAACTGAAACTGCTGTCTTCAAAGTTATTGGTAATCTCTCTCTTAATTGCCAAGTCTGGTGGATTTTCCCAGTCATCATCCCTCTTCACCTTTCTGCTGCATCTGACAGTGTTGACTACTCTCTTTACCAGGATCTTTATTCTCATTTCTCCATTTTGTGGAAAACAATGTGTGCCAGATATATATGTGCATGTGTGCACGCCCACACACACACCCTTTATATCTGAACACTTTCAAAAGTTGAAAACAAAACTTTCTAACTTGTTTAAAAATTTTCCAAATGAAGAATTTCAGTGGAGCTACTTGTAAAAATATTAAAAATGCAACAACCTTTCAATTAGTTTATGAGAACTAATTAATATAAAGGAATAAAGAAATTTACCAGTCAGAGATCTATTTTTAAATACATTTTTACTTCTATCTTTTGTTTTCACATTGCCAAAATTTCTCCCAGAATCCTTCCCATCTCCCTCCTCCTCTCAGAGAGCCAATCCATATAACAAATAGTATTTTTCAAGAAAGAATAAGAAAATAAATCATTAAAACCAATCAATACATCCAAAAAAATCTTAAAATATACGCAATGGTACACACTTGCAGATGTCCCACTTATAAAAAGGAGTAGGGGAAGTGTTTTCTCACATTTTCTCTTTTGGTCTTAGCTCTTCTTTCTAATTTTGCAACATTCACTTTCGATTGTTTTGTGGTTGTTGTTCTTTCCCTTTACAGTGTTATAGTCATCGTGCCTATTGTTTTCTTAGCTCTGCTTGCTTCACTCTGGATCAGTTCAGTTTTTCCAGGCTTTTCTGTAGTCATATTTGTCATTTTTTTTAATACAGTGATATTCTGATATATAAATATACCACAATTTGTGTAGCCATTCCCCAAACAATGGGGATCTATTTTGCTTCCTATTCTTTGCTACCACAGAAAAAGTGCTGCTGCAAATATTTTATTATATATGGAATTTTCTCTTATCAATGGCCTCCTTGGTATGTATGCCTAATAGTGAAATCTCTGAGTCAAAGAGTATGGACAGTTGGTCAATTTATTCACATAATTCCAAATTGCTTTTCAAAATGGTTGTATTGATTCACAGAGCTAAGAACAATGCATTAATATGCCTATCTTCCCACAACCATTCCAACATTAACTATTCTCATCTTTTGTCATCTTTACTAATTTGCAGGGTGTGAAATGAAAACATAGGGCTGTTTTGAGACTAGTCAAATTTCAGTGAAAATCTTTGCATAACTGTTGCATAGGATTGAAAAATAAGTACTATGATTTATTAAGCTCAATCAATGATACACTTTTCCCACTTGAATGTACATATCTTTATGAGGCATCTTTTAAAACTATGACAACCATTAAAATCTAGTATCAAAATTAATTGAACTTAGAATTTTCAAAAGTAATGTAATTTTTTTTTTTTAGGCAATTGGGGTTAAGTAACTTATTTAGGGTTACATAGCTAGTGTCAAGTGTTTGGTATGAGGTTGGATTTGAACACAGGTACTCCTGACTTCAGGGCCAGTGCTCTACCCACTGCGCCACCTAGCTGCCCATAAAAATAATGTAAATTCAATCACATTACTCTAAGGTAAGTTAATAATAATATTTTAGTGAGATCAAAAAGATTTTTCCTACCATTAATAAATGCTTTTTTTCAAAATATTATTTTGTCTTCATCTTATCCTTTTTAATTGTGATTTTGTGTAAGTTTATTTATAACATAAATACTAGTACAGTACTACATGTGTGAGGGCATTGGATGCCTAGAGAATAGAAGAACCCTCTAGGAGGTAGGAGAGGGGCATTGAAAGGAAAGTAGGAGGGTGCCAAAGACAAACTTTGCCTACTTGGCAATATTTCCCATGGCCCTTGGCAGAAAATAATCTTGGCACCACTAAAAGTTACCTCCAAAGCTACCTACCCAGACATTCTGGAGCTTACAGAAATAGCTCAGTGCATTAGCCACTCAGTGGGCTAGATTCTACCTTCTGTTGGGAGAGGGCTAGGAAATATACAATTAACTAGGCAGTTAACCATATTATTTCTAAGGTAATAGCTGTAGTATATTTTGTACCAGGATACGCATTCACAATGATAACAATGAAAGATTAAGTTATTAGATTAAGCTATGGTTGGGAGGTTGATAGAACCAATTCTAATTACTTCCATTTCATTGTGTAGTACAATACACATCAGCAAAGCATGCAATGTGTCTAATTTAAGTTAGAGATGATGCTTATGGCCAAGAATAGAAATAAATACTTTTGGTAGAATGCCTATAAACATCTCACTGAAAAAGCATGATAGAATGCTTACATCATTGGTGAGAAAAGACAAACAAAGATTTAAGACTGAGTAGAGGCAATTTGTCTACATAATGTCTCACTTGATTTATAGTTAACAGTGAAGTTAGAAACTCTTTTATTTAGATGTCTTATAGAAGCTACTGAAATCAAAAGTATATTTCTGTTTCCTAAAGAAAATTTGATAAGAGAAAATAAATTTGAAAACTCCAACAAAATATTTCATCAGCCAAGAAATACTTCTCAAAAGTGGAATCAACCAAACTCATCCTTCTTTCATTCCAACCTTAAGGACTGAAATTAATTATTGAATTTATTACCTGAAGTATACTGGATTGGTTAATTTCATCAGACCATGCCAGGCAAATTCTGAATGCCAGGAGGTTGAGCAGTTTCTCAGAGCAGCAAATCAGAGTAACTGTTCTTTCTGCTCCCTGTTAAAGAGTTTAAAACAACAACAACAACTAAAAAAATCCAGAGTTTACATCACAAGCTACAGGAATGATTGTAGATGACCTCTAAGGTCCCTTCCAGCTCTAAATCAT
The DNA here is from genome assembly GCF_900497805.2 of Vombatus ursinus. Lineage (NCBI taxonomy): Eukaryota > Metazoa > Chordata > Mammalia > Diprotodontia > Vombatidae > Vombatus > Vombatus ursinus. Next base: position 104,265,521 of record NW_020954590.1, read on the forward strand.
CTGATCCTCTGGCCTAGGCCAGCCCTGCTGAGATATTTGTATAAATTAGCTTCTAAGGACTGGAAGTCTATTTTGGTTAACTTTTCCTTTGCAGAGTAAGTGGCGTGTGACATGGTAATGACCTGGGTTCCAGCCCTGCCTCTCCTATTTAGCTATGTAAACTTATGTAAAGTTACTTTATGTCTGATCCTCAGCTTCTGTATCTGTAAAATGGGGATAGAAATGCTTCCTATAGTTAGGGTTTTTGTTTTTTTTTTGCTAGACCTGTGATTTCATTGGTATTATGAACTACCAGTTTGGAAATTTCCTCTACCAAATCAGATCAACACCTATACTGGTTATTAACTGGGGGCCTGTGAACTTTAAAAAAAAATCGATAACTGTGTTTTAATACACTTTACTTCCTTTAATCCAATATATTTTATTTTTTATTTTTATAATATTAATCTGAGGAGTCCATAGGATTCACCAAACTGCCAAAGGGGTTGATGACCCCAAAAAAGGCTAAGAATACCTGCCTTGCAGTTTTCAAATGAAGAAATCAAAGCTATCTATAGTCATATGAAAAAATGCTCTAAATCATTATTGATTAGAGAAATGTAAATTAAAACAACTCTGAGGTACCATCTCACACCTATCAGATTGGTTAATACGACAAAAAGGGAAAATGATAAATGCTGGAGAGGATATGGCAAAATTGGAACACTAATGTGTTGTTGGTGGAATTGTTAACTGATTCAACCATTCTGGAGAGCAATTTGGAACTATGCCCAAAGGACAATCAATCTGTACATACCCTTTGATCCAGCAATACCACTAATAGGTCTGTATCCCAAAGAGATCATAGAAAAGGGAAAAGGACCTATGTGTACAAAAATATTTATAGCAGCTCTTTTTGTGGTGGCAAAGAATTGGAAATTAAGGGGATGCCCATCAACTGGGGAATGGCTGAACAAGCTGTAGTACATGAATGTAATAGAATACAATTGTAGTATAAGAAATGATGAGCAGGATAATTTCAGAAAAAATCTGGAGAGACTTACATGAACTGATGCAAAATGAAGTGAACAGAATCAGGAGAACATTGTACATAGGAATAGCAATATTGTGTGATGATCAACTATGATAGATATATGTGGATAGGGGCAGCTAGGTGGTGCAATGGATAGAGCTAGGTGGCACAGTGGATAGAGCACTGGCCCTGGAGTCAGGAGGACCTGAATTCAAATCCAGCCTTAGACACATAACACTCACTAGCTGTGTGACTCTGGGCAAGTCACTTACCCCCAACTCTCTCATAAAAAAAAAAAGATATATGTGGCTAGCTCTTCTCAGCACTACAGATCCAAGACAATTCCAAAAGACTCATGATGGAAAATGCTATCCACATCCAGAGAAAGAACTATGGACTCTGAATGCAGATTGAAGCATATAATTTTCACTTTATTTCTTTAATAGTTTTCTTCTTTTTGTTCTGTTTCTTCTTTCATGACATGATTAATATGGAAATATGTTTAAATAGATTGCACATATATAACCTATATTAAATTGCTTTACTGTCTTAGAGAGGAGAATGAGAAGGGAGAGAGCGGAAAAAATTTGGAACTCAAAATTTTATTTTAAAATGAATGTTAAAATTATCTTTACATGTAATTGGAAAAAAAATTATTTAAAAAGGGGGGAAAAAACCCCTGCCTTGGAGTGTTGCCTGGGGGTCTAGAGACATTAAGTGACACCTTGAATCCTGCAGTCATAATGTATCAGACACAGAATGTGAACCCTGGCCTCCCTGACTCTAGCTCTTTATACACTAAGCAAAACTGCCTTTCATAAGGTTGTTGTGAGAATCACAGGAAACGGAAGGAAATAAACATTTATGTAGTGTCTACTACTTTGGTAGTAGACCGCATAATAGGTTAAGCACTTTTTACAAATATTATCTCAGTTAATCTTCACAATAACTCTGCAAGGTAGATACTATTACTATCCTCACTTTAGTCAAGGAAACTGAAGCAAACAGAGGTTAAGCAACTTACTCAGGTAACATAGCTAGTGAATGTCTGCCTGATTTGGGGCCCAGGGCTCTAGTCACTGTGCCGCCAGCTGAATCAAATGAAATACGTGTGTAAAATGCTTTATAACAACAAAGTGCTAAATACATCTAAGTTACTGGTATTACAAATGAACAGAAAATTCTTTCCATAGGGTCTTCAAGTTTGGTCTAATGTATTTCTCTTCCTTTTTTTTTTTTAAGACCTATGCAGTCCAGTTTTATAGGGACAGCTAGATGGTACAGTGACCAGAGCACAGGCCCTGGATTCAGGAAGACCTGAGTTCAAATCTGGCCTCAGACACTTGACACTTACTAGCTGTGTGACTTTGAGCAAGTCACTTCACCTTGTTTGCCTTAATTTCCTCACCTGGAAAATGAGCTGGAGAAGGAAATGGCAAACCACTGTAGTATCTTTGCTAAGAAAACTCCAAATGAGGTCACGAAGAGTCAGACACAACTGACCAACAACCTCCTTCATCATAGGTAACTTTCAGTCGTCCAAGCCAGTGTGGGAGAAGACTATTTCAACATTTCAATGGATCTGTGATCTCACTGATAGGAGAACTCCTTCCATCATTTCAGAGCACAATCCATCCGTACCTCATCCTGATACTTGTCCTGGACCTCATACATAGGACATGCTCAATGGCCTGGAGATGTTCCCACGGTCTTGTTGTTGTTGTTGTTGTTGTTGTTGTTTGTTGTTGTACCCAGGGTATCAAAGCAGCACTCAATATGTCCTTTGTTAGCCCTGAAGCTTGCTAGATAACTAGACTACCTCTTTTTCTCCTATATTTCCTAAACGTCCCTTAGGCCTCATTTTGCATATGTGTGATAGACTGAGTGCTGAATTTGAATTCAGGAAGACCTAGGTTCAAATCCCTCCTCAGACATTTACTAGTTGTGTAATGAGGTAACCTTGAATCACTTAAAGTCTTTAAGCCTCAACTTCCCGAACTGTAAACCAGAAACAATAATGGTTGTACTGCGTTCTTCCCAGGGTTGATATTAGACTCAGAAAGAGAACTACAATCTATTTGAATGCCAGTATGTCCATCTGTTGCCCTTTGAGTGACCCACAACTTTGGCCCTTTAATCCTTGTTGGACACAGGCAATAGAGATAAATGAAATATCTAGACTATGTAGGTTCTCTTCTACCCTCCCCCACCTATTTTAACATGAAAGCTTCTGTCAAATTACTTTTCCTAAATGGAAAGCTTTGATCATGTCATTCCTCTGGTTAGAAACCTTCCATGGCTCCCAGTTGCCTCTGAAATAAACTCAAAACTTCATAGTCATTTAATGCAATCTGGTTCTAATTTATCTTTCCATCCTTATGTAATAGTAATCCCCTTCTCATATCTTACATTCAGGCCAAATGTGTCTCTGATCTCATCTGGGACTTTTCCTCCAGGCCTTTCCCTAAGCCATTTCCTATATGGAATGTTCTAATAACATTAACAACTTGTATTTATAAAACACTTTAAGGCTTACAAGCTTTTTCCTCATAACCCCACACAAGGACTATGTTTTCCATATTTCAGCTGAAAAACACTGAGCCTCAAAAATATTAATAGCTTGCTTAAAGTCAGACAACAAGCAAAGGAGGATTTGAAAAAATAAAATATTAAAAAAAATTTGTTCCTATGCTAACTATATCCTGAAGCCTAATTTGATTCCAACCCTTCACCCCAGTGAAACATGAAATAATGCCTTTGCCTTTGGAAGTCTCATACCACTGGGTATTTATACAAACTTACATGTTTTGTTTCCTTTTAGATAGCTTCTAAAAGGAAACATCTTCCTACAGTTTCCAACAGTGTCTAGGGCAGTGCTCGGCATAGAAGAAGTAGTTAACAAGTGTTTCTTGAATTGAATATCATAAAGCACTTCAAGCTTTCAACATCACTTTTCTATCTTCCATACCATACTGCCTCTCTATATCATGTTGACTTGGTATAATTCAGAAATTATCCAGAAATGATTCCAGTTTGAGTTAAACTTGTCTTCCACCAAACCTTTTATCAGAACTACAAAGTGCCTAAATGAATCTCACCTTGGAAGAAAGGCACCAGTGGAGTGCCTTAGAGATCTGTACATTTTTGTCAGAAATTTGGATGAAGACATAGGGGGCATGTTTATCATATTTATGGATGACACAAAGTTAAGTTAGATCTCCAATGCACTGGGGGAATCGGCATTCAAAAAAGTCTTGACAAGATAGAACATCAGGCCAAATCTAATAAGATGAAATGTAATAGAATAAATGGAGTCTTGTAGTTTGATTGAAAAAATGAACAATTGAAGCACAAGATGGGGGCAGGGCGCACACCTGCCATTTGGGATAGAGCCAAATAGAGCACATAGTACATATAGCAAGTGCTTAACAAACATCTTTTTGTTCATTCATTCATAAGGACTAGATGTACTGAAAGCCATGTAACTCTGGGATGTCTCACAACCTTTCTCTTGGGTGAGACCTGGTCTGGAAAGCTTCACTTGGCAGAAAGATACCCTGTTCTATCAGCTGATATCTTAGACTCCTTGCATACAATTCTAAGGTGATAAGGAACAGTCTGGCCAAGCAAGTATGCCTCCAAGGGGTGGAGAAGTCTCCTAGGACAAACCATACTGAAGACATTAGAGCCAGTTAGTATGTAGGATGGATAAAGGACCTTACCCTGTACTGAATGGAGAAATAAAAATTGGTTGTATATTAACTAAAAGGAAAAAAATGGCAAGGCACATCTTCACAATGGCACAAGAAAGCATGTGATTTGAAAAATGCAAGAGAACCTGATGCTTTCTACTAATCTACAAGAGAAAGGGAAGGGAATAAGCATTTATAAAGCACCTACTATGTGCTACTTTTTACAAATATAATCTCATAGCAGAACCGGGAGAACATTGTACACAGTAACAGCCATGTTATATGATCACTGACTTTGATAGACTTAGCTCTTCTCAGCAATGCAATGATCTAAGATAACTCCAAAAGACCCACCATGGAAAATGCTATCCACATCCAGAAAAAGAACCCTGGAGTCTGAATGCAGATGGAAGCATACTATTTGCTCTTCTTTTCTTCTGTTGTTTTGTTTTATTTCTTCTTTCTTGTGGTTCTTCCCATTAGTTCTAATTCTCCTATACATTATGATTAATGTGAAAATATGCTTAATATGAATGTATAAGTAGAGACTATATCAGATTACATGCCATCTTGGGGAGGGGGGAGGAAAGAGAAGGAGAGAAAATTTAAAACTCAAAATCTTATGGAAGTGAATGTTGAAAACTAAAAATAAATATTTAAAAAAAATATAATCTCATTTATAGGTAAGTTCATGTCCTGGTATAAACTTCAAGGTCTACAGCATTCAAAAATTAGTACACTTAATTGAACTAATGATTGTATAACCTATCTATGACCTTTCTTCCTAAAATGAAAAAAGTTTTAAGTGATATGTTGCAAAATGTTTTAAAGAATAATATTTTTTAGGGCCAGCTAGGTGGCGCAGTGGGTAGAGCTCTGCCTTGGAGTCAGGAGGACCTGAGTTCAAATGTGACCTTAGACACTTAACACTTACTAGCTGTGTGACCCAGGGCAAGTCACTGATTGCCTCACCAAAAAGCAACAAAAAAAAAAAAAAAAAAAAGGACAAGAATAATATTTAAAAAAAAAAAACTTGATACATACAGACTACATAACAATTTATATGATCATAGAATTAGAGCTGGGCAGGACCTTAGAGGTCATCTTATCTAACTTTCTCATTTTATGGATGAAGAAACTGAGGCCTGGATAGTGTAAGTGACTTGTTCAAAGTTAAATATGTAGTAAGAGGCAGAGCCAGCATCTGAGCCAAGGTCTTCTCACTCCAAATCTAGAGTTCTCTAAGCTCCCCCCATCTCTGTCCCCTTCCTTTCGTCTCTGTGGTCCATTCACCCTTGGATTTTTGGATTTGTGCATAAATTTTCCTCCCTTAAAACAATTATAAACTAATTTGGAATTGACTAAAAACTTCCCCTATTACATTTGTTTCCTGGGAAGACGTCTATAGGTTCACTTCCATCTTTTTAGAGTTTCCAAAAACATGAGACTCTAACCTATATAAAAACACACAAAAATGTTAACCGCCTTTGATCAATAAAGTAAGTGTTGCTGTGTATAAATAATCTAGTGCATTCCATATACAGCAACTTTATAACCAGAGCATTCTGGGACTTCATCATCATCTTCCAGCCTCTAGGAAATTGCAACAGAAACTGATTTAAGTTATATTTGGCTCTTTCCTAGATGTTGTCGTTCAGTTGTTTCAGTTGTGTCTGACTTTTCACCACCGCATTTGGGGTTTTCTTGGCAAAGATACTAGAGTGATTTGTCATTTTGTCCTCCAGGTCATTTTACAGATGAGGAAACTGAGGCAAACAGGGTTAAGTGACTTGCCCAGGGTTACCCAGCTAGGAAGTGTTTGAGGCCAGACTCATCTTCCTGAAGCCTGGGCCACCTAGCTGCCCCGATGTTTCCTAGATGCCCTTCATAAATATTTCAGTATATTATATTATGCACCCAGATGCCCCAACACAGAGCTAGGTAGATAACTCAGTAGACAAGAGTAGTTCTCACACTCATGTTTTGCTTAGGGCACTCTGAGGAATCATGGCACACTGAACATTTAAGCAGACAACAAAAAAAGATTCCCTGGTAGTCAGCCCTCTAGATTCTTTATCTGGGCCTTAAAATTCCTCTTCCCTTCTTTACCTTCACCCTTCTCCCTATCAGGACTTGACCTCACAGCTCTATGAATAAAGACACAATATGACCTTCTGGAGGCCAAGCCTCGAAGAGAGAGGCAGCCAGGTGCAGCTCAGGAGATCTGGGGATTTTGTGACATAACCTAGCCAAGACTCCTTGGGTACAGTGGCTCACCCACAGAGAATAGCTTATCTGAGACAGCTACCTGGGCCCCTGAGGCCAAGTGATCTGAGGGCTGAGCTTCTTGTTTCCAAATCCTTTGCTCTATACTCTAGACCACGTTCCCAGGCAGACACATAGACTGTATGTATGTGTCAAACAGGTTGTGTTGATCAGTCTATCCCAACAGCTGGAGTACTTTAACCATCTAATAGCTCTTAACTGTAGATTTGCATAATGCCTAGGAAAAATTCCACCTTTCCTTAAATAAGGGACCTGGCTATAGTCCAGAACATTCTTGGGGAACAGTAGGAAGGCTTACTTCATTGGCCCAGGGCAGTAGCAGTAATTGAATTAGCCCATCCGCAGCCCTGACCTTCCTTCCTACCCTACCTCCCCCCCCCACACACACACAGGACACCCCTTCTCCCACAAGCAGACCTGCAAAAGTATAGTCGCACTTCACTTTGCCCAGCTGAGGGTTATCATAATTTGCCTGGCCTGCTTTAAAGAGGTTAACTAGTCCAAGCTCATCAGATTCATCAAGGATCCAACAACTAATTATCTCTAAAGACGAGACTATAATGTAAGAAACATCGAAGGAAAAACAGTACAACCCTCTGCGTGTTAGGAAAATACTAAATTCCCAGTAAGGAGAGCTCTTAACAAACTCTTTCAAGTAGGTCCTCCTTTGTTCGTGCCTTGGAGGCTAAACCCCTTGGGAGGCAGTAAGGAGAGGAAATGACAGGCCCACGTGTTGTCCGTTAGGAAATTCTTAGAGTCCATTACTTTCATCTTTGGCTGATGGGTCAGTAATTCCACTTCATTCAGAAAAGTCAGTAACTCAGTAAATCAGAGCAGATGCATCTTTAAGCTGTTTGCTGCCACTTACTGGATAACTACTCTTCTTGCCTAAAGAAATGGAAAAGATTTTTTAATCTTTCCTGGCAGTGGCATCCAAGGCACATCACCCCCAAGCCACCTGCAAATGTCAGGAAAAAAGTCAGAGGCAAAATTGATAGGGATAGTGTTCCAAAGATCTCGTAATGTGCCTCTGTCATAGAATGGTGTTTTCCACTTCCCTTTCTCGGCTTTTCTCTATAGTCGAAGGTAATTACAGTTTATGTCCGGAAACAAGACTTCTAAATCAGAATTTCTGAAGAAAAAAAACACACACACAAATAAAAATATCACAGAGAGCAAAGAAGGCACTAAGAAGAAAGGGAGATGACAAATCACAGCCCACACAGACAGAAGAGAATCTTGCCTTGTGCTGTTAAAGTGGCAGCTTTCCCTCAGGACGGGGGGAGGAAGGGAGGGGACAGCTTACCCCCAGACATGTTTGCCTAGCTTGTTCATAGCAGAATGTGCCATTTTGAGGAGACTTTGGAAACTGTTGTGGCTTCCTCAGAGGCTTGTCATCTTTCTTCCTCCTTTCCTTCCTCCCTGCCCCTCTCCCCAATCATTCAACACCAGGAAACCACTAGAAAGGAAGCCTTTGAACATGTCACAGTTAGGCAGGTGTTTCATCTTTCTAATACTGCTTTTTCTCTATATTGTGTATCTATCTGGAGCTGAAGGTCTGTGGCTTATTTTCACAGGCATCTATCCTACTTTAAGTTCATAGAATCCTACGATTTAGAGCTGGAAAGGACCCTATGTATCATTTGATACAACTGTCTCATTTCAGTGATCAAGAAACTGAGGCCCAGGAAA